>NC_088793.1:21299721-21599721 GCF_011386835.1 Chrysemys picta bellii | reverse complement strand
CGCCGCGCCCGCGCCGCACCCCCCCCCGGAGCGCCGAGCCCCGCGCTGCCCCCCAGTGCCGAGCCCCGCGCTGCCGGAGCCCGCCCCCGCTCCCCGCCGAGCGCCGCCGGAACCCCCTTCCGGCGCCGCGCCCACACCGCCCCCTCGCCAAGCCCTGCGCAACCGGAGCCCGCCCCCCCAGCGCCGCGCCGCGCCCCCCCAGCGCCGCGCCGCGCCGCCGGAGCGCCCCCTCCCCCGCAGAATGCCGCGCCGTGCTCCCCCCGCCGCCCCTTACCAGGTGCCGCCCCAAGCATGTGCTTGGGTGCCTGGTGCCTAGAGCCGGCCCTGTCTGAAAACCTCGTAACAGGCTGCTGGAATGAGTAAAAGACTTATTTGGAAGTTCATATATCAAATTTCTCAATACTCCTTTACACTGCTCTGGCATACTTCACTAGAAGAGGTGTGTTCTGACCAGGGCTGGCTCCAGGGTTTTGGCCGCCCCAAGCAGCCAAAAAAAAACAAAAAAACCCCCGCGATCGCGATCTGCGGCGGCAATTGGGCAGGAGGTCTTTCGCTCCGAGTGGGAGTGAGGGACCGTCCGCCGAATTGCCGCCGAATAGCTGGACCTGCCGCCCCTCTCCGGAGCGACCGCCCCAAGCACCTGCTTGCCAGGCTGGTGCTTGGAGCCGGCCCTGGTTCTGACAACATCCAACATGTGAACTTCCAAAAAAAGTCTTGTGGTCATTCCAAAACTCTGTTACTAGAATTCCCAGCAGCAGAAAAATTACAGTGTTTCAAATATGTAATACTAGTCTCCCCATTTTTGAGGATGACGTTGACAATCGCAGTTTGTTCCAATGGGTCTTCACATAGCTCCATAGAACAGTTTGGAAAGAACATTTACCGCACTGATCACAGAGGCATTGGCCTGGTTGAGTTAACTGAGCTGTGCCTTGATTCCATGCCTGGAACTGCACTTGGAGCTGTGTGACACAGTTCTTCTCAAAGTCATGGACACTCACCCTTACAGCGTAGTAAAATATCTGTGTACATGATAAGCAACAAGGAGTCCTGTGGCACCTTATAGACTAACAGACGTATCGGAGCATAAGCTTTCGTGGGTGAATACCCACTTCGTCAGACGCATGTGGTGGAAATTTCCAGAGACAGGTATACGTCTGACGAAGTGGGTATTCACCCACGAAAGCTTATGCTCCAATACGTCTGTTAGTCTATAAGGTGCCACAGGACTCCTTATCGCTTTTTACAGCTCCAGACTAACACAGCTACCCCTCTGATACTTGTGTACGTGATAAAGAAGATGTCCATTGGTTCAAAATGGAACTGGCACTTAAGACACAAAGTTGTGATGCAGAGCCAAGTTTCCTTGCCTCTGGTGGCAGACACTTCTCTCTGGCTACTGCTTAAACAATCTCTGGTGGCTAATAAAAGTTCTTTGAAAATTAAATCTTTTTGCTTTGGACTTGGACCAGATTGTGCAAAAAGGCAGGAATTTTTTAAAGCATCCCAATACCCCTAAAATCAATAAAAATGTCCCTCATCTCTCCTTTCTGCAGCACACTCACTCCTGAGACCTGGGGTTTATCACAGGAAAACTGGGTAATGTTTGTGGGAGCCCCTTGATAAAATACTGGCACTACCCTGGTACCTGCATTGTGCTGCCAACAGCTGAACTGATTGCAGTGTCATCAGCTATTTTGAAGAACGGAACAAAATGTACAGTAAAGTAAGTAGTTCTGTATGTCCTCTGATATTGTACCAAAATATGGGCCTGATGCTGTGACAATGCAAGACACCCTTGGTTTCAATACAATCAGTACAGATAAGGGCAAATAGCAGTACTCCCATGCTAATATAGGGTTTTAATATAGTACTGTACACTAGCATGCAAAAATCTCCCCTTTCTGGAGAGTAAGAGGATCCACTTGCACGCTACCAGCTGACTGTCTCATCTCAAGGTGCTGCCCTTGTATCTCAGGATTTTCATAAACAACCTTCTATCTTCTCCTCCAGTCACAGCTCCACAACTTGTTTAAAAAACAAAACAAAACACAGCTTCTGGTTCGCTGTAGACTGACCCTCTATTTCATCAGTATCCAAACTTTTTAGGAAATTAAATGTGGGAATCTTGTTTTATCAATATTTTTATTACCCACACAACCCAGATTATTAATCCCTATAAGAAATGCTTGGCAAGCTGCCAGCCCTTTTTGCATAATGAAAGTTAGCAATCACATGTTGTAGATAGCACTGGGTCATTCCCACTATCAGGAACAGTGTCCGAGGCTCAGAGAAATGTACTGAAAGATCAGGCACTGATCTTGGTTTTAAAGCAATATATGCCACCGTGCACACATTGATTCCACTGCTCTATGAACAGGATACCCAGAATCATTTTTCCATCCACCTGCCCCCTCACAATGCCAGGATGCAAATGGTTCGTTGGGAAATTAGGAAAGCAGGTTTTTCTTCCAGAAATGCACAAAACAGGAAGAAAGAAAATGAGTGCAACTGACCAGAGTTAAAATGAACTCCCTTCTCCTGAAATCATCACAGTTAATATGACAAGAAAATGTAAATGCTTAAATTAACTGACAATACAGTATTTATTGTGAAATGTATATTCACTGTTAGTTTGATCAGTGGGGAAAACTATGGGCCATATTCTGAGTTCCTCTGGTTTAAAACTAGAATACCTCCCTTGAAGTCAATGGAGTTACTTTGTATTAGATCAGAATCTGGCCCATTTCCCCTGAATAGAGCAAATTGGTAATAGTAATATTTTGAGGAGGAAAAAATCCAGAGCAAGATTTAAACTTCCTCTGCCTTATAAAATACTGTGAGGTGAAAGAGTATGAAATACTTTCTAAAATAAAAACATTGGAAAGTGGTGAGAACACTTGAAAAGTGTTGTACCAGTGTTAACTAGTTAATTATCACAAGAGACCAGTGAGGGAGTGAAATGGAAGCACTTATGCTAAAAAAAATAAATAAATAAAAAACAAGGTCTGTCCCACATAACTGCAAGATTTTGTAAATAATAAACAGAGATGATTGGTCAAGGTCATGAAGCAAAGTACTAAGTATTAAGGGATAGCAAGACAAACCAGTGCTCCAAAATCACTGTGTATAATTAAGGATTCTGAAGAACCTCTGCATCATGCTCTCTTCTGTCTTCACGCATTCACTCTGAGAACATTCAAATGCCACGGGGAGACTGACATGCTACTTGTTAGGTCAACAGTCCCATTGAGATTTCTTCTCATCAGATTCTGGGTCAACTACATACTCTGGGCAAATAACACAGCACCAGGGCAAATAACATTGAACTGGGCTGTTGTATTTTAGAAAACAGAAAACTTGCATGGAAATCAAAAGAGTGTGTCGCTTGTGTTTGTTAAATAATTCAAACTGTTCTGAACTTCTGACCCTCACATTGCACAGCAGTGTAAAAGACTGAAGATTTCAGTGTTAATACACCATATATCATCAGCAAGAATTTGTGGGTATTAACACAGTTCATTCCTATTTCAGAGTGAGACCATGTTCTGCTAAAAGCATTCTAATAGTAATAATCATCATCGTTATTTTTAGAAATCTCTTCCACTATTGCAATAAGATATTTTCATTTTTGTGTGTGTGGATGGGAAGAGGGAGGAAAATTAAATTGTTCTTTTAACCTACCTCTCTGTTGCCTCCTAGGCAGTAAAAAGGATATGTGCTTTCTTCAAACATTTTTTCATTGCCCATTTGTGTACAGTGGAGCTTCCCTGCTCTTCGTTGTTCTGGATGATACTTTAGCTGTTTTGTGGCATCTCTCTCTCACAGTACATGTGTTAGAGCATATATATGTCCTTATTACGCATTCTAGAATTTTTAAAAAACTGATTGGATTACACTTATTCTATGTCTATATGAACTATGATAGTGTTCTGTATGGTTTTAAACTATTGCATTTACAGTACATGCACAGATTAGAAAATCCCTATGATACAGCGTATCATATAATATATATAATCTGCAGTATGTACATATATGTTATACTGTACAAGTGTACATGTTTTTAAAAAAAATCTGGAATGAAAAGTGCATTGGAACTTATCCAAAAACTCCCACCGACTTCACTGGGCTTTGAATCAGGCCCATAGATAAATGCCCATCTTTCTCATAAAATATAGTATACATATTACTTTTGAAGACGACTGGGAGGTTCATGACATTTGCAGAAATATATATATATATGTATATATACACACTCACATAGGCATATACTACACACGTGTATACACATACCCATCACAGTATACGTTTCTTAAAATGGCATAAACCTGCTACTCTTAAATTATGGGAAACATGCAGATAATCTCTTCGTGCTTTTACCTGGCCTTAAAAACACGTTTTGTTTAAGTGGATTTCTAAGTAACATAACAGGGAACGCGCTAAACGCCTGCACGTGGTTATTCGTGTACCGTCTAAGCAGGAAGAGTCCGGTTTTATTCTCAGGGATATTCATGGACAGATGATTTAGCGTGGCAGCCAACAACCATGTGCTGTATGTGTGCACGGGTACAGACGCAATGGATGGCCGTGGGAAACATGCCTGAGTCCCGGCGCAGGTGGCAGACAGAACTCCCCTATCTCGCTGTTTCTTTACCAGCCGCCCTCTGATCCCACATGTGTGTCTAACTTTCCCGGCGAGTGCTGCCATTGATCTCTCGCTCGGGCTCTCCCTCGTACCCCCGGGAGTGAATGCACCTCCCAGCCTCGCGGCTCAGCGGCCGCCGGCCCAGCCCCGCTCCCTGGGAATGCCCCCTGCCTGGCAGCCCAGCCGGAGCCCGGGGCCACAGGCAGAGCCGCGCACGCCGCAGCTTGGCGGCTCTCCTGTGCCGAGTGCCCGCTGCAAACCCCTCCCGCAGGGGGCGGCTGACACATCGGCGGGGAGCCGGGAGGAGGGCTCGGCTCCGAGGAGTCCCCGCCTCCCCCCTTGGCCCTCCCTCCTGCTGCTGTGATTGGTTTCGCCCGCCCCTTGCCTGGGCTCGGAGGCCGCCTCCCTCCCCATCTAAAGCGGACAGTCTGTGAACAGGAGGGAGCCAGAAGGGAGCATGGTACCGACTCTGCACCAGCCTCCTCCTCCGCTCTGCGCACACAGCCCCGCCGAGCCCCCTGCTGCCTGCGCCGCCGCCTCCTTGTCGCCCAGGCTGCGGAGCCATCTGACCGGCTGGGCAGCAGCTGAGAGGCAGCCCCAGCGGTGCGGGGCTTCGCATTAGGGGGGGAGGCTGCAATGCATAAGCCGCCGCCTCCTCTTCCTCCCGCCGCCGCTGCTGTCTCGGTGCATCTGCCTCCAGCCTGAAGAAGACACCGTGTAGCCGCTTCGCCTGCCAAGGACACGAACCCGCGTTTGCCCCCCGGTGCGCACCGCCCAGCGGGGAGAGGTAGGAGCCGGGCAGAATCCAGGGCAAAGAGGGATGGCTAGAGGGGGCTGTGCAGCCCTGCCCGGAGGGCTGGGGGGGCTCGGCCCCCAGGTGACAGTCCTTGTGTGTATGTGTATGTGTGTGTGTGTCGGTGTTGTGTGCCCCTTAATAGTGTTGTTGTTGTTGTAAAGCTTGGGGTTTGCCAGCAGCAGCAGCCTCCCGTGTATTGAATGCCTGGCTAATGAATCCCTTGCGCCTGCGCTTGCTCTCTGCATTAAAAACTTCCTGCCTGTGTGTTTGTGTGGCAGCGAAAGGAGGCGGGTGCCATGGGGTAGTTGAGTTTTGGGGAGGGGTGTGTGTATTCCCCCTCCCCTCCATCCCTATACAAACTCCACTACAGCCACACAACAAAGTGAGCACCCCCTCCCCACACAAACAGCCCAACCCACAACTTCCCACAGTTGGTGTAGTCGTGGGCACCTGACACATCCAGGCGAGGGGCTGCTGACAATATTTTAAACGAGGGTGGTGGTTATTTTTTAAGAGGCATCTGTTGTAAATGCCTCCTTGAAACGCACACCCACAGCAAAACCATCTACCCCAGAGGCAGAGGCTAGCTTTAAAACTGCCTCAGAATGAATACAAAAAATGGGGAAGTCTTTCTTTCCCAAATGAGAGCTGCCAGATCTGTATGCCCTCATTTTTACATGTTGCCTTGAGAGTATTTTTTAAAAGCATGACATGAATATGTTGATATCTGAGTAACTTCGAGACAAAACATTGATTTTTTTTAAAAAAAGTGAAATCAATACATCACTTCTAAATCTGTTTCCCACTCATTGTGTAGTCCCAGATGAAATTTATTACTTGTTTTTTATTTATCCTTGTACAGTTTTGTAGGTGTTCTGTGCATCATCCCTTGGGTACCTTTTTTTTAATCTGAGGTCTTGTTAAGGTTGAGAATAGAGTAGGACTTTTTTGTTGTTCTTGACATTGAGTGGATGTGACTGTCTTTGTCATACTATAATGCAGGTCTGTGGACATCATGATTTTTGGTTCAGGTCCCCAAATAAAGAGCGGGAAAAACCTTCTTGGGGGCTTTGCTGAGGAGTGGTGTTGCTATTAATACTCTCCATACATTCTGCATGCTTATGATCTGTCTTTTTTCCTCCCTGTAATCTTGTTTATTAAATAGTGAGTTCCTAGATTTTTGAGACGTTATGATCATTCTTTTACCAAAAAATGCTGAAGGCTTGCTTATGTAAAATTCGATTGGTTGTTGTTGTTTTTTTTTAAACTGAAAACTGCTTAGAAAAATAGTATTCTGGCAACTAGCTTAAGGGAGGAACAATCCAAATTTTTCATCAGGGAAGGAAAACTAAGATGTGTGAATGCTTGCTGTGGGCATTTTATTTATGTTTCTAAGGTTCATGTATATAAAACTGGTAAACTGAGAAACTGTTTTTCTTTGTTGGGTATATCTTTTTAAAGTGTGTGTGTGTGTGTGTGTTTTTTAAAAATGGTTTAAATATACTTAGCAGGCTATCTTTTGAGGTCAGTTTTCAGCTACTTAAAAGCCAAACTACTGTAGCTTTAAGGTGACTGCAGATAACAGTATTACTGTCTCTTATAATTAGCAATCTGCTGAAACTTTAAATCCCCCTTGATAGATGTTATGATCCGTGTGAGAGAAGCAGCAGTTTTGCAGCCAGCTTTCTTTTCCCCCCTTAAATAAGGCAACAGTGTGTCTCTTTATTGTATTCTGGATTAAATTGATGATGACACTTTTTTCTTTAGAAAAGTAAAGGACAGCTATATTTTACACTGATGTTCAACTGCTTCAAACTTTAGTTATGCTCAGTAGAATACTTACTCTTCCCTGAATAACTAATGTACGTTTTTTTTGTTATAACCTGTCCTCGCGGTAGCTATTTATGGAAGTCTTTTCCAATGTACAAGGCAGACATGAAAGTAATTTGGCATACTGACCTATCTAGATCAACACTTAGCAAGTATATGTAAATTTCAACTTTCATTACCTCTTCCTCATAAGACCAGTTCTGACATTTTAACAAGAACTCATACCTTAAATTTGTAGGTTGCCTGTATTATTCAAGATATTTGCTCTTTTCAAAATGTGTAAATATTATTATAATTTATTTTAAAGCCAATTATGTCCAGTGGTCATTTTACAGGTAATGGTCATTAAAGTTTCATTTTGACCTGTTGTAGTTCATGCTCTGCAGAACTCCAAATAAAGTAGTTAAAAATTAATGATATAGAAGTTAAATTGGATTCAAGTGGGCTTGGAAGAACTAGTGTGTATCTGTCATCCTTTGTAACTTATGAAATGCAAGTACGGTGTGTCAACCTTTCCCTTGACAACAAAACCCATGAACAAATGTTCAGCATGAATTATATTGCTTAAATAAAATCTATGGTTGTCGTAGTTACAAATAGAGTAAGGGTTACTAGTTTTCATCTGAATGCAGTGGGGTGGGGGGAAAAATTTACATTCCTCATGAGAGGTGGTCATACTTCAAGTACCCAATATGTGAGAGAACCTAATTCACTATTCTGCTTTTGTAAAAGACTTGCTGGACCAAAAAGTGGTAGAATGTAGGAGAAAATCTTTTCTTTTTCTATCACTAGACTCATTCTATCCCTATTTCTACCTGCAGAGTAGTATTCAGTAAAATTGCTGCTCTTACTTTCCAAACAACAATAAAAAGTATATTGCATGTAGAGTGACTGGAACTTCTAATGATTAAAGGAATGCAGCACATGCTTCAGTGATACACAGTTCTAGAATTTAGATTTGTGTATTTATGGTATGGCATCACCACTACTAGCACTTTTAATGTCCACTTACAGTAAAGAACACATTTTCCGCTGGCGTCTTTTATTTATCCATGACTTCCTTGCTGATCTTGGCAATTCTTTTTATTTTATTTTATGTGCTCATTTGTACTGGGCCCAATTCTCCTGTCTCATGCAGGTATTAATCCATTGACTTTGCTAGAGTAATTCCACCTGTATACTGTTTGAGAACAGAATCAGGCTCTTGATATCTTGGCACCTAACTGTTGGCATCAGTCCCAGTGCTGCTTCTCTCATCTATTGTTCACTCATCTGAAATTCAATTTTGTCCATTACTACTTGTTTTTCCTGACCTTTTAATTTAGTTCCTAAAACGGGTGTACCCGATGTTTCATCAAGCACACCAGAAATGAAGAGTTCCCTTTCTCTCTCCCATCTGACTCCAATAGAGGTTACAGGTGTGTATGTTAGGAAAACATATCCTTGGATGTGTAAACAGATTAGTCCCATTTCTTCCCTGCTCCTCCCCTGGCAAGGTATGACTGCATTGTACTATTAGTGTTTCTTTTTCCTTTACTAATTTTATTAAAGAAATTGAATTGTTAACAATTTGACCAGTAAAAAGATGTTGTTGGATGTGTAATGTAATACAGGCGAGCTGAATAATGTAGGTCATGGATTAAGGTAAATAGCATGCTATTCTAAAAGTTCTATGAATGACTTGTTTGGTGACAACACGCTGTTCCACTTGGAATTATTGCTATATGAAGCCTTTGGAGTCTTCAGAACCCTATCATTCCATAAACTGTGTGCACTCAGTAAAAACCTAATCTTGCAGTTACTCTGGTGTGTAGTCCAATCATGTCAGTGGGGCTACATGCAAAAGGACCTCTTTCCAATAGTGCAAAGACTAATAATCTATCTAGTTTAGTATAATTTCTCCAATATAGAGGAGCAAATTCTCTTTGGTGCTGATGGGTTTTTGCCTGGAAGCATGAGAATTTGATAACCATTAGCCGTGGTACTATAACAATAGATTCTATGATTATTCATGTGTCTGATACTTTTATGTATATTTACTAATCTCTCTGCCCAAATAATACCCTGCAGCAATGAGTTCCATATTCATATATATCCTAAACGTCCAAAAATAAATGAGTGGATTGATATTACACGTTACTCTTTAAATAAAGGGTAGTCAAAATTTCGGGGTCCATTCAAATGCATCTGGCAGTCTGGATTTGGTCTGCCTATTGACTACCCCTGCTTTAAATAAACCTATGGCTAGTTCAAATGATCATATTATACTTGTGCAATTCTCTTGGCTGTTTTTGTGAAACCTTCTTCTTAAAAAGACAAAGGACCAGCTTCATTAGCTCAGTTAGCTAACTGTGTTAGAAGTACCATACATTTAGAGCCATTAATTACTGCTGTAAGGGACGGTAATGCAAATTTCCTCCTAGAAATATCTTACCAACAGCATCTTTAACTGCAGGAATATATGAAATGTAAATAGCTTTGATATGCCTCTATCATCTTTACATTTCTTCTGTTTCCAGTGGTGCAAAGGCTTCTTTCTGAGCTATAACAAAATGTATTAAAAATCTAATATGGGAGTACTGTGTCATTGGATTAATAAAAAACAGCATGCTTCACAAATCTTGAGTACATGTTGTTGTTTAATTGTAGGTTATTGTTTGTTGTTTTTAACTATGGTTTCACCGGAAGTTTGAAAACTGTTCATATTACCCTGTATGAAGCAAGTTCTCTTCAGACTGTAATTTGTGCGTGGTCTTGATCATAATTTAGTTTCAAGTCACACTTTTCCATAAATATTTTTGAAGTTTTATTTTTTTTAAGCTTGGAATTAGATATTTAGAATAGCTGGAATAACAGCTTTCTTGGAACATTTTCCCTAATAACTATGTTATGTTTTCTTTTTGTTTTTATTGGGACACTGGGTCTAGATTTTAAAGTGATAAATTTGGCTAGTTACCATAACTGGCTTTAACTTTGTAATGTCTGACCTCTTCCTGACACCATTAGAAATTTGAGGCAACCTGCAACCTTTACATGCAGTAATACTGACTTGCACAACAGTTTCATCTGTAATCTATAGGGGTTATAGAGAAGATTAATCCCTTAAAGCTTGGGTACTCTATGGTAAACTCATCATTACTTTTTGCAGTAGTGTCACATGTTAAAAATGAATGCTGACTCAGTCTGCAGTAAAGCATTTTTATAACAGGTGATTATAAAATGAAAGGGCTATTACCAGTGCCTTTTTGTTAGGGATATTAGCGTGCATTTTTGTGTTTATTTGTATAGATCATGATTCTTTTCCCTGGAACGCTAGACCAGAAAAGTTTGCCTAAATGTGGGTGAAAAGTGCACCTTTGGGTCCAAGAATGTTACTCTTTCTAAGGGTATGTTTTGAAACTGAGACGATGTAGTCAAATGAAAGGAAATCTTCCACTGTATTGTAACAAATGAATCTTATTAATCAACTGAAAACTGTCAAACAGATGCATGTTGCAGGAATCTGCATCGTAAAGCGCATATATAGTGCGGAAACTCTGTAAAGAATCCCTCAAATTCACACACAAATAATTCAGATGATACTGCTCTTATGCAGTAGGGCTCATAAATTCAAGATCTGCCTAATATGTCGAGCTGGACTTTAATCATACATCTATTGATATTTTTGAACATTGAGAGAGACTCATTATCTGTGTTCAACTCTAAAAAGCATGATTTGCATCACAATGCAGACAGTAAAAATCCTGGACTTAAAGTGCGATTTAAAAGCTTTTGCTTCAGACACTTCTTAAGGTCTGTGTTGATGAGTAATTAATATTTAAATCAGATAATACCATTCTGAGAGATGCTTTGTCAGACCTTGTTATAAGGCTCTGATTTTGTTTTTGGTCTGTGAACACTACTAGTGGATATGCAGATCACAGTGTGCTGAACTGCTCAAAGAAAAGTTTCTTTTCAGTATGATATTCAAACGCACTAGCTTCTGTAATGAAGAATACACAGAACTCAAATGGTTTGGTTTTCCATTTTGAACAACAGTCGGATAAACTACAAATAAAAAAACAACAAGGGAATGATGGGGAAAGGTTCATTTAAACCCACAAAATCAAGTAAGGTATGGCCAGGTAACTTGATTAAATGTTCACATGTTGAAACAAACACAGCTGTGTTTCTTTTAACTGCTTATTGAAATATAGGTGAGAATATATGACATGACAATTGGAACATATATTTTTTTTTAAAGAAAATGATTTGTGTGCGACACACTTCTTTTAACCGTATTTCTCAGCTAGTATATTCCTACACCTGTCAAGTAATGAGACCTGCTAAGTTGGAAGGTTTTAAATTAAAACAGTTCTTGGGTGTTTTTTTTTTTTTTTTTTTTTTGTTTATCTAGTACAAAAAAACCCCCACTTGTGACTCGTCACAAAATGCTTCAAAAAATAACTTGCAAGCTAAACGGGATTCTGTCAAACTTCTTGCTCCCCTTCTATGGGTTGAAAAGCAGTACAAAAAATGTCACCTCAAGAAACTAACTTTTTATCTTTTCCCCTCTCGGGAGCGTCAGATGGCCCTGCAACCAGAATGAAAGCACTCCCTGTACCACACTCAATATAGATGAACAGGACTATCCTGTGTAGTGCCTGCTCAGTGGCTAAAGTGCTGGGGCTGGGAACAGTGACAACGAATGAGGGATTTTTATTTATTTTTGTGGCTTTGCGTGTGTAGTGACTTTCTGTACGTGTTTGTTTTGCCCCCCCCCTTCTGCCCCCCGGGTGTGTCCGGCTTTTGTTTAAGAAGATAAAAATGGAAGCAGTAAGGGCCTCATGTGGAGGGATGTTGTAAATGTTGAAGTGGTGGGATGGAACAAATTTACCTCCTTTAAAAATAAGGTACTAGATAGTCCAGTGGTATGCCAGAGAGTTGCCAAAACATAAAGGTAGATGGGTGTGTCTAGTATAAGAAAGTGAAACTCTAAAGTAAATGTTTCCTTTTTAACTCTATAATACTAGCTCTAATGCTTAAAGGTGATCTCAGCGGGACCTGAGGGTCATATAAATGACAGTCACAACTGTAGTAAGCCATTTTTCTCCCCTCTTTGCCATCATAGCTGCTGATGGGGGCAGATAAGGAGGAAAGGAAGGTGGTAGCCATAATGAAGCCTGTTTAGTGTTCTGTGTCCATTGCTGAATCATTCCTCCCCTCATTTTTCCCCATGCTAGCAGGGAGCATTGTGCAAGTGCTCATAAGGTTGACTCACATCCCAGGAAAGGAGTTTGAGGCCTATAGGACTCTGCCTATTGCAGGTAGCCTTAGACAAAGGTGGTGTGTTGCTTTTAGTCCTAGAAACGCTCACTGGAGTAGGCAGGCACAAACCCCTCCAAGGCTCTTGTTGAGTGATGTCTAAGGCCTGGTCTACACTAATCCCCCAATTCGAACGAAGGTACGCAACTTCAGCTACATGAATAACGTACCTGACATCGACGTACCTTAGTTCAAACTTACCGCGGTCCAGACGCGGCAGGCAGGCTCTCCCGTCGACTCCACGTACTCCTTGCGCCAAGCAGGACTACCAGAGTCAACGGGGAGCACTTCTGGGTTCGATTTATCGCGTCCAGACAAGACGCGATAAATCGAACCCAGAAGTTCGATTGCCTGCCGCCGAACCAGCGCGTAAGTATAGACAAGCCCTAACTCATCAAGTATCATACTAGTTTTAGGCTTAGCACATTTTCCCTTTTTAACTCTCTAACTGTGGTTATTTTGACATTTAAAGACACTTCCCCTTGCCACCGCTCCCCCCTCCCCACCCCGTTTCACAAACCACTTGACCTCTTGCATCTGAGAAGCTCAAATACTAACACAGGCATTCTGTACTCTGTCCTCCTGGGAGCAGAGGAGTACCAGACATAGTAAGAATATTGTGTGTTGAGGGATTATGAGAAACACTGTACTTG
Organism: Chrysemys picta bellii; assembly: GCF_011386835.1. Lineage (NCBI taxonomy): Eukaryota > Metazoa > Chordata > Testudines > Emydidae > Chrysemys > Chrysemys picta. The sequence continues at coordinate 21,586,493 of NC_088793.1, read as the reverse complement.
CCTCTTGAGGAGACGGGAGTAGAGAGTGTGTGGTTAGTGTTTCCAGTGCACTCTGACAGACTTGCTAACACAATGAAAGGCACAGTGTTAACCATACTGCACTGCCCTCATTCTTTTTTTTCAGACCCTATTTTTAGCTATTAATAGAAGAAAAATGTATGGAAAATCCACTGCTAAATTGGTCTCTCTCTTGCACTCCTTTTAAAAATTTTTTTTTTTCTCTTTAAAGATTATTTCAGATTTCCAAACATCAGGCATGCTGATCAATATTCCATTAGAAGTGAATTAATTTGGGAGAAACTTGCATGTATTCACATGTGGTATTGCTTCTTTTTCCGTATCCTCTGCTTTAATAACAATTTAGCCAGGCATGCCAATTGATCTTCTATTAGCAGCCACTGTCTATCTTAATTTTTTCTATCAATATATGTTGCTGGTACAATTTTTGCAATAGCCTGCTTGTAGGTAGGGGTGGTAGGTCAGTAATATTAATATGTACTTTGTTTCTGTTTTTAATATTTAGGCATTATAGTATTAGGCTAGGGGTCAAATGCTGCTCTTAGTTATTCATGCAATTCCTCACAAATCAGTGAAGGGGTGTACTGGATAAAAGAGTAGAATTTGTCCCTTGTAATCAAATTCTGGTTTCATGGACATTAATGTCAGTCTAGATTTTTCTCTAGATATATACCCAGAATTGCTAACACCGAGTGTTTAAAAACAATCATGAGATTATTCAAAATAATACATTTTGGGATTATTTTTAGTTTTGCTTTTTTGTCTTTAGGTTCACTTTTTTTCCAGCTGTTTTTTCTACAGCCATGAGGGCTATAAACTCACTTCTTAAATATAAGATGTGTCTCTTGTTATCTCATGATTCCGAGAGCTCTGGCTTCAAGGGAAAACATCAAGTATTGTGAGAGATGGAAAAACTGTATACCGGTGTGGCTGAGAGTAGAATTTGGCTCTAGTTGAAGCTTCTGGACACGCCTTGGTTTATTTCATTTTGTGAGTTTGTAGACATGCAACTGAACTGAGGGCCAAATTCTGAGCTAACTTGCATCTGGGCAAGCCTGATGACCATGGAGTTAACATGCTTTAATGTATGTTTGGTAACACATGATACACTTGAATCACAAAGAGCAAACCTCCTTGTATTATCAGGCCCAAAAGTGAATCCTCCTGAAGCTTGTGCAACTATTTAACTAAATTCCATCCTCTTTGCTGGAGGCAAGAGATAGCAAGAGAGAGATTTGTTGAAGACTGTCTATATTTGCTGATCTCCTGATGGATGGGATAAAGCAAGTCACTTAAAACATTGGTTTTGGGCTTTTTAAAAATGTTTTTGTCCAGATCAATATTATATAATGGGCCAAATTCATCCTTGTCTCAAATCTGTTGAAATAAATGAAGGTACATTTGGGGTTGTAAAATCCTAGGTAAACATTGGGCCTTGTCTTCAAGATTATCAAATCACCAAAGTAAATAAAAGCCTATTTTCTAGTACACCTTCCTATGTTTAAAAATACAATTTTATAACTAAACTTCTAGGGGGTTGGCAGCCTTAGCTTTGCAACATCAGGCTTATCTCTCCAGGAATGAAATGGAATCATTGTTTGGAGGAGAAAAAATGCTGGCATAGGAGGTAAGAAAACAAAAAGGCTTTCCTGAAATGTGTATTAAAAAAAAAAAAAAAGGCTGCCTTTCAAAGCAGTGGGGTCACTACATAGCTGAATCTCTAAGCTAAAGAAAACTATAGGCTATTTGCTGTCATAATGTCCCATATTAGATTTTTTTCATCTTTCTTAGACAGAAGTGCTTTGCAGTCTGTGTTAAAATTTGTGATCTTCACAAAAAGAAATTGCATCAAGTTTAGGGAAAATTCACTTGGTTTCAATATCACACTTGAATGGTTCACACCAGCATCCATCAAGACTTTGAAAAGGGATTTTTAGATAACAACAACTCGCCTCCCCCTCCAGAAAACCACTAAAGTTGCCATAACTAAGTTATTGGAGTGTATATTATCTTTAAAGAACATTGGGATTTAAGTTTAAAAACAGACAGAGTCAAAGTGTGCAACACTTCCTGTTCATTCTAAGAATATTGTATGGCTGCAACTTTATTGGGCCAGAGTTAAGGTTGTGTTGGCTAGAGTGCAAAACAGTGCCTTCTCTGAGAAGTACAGCTTTAGCTCTTAGCTTCCTCAGTGTTTAATGCTTCCTTTTTGTCTTAAATACCTCCTCAAAAGGTAGTATATATTTGAGGATCATGTATATGGAACCTCAGTTTCACATTAAGGATTTTTATTTAGTTAATTAGTTTTTGTTTAGTCTTTTTACCTGGAGCTCGGGAATGGATGGAGGTGTTTTTACATTTTTTTCCCCCTTCTCCCCTTTTTGTTGACTTCCTGAGGCTTGGGACAGAGGAGCCTCACTAATGCACAACCCAGGGATTGGCAACCTTTGGCAGGTGGCTCGGGCCGGCTTGTTTATCTGCCGCGTCTGCAGGTTCGGCCGATCGCGGCTTCCACTGGCTGCGGTTCGCCGCTCCAGGCCAATGGGGGCGGCGGGAAGCAGTGGTGAGCACATCCCTTGGCCCGCGCCACTTCCCTGCGGCCAGTGGGAGCTGCGATAGGCCGAACCTGCGGATGCGGCAGGTAAACAAACCGGCCCAACCTGCCCAACCCGCCAGCTGTGTGCCAAAGGTTGCCGACCCCTGGAATAACCCATAATGCCCACAGGAGGGGATCAGCGCAGGTGTAGGATTCTGACTGGGTAAGCTTATCAATCCCTTACGCTTGTTAAGAGGATCATTTCTGCAGGGATAGTGGAGAGTTCCTGGGGCCTCCTATGGAGGTCATGGTGGTGAGGGGAGGAATCCCCCTATCAATCTCTAGGAGGCAGTTTGACTTCCTTTAGAACCCCAGCCCCCACAAGCTATAGTAGCTGACCCTGAAAGCCTTAGCAGGTTTGTTGGTGACCATGCTGCTTCTGTCTCATTGGGCTTCTCCATTCCAAATGCACTAACAGGCTCCTTTGCCTCTGAGCCAATTTTGGCTTGTCTGGATCCTAGTAAGGCCTGTGGGGAGTTGTGGAGTGACCACCAAAAAATTGCACAAGACTCTCACGGGGGGGGGGGGGGGGGGAGGGTGTCTTACTTGAAATGGGAGAAATACCCCACTAACCTCCTCTCTTCAGTTGCCACCCTCATTCCTCCCCCATAGGCCATCTATGGGCCAGAAGAGTGGAGCTCTTGCAAAGTTGAGGATGTATGTATGCAAGTGGAGGGAAGTAATAAGAAGACAGGGAGCCTTGAAAGATGTAGAATACCCACCTCTTTTCCCCCCTTCCTGAGGCTCTGTGCAGGAAATCATGGGCCCCAGTGGTGTTTCTAGCATTACAGATGAGCCAGAATTAGCTTACCAGCACCTGATGTGTCATGCTGACATTTAATATCTAAAAAATCTCAAATTTTAATGTAAATCTAAGTTTCTAATACTTGGATCTCTGCACTAGATATCAACTACATGAGTCTTGTGACCCATAATTTCTCTCATTATGTGTAAAAGTTTTTGTTTTTTGCCTCTTTTGTAAGTAGGAGAAAAAAAGCTTTAATTCTGAAAACTTCTCTTTGCATGTTGTAATTCATGAACGCTTTGTCCACCTGACCTTAATTTAGGCAGAAAAATCCTACTTCAACCTAAGCTTTCAAGTTTGAGGCCAATATTCTGTGGTTCAGCTGGACTGAAGGGTCTGACAAATTTGGGCTTATAATGGAAACTCAGTTGAATCTTTAACTATGAAGCAGCTGCCGCCTCTCCATAATGCTGTATTCTTGCGTATCTTGATCCACAGTTTGACTTGCTGTAAAGGGAAGTTGCCAAGCTAAGAGCAGGATTCTTGTAAATCTTCATGCAGGAACGGATGGCAGATTGGTCAATTGACTTTCCAGATGTTCATATATATACTCTGCTATTATTGTGACAGTCAGGCATTGAGGTGATGGTTTAATCAGGGTCTTAGGCACTTTTGCAATCTAAAGAAGCTAGTAGTGTAGAAAAATCAATTGGATCTAAATAAGATTCTGCTTAACCACTTCCTTCCTGTTGCTTTCAGGCACCATGGTTCTCTTCCAATCACTCGACCTTGTCAAACATGAATATTTGATGGGTCATATTTCCTCCAAGTATTCATAAAAAGGTTATTTGTAAAGGATGGCACGCTGAAAGTCTTGCAACTATCTAAACTCCGGTCCTTCATAGAATAAAGGTCATATACTAAACCTGAGTTTGGTTTTGGATTTGGGGCAGAGTTGTAACCATTTGGACTTGACTATAGCCCTTTCCAAAATTTGCTTTAGGGGTATGATAATTCTTACTTTTATGAGCCAAAATCTACATTTGTGGACATCAGAATAAGGATTCCCATTGAAGTTAATGAGAACAATATGTGTATCCTTGGGCAGATATTTGGCCCTGTTTGTTTTTTTGTTTTTCACTACTAAATTGCTATGAAGCTTAAAGACAATTTTTTTGGATCCCTTGTTCTTGCCATGCATACTGGTATAAAAACAGGAGGGACATTTAATTTCAGCTTGTCGTCTCTAATAAGCAGGAAAAGATTCATTGCTGTTAGTATCAAAACGGAATACCTAGAATTAGTTGTGTACAATAGCAACTGTTGAACAATAGTGATAAATTATACTGAGTTGCTGGGGTATGAAATCTTATATTCAAGCTTTAAGAGGATATTACAAATGTAACACCACATCCCCAGATGGACAGTTGGCTGCAGGGACCCAAACATGGGATCTCTGGATCTTATAGCATCAGCGTCTACTTCCTGAGCTCTGTTATTTTAAATTGCCTGTTAGCCAAGGCTGTAGCAGGGTCAATATATGACCTAGCCACCACTAGAGAGGGACAGAGCACCGCACTGTGTGGGTGTGGGATACACAAATGAAGGGGTTTCTTTTTTGTTTGGTGTCAAAAAGGATAAACTGAAACCCTGATCCTGCCAGCTTAAATCTATGATTAACTTTACACAAGTGAATAGTCCCATTGACTTCAAGTTAATCATATGCGTAACTGTTTTGTAGGATGAGGGCCTAAAAAGGGATACTGAGAAGCGTTCCACAAACACCATGGAACTAAAACTAACAAATTTTACTACTCTAAATTAGCAAATAAACTTTGTTTTAAAATTAAAATTCTATATAAAGCTGCAAAGAGGGTGGGGTGTAGGGAAGGTAAATGGAAGCATAAATATCTTTTTGAGGAACCTCTCTGCAAATCAGTGCTGCAGGGAGGAAAAAATGCTTCGGTTAATCTTACACCACACATCCACACTTCTTTCCTGTGGTGTAAGTGTTTTGTACTACTTAGACTCTTATAGCAGTAGCTCTGCAATTTGACTTTGGCTGTACTGAAAAACTCTTAAGTGTATAGTGAACTACACTGGGTATAGGTTAGTTCTGATACAGATCTAAAAGACATCTTGCATTCTATGAAATCCTGGTGCTTCTTAGCATTGTAGTTCATATCCTTTCTGCTCAGATTTCTCTAAGAGTTTATTTCGTTTAGATTTTTATTCCTTAGACACAAGAAAGGGAGCGTTCGTTTGTCCAAACAAACAAAACCCCCATCAAAACCCACAACAACAAAACCATGTAGTTGTTATAGTAAATTGTGGCTACATTGAGGATAGCAGTGCTTTCATATTTGCACGGTTTAGAAACGTGTATGGATGAGATACTTAGTAACCAAATATAGTCTTATTAGGGTCTGTGGGTATCCACTTTTGCTGGAAAGCAAGGCTGTGCTTTCCCTCATTAAAATTAAACAGAAATTTTCAGAAATATGTGAAGTCTCTGTAGATTCAGGAACTCTTGGTGCTACTGAGGTGGTCCACACTCAAGTCCACAAGAGGGCATTTTATCACCAATTACTGGAGAAAATAAAATGGTTTTAAAGGGAAGATATAATATTAATAAAACATGGAAGGAAAAAAATATCCTAAATTATGCACTGATAGCTTCTTGCAGTTGATATGTATAAATGTTTATTTTCTGGATGAATTTGGTATGTTGCTGGCCAGATATGTCAACATAATCTGTTTTCCCCCCTGTTCACTGCTTGAATGATTTCACATCTTACCTAGAACTCCTCTAGAGATGGAAGAATTTTTTTTTTTTTTACAAGTGTCTTGCAGCTGGTTCAAAACCCCCCATTAGTAATCAAGAAAATTGGACTATACATAGTACAAGTATGACAAACACTGAATAATCACAGTGTACCTCTGCTCACCTCCTTCTAGGGATCTCAAGAGGCAAGGATTCTATTCAGGAACACAGCTCAGCTAGGAGATTGGAATTTGCAAATACACCCAACCGTAAATCCACTGAATCTTAAGGAACATTTGGCAGCCCGGGAAGTATACATGTGCCAGATGGACCTGATGTCTTTTATTTGGCAGCAGTTAATGCAAAAGGCATAAAATGATTGGGAGATTGGGGGCGACATCCTAGTTGTCGCTCTTCTTTTTATTAAAAAAAATGTAATTTTCTCTCTTGTAAATGTCTTTGCATTTTCCTCCTCTCTTCCTCATCCCTCTGCTGGTAATGATGGCATCTGTGCTGAAGGTCAGGCTGCCTAGTTCTCAGATTTGTGACCTTCCTCAGCCTTTCACAGTGCACATAATGAGATTAATTCAGTTTGGTTCCCTGTGGACAAATATATTCGCGCTATAGCTGGTTTGCAGCCTCAGCATATGCCAAAGATTGAATGGGCCATGGGGATGGAACTGCCAGACTAGCGATGATCGGGCTTGGGCAGACATATTGGCAAGGCAGTGTGGCAAAGCTTTCACTGCCTACTCTGTACTTGTTCTATAGATGCAGAGGGTTTAAGGTTCAGATTGCCCCTCCCACTGAAAATCTTGCAGGAAAAACCTGGGAAGGGGAAGGGGAGTTTGAGTTACCCCAGGTATAGGCTTCCTCAAATTGTTCTGGACCAGGCTGTGGATTCATGTGGAACAAACGGGTTTCTGTCCCCAGTCCATGCAGATGCCCTTAGTTCGGTAATGAGGCCTTCTGCTTGCACTGGTTCTGGAGTCTCCCGCCCACACCCTTTAGTGTGGAGCCAGTCATGCCATCAGGGCTTCCCCGGCTGATGGCTGTCCCTGAAACAACCATTAACAGAGATCTCTGCAGCATGGAGAGAGCCATTAGTTGCACTGGCGTCTTCTGTGGTGTCAGTAGGTGGCAGGGTGATGCAAAGTCTCTATTTCTCCATCTCTTCTCTGTATTCAGAGCTCTCTGGGGGAGGTCAGAGGGGGTGCTGGAAGGGTGCTGTGGAATTAGATGACTCCTTCCCTTTCCATGGTGGAGAGCTGAGACCCTCCACAAGTGGCTTTTAAAAGGACATAAATTCTCACACCTTAAAAATGAGGGGGCGGGTGGAATTAACCAAGACTAGCTCCTCTTTGATCAGCAACAGGCAGTCTCCTAGTCAAATGTCTGAATATTTTAAAACTCTTAATTCAGATGAGATATATTTTGGCCAGGAAATATTTTTCCAGCTATATTGATGTCCCAGCAAATAAATGATTTTATAAAAGCATTTTAGTATCCCTCAAGGACTGGAACTTGGAGTACTATTTTATTTTTAGCTTGGGAGACATTTGCTTTCCAGAAGTGTCCTAAAGTCACTTGTTGCTCTCACCCTGTCACTTTTGGGCAGAACACTGGATTTGGTAGCTTAACGTCTACTAGAATAGTAAAAGGCAAGTTGTTGCTGAGACTTAAAGAAAAAATGTCAGGCATTTGATGATTAGTGCAGAATAGTATATCTTTCTTTTCAAGTCTCTTATGTGTGGGGATAAGGTGAATTAAGGCATAATTTTTGTGGAGATTTGAGTGAGCCCAACTCAGTGCTAAGTCAGTAGATAATGAGATAGATGTTGGGAGAAAATGTATGGAGAAGACAATGGGGGTGGGAGGGGAGTTGGGGGTGGCTTGTGGAGGAGATGGATGCAGAACCCAGTTAGTGTATATGTGAGACAATCATAGCAACAACATGCACTCCCATAACATATTAATAGTTCCAGTGTTCAGATTAGTGAAGGAATCTTAAATCCTGGTTTTCCCCGCTGTTCTATTGGGATCCAACATCATTGCTGCCTCCAAATTCATTAGCAAAGTCTGCATGACCTCTAGGTGTAGCTTTGAGGTTTCCCACAGATTGAAATGAGGGCTTGACCTGGCTTCTGTTCATGTCTTGGGACTGTGTATTACCAGTAATCATGGCATATAAGAGCTACTTCATTGGCTTCTGAGATATAGAGAAGAGAAACTATGCTACATTTTAATTTCAGCATATCTTTTTTGGCTGGGAGCACAACTCCGTGAAACAAAGCTGTAGCATCCTTTTTCTCAATAGGCATACCATGCAGGACATCAGCCGTCTATGGCAGAAGTAGTTGAGAGCCTTTCCAGACTAGACAGAAATCTACTTATAAAATGTTATCCTATGTCTGAATTAATGTATTGCTTCAGCAGAAGTCTTTATTATTGTAAACAACTACTTGTCACCTTTTGTAAATATGTGTTCTTCACTTCAGCCTCGTTTTAAACACTGAATGATTCAGGGAACATTTCCATTGTCTGACAGTGGCTTAAAAAAAAACCAGTATGAAAGCCAGGGTCATATAAATTGCTTCCTGGCCCACAGAGCAGTTGCTACTGCAGGGGTCCACAAACTTTTCATGGTTGCGCCCCCACCCCCAGGTTGCCACCCCCCACAACCCAGGGAGCCAGGGCTGGGAGCGGGACTGTGGTTCGGGAGAGGGGTGTGGAAAGAGGTAAGGGAGCCAAGGCTGGGGCCGCAGCTGGAGGTGGGGCTGGGAACAGAGCTGCGCTCAGGGGCTGAGGCTAGAGGTGGGGCTAGGACGAGGGCTGAGAGTGGAAGCCATGGTCAGGCCACGGTCGGGGGGCCGAGGCTAGGGACAGGGCTATGGCTGTGGCCGGGAGCAGGGATGCATCTGGGTGTGAGGCTGGAGGGGGGCTGGGTGGTACTCTCTGCCCGCTCCCTGTGGGGGCTAGCCCAGGCCCCACTGCACCTCCCAAACATTCCTCTGTGCCCCCCTAGGGGGTGTGCACCACAGTTTGAGTGCCTCTGTGCTACTGCCTCATTGCTATCCACTCCTTATCTCCAGCAGAAAAGGAACCCAAGTAAGATAATACTAGCAAGGTTACAGATGGTTACAAGTCGCTGTGGAGTTGAAGGGCTTAAAAAGATCCTGCGCCTGTTAAAAACTAGTCCTGATTTGTGGAGTCCTGTGTCTGCAGAACAACTGTTGGGTGTCTTCTATAGAAATGAAGGAAGAGAGAACATACCTTTAGAGCAGTGGTCTCCAACCTTTTTAGGCCCAAGATCACTTTTTGAATTTAAGGGCAACCCAGAATCTACCCCACCCCTTCCCCGAGGCCCCTTCCCTTCCCTGAAGCCCCACCCTGCTCACTCCACCTGGTCACCCCCGTCGCTCACTCTCCCCCAGCCTCACTCACTTTCACTGGGCTGGGGTTGGGGTTCGGGAGGGGGTGCAGGTTCTGGGCTGGGGCCAAGGGGTTCGGAGTGTGGGAGGGGGTTCCGGGCTAAGCCTGGGGCAAGGGGTTGGGGTGCAGGAGCGGGTGAGGGGTGCAAGCTCTGGGAGGGAGTTTGGGTGCAGGAGGGGGCTCCAGGCTGGGGCAGAGTGTTGGGATGCAGGGTGCTTGCTCTGGAAGGGGGGACAGGACAGGGGGTTGGGTGCTGGCTCTGTGAGGGGGCTCAGGGCTGGGGCAGGGGCTTGGGGTGCAGGAGGGGGTTAAGGGTGCAGGGGCAGTATGGGGTGCTGGCTCTGGGAGGGGGATCAGGTCTGGGGTTTGGAGTACAGGAAGGGGTTTGGGGTGCAGGAGCAGGTTTGCTGGCTCTGGGAGGGGGATGGGGGTTGGGGGTGCGGACTCCTACCGGGCGGCACTTACCGTAGGCAGCTCCCGGTTGGCGGCGCAGTGAGGCTAAGGTAGGCTTCCTGCCTGCCCCGGCCCCACGCCACTCCCGGAATGGACCAACACGCTGCTGTGGCCCTTGGGGGAGGGAGCAGGGGGCACGTGGTTCGTGTGCTGCCCCTCTCTGCTCCCATTGGCCACAGTTCTCCGTTCCCGGCCAATGGGAGCTGGGGGGACGGTGCTTGCAGGCAGGAGCAGTGCACTGAGACCCCGGCCCCCCCACCGCGGGGCTGAGCTGGCCTCTTCCGGGAGCGGCATGGGGCTGCGGCAGGCAGGGAGCAAGCCTACCGGCAGACCCGCTGCACCACTGGAGATCGCGATCGACTGGGAGAGTTCCCAGGATCGACCAGTCGATTGCAATCAACTGGTTGGTGACCACTGCCTTAGGGCCTGTGCTCATGCTCGCAAGGACAGGCCCTTAATCTCTGAAAATGTAAATCCATAATGTTATAGGAAATGTTGATTTATCTTACCTTTAACAGGGCCTGCCTGACTTTCAGTGAGTGGGTGCCCCATGCTTACTGAACGCCAGGCCCCTTTGAAATGTCTAGTGAGGCACCCAAAATTAGTAGTCATTCTAGGAAACTTAGGGCCATGTGCAGAAATTTCTGACAAACGTCTTCTGAATATGAAAGAGTGTCATAGGATTGAACAATCTAGCACTAGAATTCATTCTCCCACTGAATCTCTTATTCTCTCTATTAACACAGTCATCCAAACTACTCAACAATTTCATTCAGTATTTCTTTGGAGAACAGCTCTGGAAAAAGTTGTTAAAATTACTGTAACAGCAGACATAAAAACATTATGCAGCTCCAAGTACAATCATACTGAGGGATCATACCTTTACAAAATAGTCTTGCATAGCTTTTATTTTAAAATGCTTGCTGTCTATCTGCCATGCCTTTTTGCTCGCCTCTTGAGTAAATCTAGCCCTTCTTTTATGATAAATGCTGATATAAATGAAAGATTTTTCAGATTCAAACCTTTTGATATTTAAAACGTATGCAGATAAAATGTCAAACATTCCTTTAATGGAACTGGATAACAGAACAAAATGTTATCCTAAAGTAAAGCAAAAAAATCGTATTTTAAAGAGACCCTGTCATCTTGAAATCTAATTAGTTTCATATACCACACCTTCTCTAGAGTCTTCCAACCATTTTTGTGGCTTTGGATTTTACAGTTGTTACTTTTTTTCTCTGAAACTATAGACCAAATTAGGGTGGATTGCTGATTTAAATGACTAAAATTGGTGATTTAAATTGCTTTGATTTATATCAATCAGGAAACCTTGATTTTATATCATCCATTTTAATTGTTTTGCATTTGTACTTTTTAGTTATTTGCCCAAAGAAAGGCTGAATTTCAGTGTTTGGTACCTACTAAAAAAGGTTGATTTGCAACTAAATATAGCCTTTACACTAAATTTGGTGCGCTCTCTCTCTCTCTTTTCTTTTCTTTTTTCTTCTTTTGCTAATCAGGAGGATATGTATACATACTTCTTAAAGTAGTTACATAGCTTAACTTATATCTGTCCAGACTCTTAATTTTTACCTTTTTATTATATTAGAAAATGGTGAACGATTTATTTCTTTACTAGGTGATTATTTTTTACTTGGGATTTATGTAAATGTTTAGTTAGATGGACATTCAAATTCAATTTAAAATGCACAAAAACAAAATTTGAATTTTAAAAAGAATTAAGCTACCTTAAAGGTTCTGAATACTTAAGAAGAAGAAGTTTTTATCAAAACACATTTTTTCAGTTGTAAAATGAAATTCAACAAAGGCAAATGTAAGAAAAACCAAATGCACAAATATGAAATAAGGGATCCCTGGCTTGGCAGCAGCCCTGACCGAGAAGGATCTGGGAGTTGTGGTAGATCACAATCACAACATGAGTCAACAATGCGATGCTGTTGCAAAAAAAAGCAAATGCAATTTTGGGTTTCATTAACAGAGGTATAGCATTTGCAAGTCATGGGACGTGATAGTACCGCTCTACGTGCTAGTTAGGCCTCAACTGGAGTACTGTATCCAATTTTGGTCACTGCTGTATAGAAAGGATGTGAAGAAATTGGAAAGAATCCAGAGGCAAACAACAAAAATGATCAAAGGGATAGAATGCAAGCCATGAGCAAAGGCTGAAAGAACTGGGTATGTTTTGTTTGGAACAGTGGAGATTAAGGGGAGGACAAGTCTCCAAATACTTGAAAGGGCGACATAAGAAAGATGGAGACAAATTGTTCTGTCTTGCCACAGAGGGCAGCACAAGAGGCAATGGGTTCAAACTACAGGATAGCAGATTTAGGAGATTTTTTCCTTGGATTTTGTCCAACCGTTCTTACAGTTAGATTATGGAACACACTACCTACGCAAGTTGTGGAGGCTCCTTCACTGGAGGTTTTCAAAAAGAAGGTGGATAGCCATCTGTCTTTGATGGTTTAGACACAACAAATCCTGCATCTTGGCAGGGGTGAGGGGGGATATAGACTAGATGACCCTTGAGGTCCCTCCTAACCTTGTGATTCTATGATTTATAACTAACTGATTTATTAAACAAAGGAAGAATTGTCTGTAGTTAGTGAATTGAATTGATTGTTTCTGGTCACAATGTCCTTCAAGATTTTAGAGCTAGTAGATTTCATCCTCTCCTATCTAATTTTTATTCATTGGGAAGAGGAGAAAAAAACAAAAGGAAAAGTGTATGCTGCATGTGCTTCCCCAAGCCTGCACTATGGTTTGGAAATGGTGGATCTTGTGGAAATGGAAGAAAAGAAGATACATGTAGTAGAAAATAGTACATGGAGGAGAATGGCAGGCAGGTGGAGGGAAGACAATGTGTGCATGGAGGAAATTTGGGGGAAGATGAACTTGGGACTCTCCGTGATAGGCTGGAGAGCACAAGATTGAGTTGGGCTGGGCATGTTTTAAGAATGAGAGAAGAATGACCAGCAAAGAAAGCATGGGAGGAAGAGGACATCAAGGAAGGACATGGAACACAGAGGATATGATGGAAAAGCTCCATCAACAGAAGTCTGAGGAGAAAAGGACTAGAACTCCAAAACCTATTAACCTGTGCCATGGAGTAGAAAGAGTTGCGAAGAATCATGGGCACCTCTTACCCCATGTAAACAGGAAATGGAGTCAAGAAGTGAAATGAAGATTGGAAGAGGAAAACTAGCTCTCCTGCTTTTTCAACTCCCAATCAGTTTCTTAATTTTGAATGGCCTAGCCATTGAACTGAACTAGTTGAATAAACTGAAAGGAATAAAACATTTTGTCTGCACCCGCAGAAGAGGCTACTGCTGACAAAAGCTGGTTTGGCACTTTAACAAACTCTAATTCTTGGTGACTTCCACCAGTTCAGTGATCTGACTTTCTTTAAAACTTGGCAGCAAACATGTCCTTCTTAATATTATTTTTTGTATTTAATTTAAATGATTTTAATAGATTATAGTACGTTTAGGACTGAACTTATGTTGTTTAAAATTCAATTTTAAATTGGATTATTTAAAATATATATTTAAATAGTTTTTATTTTTTTTAAAACCCACTTTTTAAAAAATCCCTACTGGACAAAATGCTAATATCCAGCAAAGATTGTGGGAGGGAGGGGAGGACAAATTCAGGCTGGAAATAAGGCGCAAATTTTTAACAGAGGAGGGTAATTAACCATTGGAACATTTTACCAGAGGTTATGATGGATTCTCCAGTTCTCCAGCACTGGAAACTTTAAAATCAAGATTGGGCGTTTTTTCTAAAATATATGCTCTAGTTAAAGCACAGCTATTGAACTTGAAACAGGAATTAATATAGGGAAGTTCTATGGTCTGTGTTATACAAACTGTCAGATTAGATGATCGCCGTGGTCCCTTTTGGACTTAAAATGAACCTATAGGAAAAATGAAGAAATATATTTTTGTTACACTCCCTAGATTACTGTAAAAATATAAGTAAAACGATCTTCAGACAGAAGTATGAAATACCTAGATGTATTTAAAAAGAAGGGACCTCTCCAACTTTTTTTTTAAGTTAGCCCTATGCATTTTTGAATTCAAAGTCTCCAATACAAGAATCCTTAAAGTTCAATTTAACCATTAAAAGAATTAAGAATAAAGATGGAGAAAGTACAAGGAGTGAAATACAACTTGGACAGTTCATTTAAAAACAGTGTACCCTCTAATGAACATCCTGGCTCACAGTGAAATATCTGCCACGTTGATTTGGGGACTGAGACTAAAACCAAACTGGCAAGATAGTCTTATTCTAATATAAACCACTACAGTTCCATAGAGTGTGTGTTCTTCCAGATTCCATTTACTTTTAACAATTCCTACATGGCATAACTCCAATGACTCTTCTGCTTAGCCAGAGCAGGAGACAGAATTAATCAATTAAAAAAATACGCAATTTACAATCTGCATTAACTAGGTGTTTTGACTCATTAGACCAAATAGCTAATACAATTTAAAAAAGAAAAGGCAAGAGTGTCCAAAATAAATAAAATAATGCTCCATGTAATGTGCCAGCAGATTCTAGCTTCTCATCCAGGCTCAAGTATTTAAAAAAGAAACATGTCTATACCATTATGAAGCTAACTGTTACAGCTACAGTACAGACCATTTTACTTGTACAGAAAGTGACTCTTCTACTATTTAAATATAGGGAGCCTTTTAGAAAAGAGCAAGCATAAGCCATTGTTGGAAAATCTGGGACTTCATGACATTTAAAGTTTTTGTTGTTGTTGCTGCTGCCTCATAAATATAACTAATAGATTTTTTTTTTGTCTAATTCACAGCTGAAATAATACACAATAGCTATAATACATGGTTTTTCTATCAATGTAGAATGGGAAGGCCATAATAATCTTACATGTATCGTCTTTCATTCTGAAGGATTCCCAAGGGACAAGAAATATCATAGGTTCTTTACTCTAGAACCATCAAATACTGCCTGAACATTCAAGATGAAGCTGTATGCACTCGATTTTAGTTGAACACTCATTCCAATACAGATATGTTCATGTAACTCAGAGAATATATTTCTTAAAACTCTCAATATGTTAGGGTAAACCTATTTAATTTTGAATCTGAACAAACATCCAGAAAATCAGATTCAATTGGAACATAGGAATTGCCATACTACATCAGAGCCATAGTCCATCTACTACCGTATCCTGTCTCCAACTGTGCACAGTACCAGATACTTCAAAGAAAGGGGCAAGAAATTTTGCATTAAACTGACATGAGATAATCTGCCTCCCGTATTAGGTCTTGTCCTAATTCTTAGGTTTTGAGACTAGCTGGAAGTCCTAAAGGGGGCATGATCTTTCTCTTCCAAAACTTATTTGCTATTATAACGCTGGATATTCTTACTGTATAATTGTCCAATCCTTCATTCAGTCTTGCTTAGTTCTTGGCCTTAGTGACACAACAGTACTTCAGTGAGTGACTTCTGTGGCAGAGAGTTCCACAGCCCATGCATTGTGCGAAGAAGTATTTCCTTCTATCTGTTTTGAATTGGCTACCTTTCATTTTTATTGTATGTTTTTGTGTTAGGGAACCCAATCTGTCTCGTATCTTCTCTGTAACATTCATTATTTTATATACTTTTATCATGTCCCCTCTATTTCAGCTTGTTTCTAAGGTGAATAATTCTAGTCTCTTCAATCTATCTCCATATGAGAGTCTTCATGCCCCGTATCATTCTTATTGCCTTTTTCTGAACTCCTACTGGTTCTTCAGTATCCTTTTTGTGATGGGATGACCACTACTGTATGCAGTATTCCAGATGAGGCCACACCATTGATTATTTAATAGCATTATAACGTTTTCTGTATTATTTCCCATCTTGTTAATTGTGCATGCTAAAATCTTGTTTGCTGTTTTCTTTGCAGCTCACACTAAGCAGATGTGGTCTTTGAGATGTCCACAATGGTTCCCATATCCCTTTAGATACCCCTCTGGCATCTGATATTCAGAGGACATACTCTGGGATTGCTCTGTCTAGCTATACCACAAGCATTTGGATATTAGATATGGAATGGGTTGAGGTGCACTGTAGCTCTGTATGCAGAGTTTTCTAGCTACATTTTAGTAGCAACAAGGAAAGTCCCATCTTTAAAGTAATGGTTCTGGAGAGATTTCTGCAGATTAGAGCCTTTTGGAATTCTGCATTTGGGAATCTGACTGTTGTGTCCCGAAACTGGGGTCCTCCAAAGAAGGTTACATCAAGACCTTCATTTCTCATTTCTATCATCTGTCAGCCAAGGATTCAATCCCATAGTTACTCCCCTCCCTCACATATAGGTTCTCCTTTACTATATCTTGTTTATTTCAGTGAGACTCTGTGAGGGAAGAGCTTTGCTTTGGTGAGTTACTGTCTTCAGGATTGGGCCTCAATTCATCCACAAAGAAGGTCATCATATGGAAGTTTAATAAAAAGGGAATGGGAGGGAAGGATTATGTGTATAATACAAGGACTTGGTATACTGATCATGCCTCCTCTACGGGTTGGCTTCACTGCTCAACTGCTCAAGTTGTAGCATCTGTACGTACAGCCCTGGCTTATTACAACATAGTAGCATCTTGTGTTAAGTTTTTTCTTTTTTGGTCTTAATTGTCAAACCAAACACTATAAATCAAGGATTCAAGACTTCGATATCACTAGATTTCCTACATCTCATCATCTGTTTTCTCTGATTTAATCTAGACTTACTTTATGGGAGAGGTCTCCTCCTCTGCTCCCACACAGAGCTTTAAACAATAATTCCTCTCAAGTCTTTTTTAATAAACATTTTGATAGAAACAAGCAAATGTGGCTTTGACTTGTCATTTCAGGTATCTGGACAATTGCCATGGGGATTCTGCTGCTCTGTTCAGTTACGCTGACTTTAACGGACGTAGACTGATTGTACGAAACATCCTTGCCATTCTATTAGATACCTAAAAATATCTACAAACTGATCAACTTCATAGAGATATTTTCCCTAAGATAGTGTTTGTCTTTATGCACATTTGTCAGTGTGTATTTAACAAACACATGGCCTATTGTACATAGTCATAAGTTTAGCGTAAAGTAAATATCCATTTTCTATAACTAGTAAATACTTTATGCTGTAATGCCACAAACATGACTACTGAAGAAATAAAACATTTGCTAGTTTATTATTATTTACATATATAAAAAAGCAAATATTTTATTGCTTGTTTGTGCAATTTGTTGTTTAGCTCTGCATCATACTCCTGTTGCTGGTTGCTAATTAAAGTCACATCAGATATGCTTCAAAGTCAGATTGAGTCATAAACACTGTAGGGAAGTCATGCCCAAGGTCAGCCAGTAGCAGACATGGGAAACGAACTTGAGTCTCAGTCTAGTGCTACACCCTCTAGACTACACTGCCACATCTGCCTATGGTGGCAGACAGACAATACTTTCTGGTGTTCCAAAGTGCTGTGTGGCTGAAGATCAGGGGTCGGCAACCTGCTGCCAGCTGGGGCCCGCTCAGCCCGCTGCCAGCCTGGATTACGGAACTCCAGACCAGCAGTGGAATGAGCCACTGCCAGTCTGGGGTCCCGGACACCGGCCCCTTGCCAGCCGGGGTTCCGGCTGCCGGCCCCGCTTAGCCCGCTGCCAGCCTGGATGGATGGAACCCGGGCTGGCAGCAGGCTGAGCAGGGCCAGTAGCCGGGACCCTGGCTGGCAGGGGCTGGTCTGGGGTTCCGTCTGCTGCCCACGCTGCCAGTGTGGCACGCGAAACCTTTTACTGGCACGTGAAACCTTAAATTAATGAAGACTTGGCACACCATTTCCCAAAGGTTGCCAACCCCTTCTGTAGATTTTTCATAAACTGATTCTTTCCTCAGTTTCTAGTAAACATTGTACTGTGATAACCCCCGGTGTGACATCCGGCCCATAGAGGGCAACGTAATCCCTCTAGCACAAGCTCCTGGACTGCCAGAGGTCAGAGAGGGCAGAATCTGTATATGAGCAAAACAGCAGGCTGGGAGTTAATGGCAGTGAGGTGGCCAGGCTCCTCAAGAGCTAGGATTTAAAGGCTGAGAACTGACCTGGGAAGCAGCTCCTTGCTGGCAAAGGGGGCAGGGGTGGTTGTGACAGACAAATACTTGGGTATAGGTGCAAACAAGGGGGCTGCATGGAAGGTCCAAACAAGATTGACTAAGGGACTGAATGCTGGCTGGGGAATGGGCGGGCCAGCATGTGACTGCCTCCTGTAAGGAGTAGCCCTGGCACTAGGCTGGAGGAGGCCCCCCTTTGTACCCTGCACTGGTCTCCATGTTGCCATCTCATGGGATTTCTGCCTGGCTGGAGCCAGTCTGGCAATTTGAAGCCAGAAGCCCCGGCCCTTTGGGAGCTGTAGCCCTGCCGGTGAGGGGGCGCTTGGATTGGCTGCCTTCCCTGCCTCCTGAGGAAGAGCAGCCAATCAGAGCTGCTGCAGGAGGCAGACGGCGCTCACCCGCCCCTCAAAGCTCACACTAGGGTTGCCAACAGTCCCATGTTATAAGGAATGTCCCTTATTCAGGGCCAGCATTAGGGGGTAGCAAGCAGGGCAATTTTCCAAGGCCCCACACAACAGGGGGCCCTGCAAAGCTACATGACATGATATCTGCACAGTCACTCTGGGTAAATGTAACGCGAGTATTACAGTAATTTAATCTCTAAAAGTGGAAATAAATCACACTAAAGTAGAGGTTTTAAAACTGTGGGGTGTGTCCCTTAGGGGTGTGTGGAGGAACATTTGGAAGGGTGAGCTGTGATGCCAGACGGCTCATGCTTCAGCCCCGGGAGGCAGGGCTCGGACTTTGGCTTCAGCCCTGCACGGCAAGGCTCAGGGTGGGGGCCCACTTCTTAGTTTCTGCCCTGGGCCTCAGCGAGTGTAACGCCGGCCCTGCCCTTATTTAAATAAAATATTGTCTGTCCCATACTAAATAAGCACAGGATACCTTTCCTCCCATATTTCAACCAGGGTAGTGCCTCTGGCTGGCAACTTGACCTGGTGCACAGTGTCACAATGCCACTCAAATTTGGCCCAGCCACCCCTTGGACCTCTGAGTTTCTCCTGTATTTTTGAATTACAGTGTTGGCAACCCTAGCAGACAGCCTGCCCCCCACTCCTCTCGTGAGCAATGGAATGGCTTCTGTACAACCCTCAGCCTTGGGAGGGGGAGATGGTGACTCCCCAGGGAAAGGGGTGAAGAGCCCCTACAGTTGTAGGAGGAGCAGAAGTGAGGCTGTGGGGCAGATGTAGGAGGAGATTTGATATGAAGACTTCAGGAACAGGCTTTGTGGGGGGCAGAATTAATTGCTAGGCAGAAGGATGAGCTGATGTGGGGGTTGAAGCTCCTGCAGCAGGAGCCACAAGCACCTTATTCAATAGATGTGGGAGCACTGATAATACTGACGTGCCCATTGGGTATGGAGAGCTAAAAATCAAGTCCGACTAAACCCTTCCCCCCAATATAATCTTTTTACAAAACTGATGTTTTGGGGCCAATCTCATGATTCTTTGGTGGTGTGGGGGATGGGGTGGGTGCTGCAAGGCTGCTTGTGCATTATGGTGAATTTTAGGTTATTTTTTCTCTGCCTCTTTAAAGGAATAGTGCATAGCCATCCAATAGCTGGAGACACTGGGGGGCCTGGCCCTCTAGTTAATTAGCATTTTTCCTTGCAGTTTATTTCTGTGTCTAGAAATAATTTGAGGAAAATATTATTAAACCATTCCAATCACGTTCTTAAATACAACTTGATCATGCTGGGTATAGGGAGCAGGGAGCAGAATGGACAAATGACCCTTCTTCTTTTGTACCCAGGGGCCTTGATTGTTTTAATCTGCTCCTACATCTCATTTCTTCCCATCTGTAATGAAGACACTGAGGCATGAACTCAGACAAGTCCTAAAGTTTTGAATGGTGATCATGGCAGAAAACAGGTACGAACACCTGCACCTCAGTTGGTGCTGGAACTAGGGATTCTGGAGGTGCTGCTGTACCACTTGGCTTGTTGTAATAAGAAACACCAAATACATGGTTTCTATCAGCTGCATCCCACTCTAAAAATTGTTCCAACCCCCCTGCCAGGCCTCTTAGGAAACATTCTGCATTTTGGACAAATCTGATGTATTCATTTCCCCATCCCAATTTTACATGTAAGTTAAGTGAGAGACAGCACAAGGTCACTTCAAGAGTAACTAGCAGGCACTAGAACCTACTTCTCCAGAATGGCAACCCCAACACTCATCCACTGAGCCATACTGTCCATTCATAATAAACATGTCCAATTATGCACCTACCTGTCTTGTTGGTGACTGTCGCTCCAACTCCTAGTCCACATTTCCTTTCCCAGAGTCAGGAGCAGAGCCCAGGAATCTTGCTTTTCCCCCCAACATTCTACTGGCAAAGTGTGTCACATCCTTCTCTAGATGTTGATAGGGTTGCCAGGCGTCGGTTTTAGACTGGAGCGCCCAGTCGAAAAGGGACCCTGGCGGTTCCGGTCAGCACCGCTGACCAGGCTGTTAAAAGTTTGGTCGGCGGGTTAAGGCAGGCTCCCTGCCCTGGCTCTGCATGGCTCCCAGAAGTGGCCGGCATGTCCCTCTGGCATCTAAGCAAAGAGGGAACCATGGCCGATAGGAGTTGCGGGGGCAGCACCTGTCCATGGGGGCAGTATGCAGAGCTGCCTGGCCGCCACCGCGCCTAGGCACCTAGGGACATGTTGCTGCTTCCGGGCAGCTGCCTGAGGTGAGCACTGCCTGGAGCCCACACCCCAAACTTCCTCCCCCACCCCAACCCCCTACCCCATCCCTGAGCCCCCTCCTGCACCCAAACTCCCTCCCGGAGTCCACACCCCCTCCCATGCCCCAACACCCTGCGCCAGCTCGGAACCCCCTCCCACACTCCGAACCCTTCAGCTGCAGCCTGGAGACCTTCCTGCACCATGAACCCCTCATCCCCGGCCACACCCCAGAGCCGCACCCCCAGCTGGAGCTCTCACCCCCTCCGGCACCCCAACCCCCTGCCCTAGCCCAGTGAGTGAGCGAGGGTTGGGGGAGAGCGAGTGATGGAGGGAATGGGGGATGGACTGAGCGGGGGGCAGGGGCTCGGAGAAAGGGCCAGGCAGGGGCAGGGCCTCAGGGAAGGGGTGGGGCAGGGGGCAGGGCAAGGGTGTTCAGTTTTCTGCAGTCAGAAAGTTGGCAACCTTAGGAGTTGATCCACATAAATAACTGTTGTCCTCTTAGCCCAAATGGCAGAGGTTTGTGTTTGAACATCTGAAGGCCCATGGCAGAGGGATGCGTATGGCTGCACATGATAGTTTTCCAATTTTTAAAAAAGAAAAGCTCATTTATTTAAGACCGTGAGAAAACATCATTTAAAACACATTTGATAGTTAAAAAACATTTTCAGTTGTGGGGCAACACAACAAAACACAAGTGTTCCATACTTTGGCTATGTGTCACATTTTTATGGCACATGACACACATTGGCAGGTTTGAAGGTTGAGCAATGCTCTTAATAACACTGGACTATAAAGTGATAATAGTCAAAGTCTCATGTGTGCGGAGCTTGCTTACGTGATTTTAGCCAAAGAAGCTGGTCAAAACAGAAAAGGAAGGAAAGCAAAACTTTCTAGAACTACAGAGTAAAGTGTGCTCTGTTAAGTTTTAAACATAGCATGGAATGGCACCCTCTTTCTAATCAAGACAGACTGCATTGCAAGAGTGACCTGAACAAACAGGAGGAAATGAGGCACTGATTCAGTCATCAAAGAGTAGGGTTATCATACGTCCGGGTTTCCCCGGACATGTCCGGCTTTTCGCTCTTTAAATAGCCGTCCGGGGGGATTTCTAAAAATGTCCGGGATTTCCCCCCGGTTGGCTATTTAAAGAGCAAAAAGCGGCTGACATGGTGGCCGAGTGCCGCTCGCACTGGGGCCTCGGCAGCCAAAGCCCCTTCCTGGCTCCCCACATCCCCTGCAGCCATAGCATGCCACGCGGCAGCGCTGGGGGGCGGGGCTGTGTGCCTGTGAGGGAACACGAAGGCGGGGCTGGCAGCGGCGGCCAGAGCACCTCTCCCATTTCCCCCCTCCTCCACAGCCTTAGCACGCCGCCCGGCAGTGCTTGGGGGGGGGGAGCAGACACCTGCTCTAAGTCGAATGGCATGGTAAGGGGGCTGGGGAGTTGGAGAAGGGGGCCAGTCAGGGGACAGGGAGCGGGGCGTTTGGATGGGTCTGGAGTTCGGGGGGGGGCTGTCAGGGCGGTAGGGGTGTGGAGAGGAGTTGGAACAGTCAGGGACAGGGAGCAGGGGGTTAGATGGGTCGGGGTTCTGGGGGGGCTGTCAGGGGGGCAGGGGTGTGGAGAGGGGATAGGACAGTTAGGGACGGAGCAGGGGGAGTTAGATGGGTCGGGGGTTCGGGGGGGCTGTCGGAGGCAGGGGTGTGGAGAGGGGTCGAGGCAGGCAGGTGGCAGAGGGGGTTGGATGGATCAGGAGTTCTGGGGGTCCTGTCAGGGGGCGGGGAGCAGTTGGATAGGGCATGGGAGTCCCGGGGGTCTGTCTGGGTGCGGGGGTGTGAATATGAGGTGGGGGTGTGGATAAGGGTCGGGGCAGTCAGGGGACAGGTAGGGTCCTAGGGGGGCAGTTAGGGTGGGGGGTTCTCAGGATGGGGTTGTCAGGGGACAAGAAGCAGGGAGGCTTAGATAGGGGTGAGGTCCTAGGGGACAGTTAGTGGCAGGGGTCCCAGGAGGGGACAGTCAGGGGACAAGGAGCGGGGTGGGTTGGGGGTTCTGAGGGGGGCAGTCAGGGGGTGGGAAGTGGAAGGGAGTGGATGGAGGCGGGGCAGTGCGGGGGCGGGGCTAGAGCAGGGCTCCCCCCCCACCAGTGTCCTCTTTTTTGATTGTGGAAATATGGTAACCCTATCAAAGAGTAGCCGTAGAGATTATACAAACCAAATCTATTATGCTCAAGAACTAGTAGTCTCATTGGAGTGGATCCTAAAACAAGCAGGTTTTTCTATTGCTAAGGCATCTTAGGTGGATTTTTTTTTTCTTCAGGGAAGTACAGCTATCTCAAAATCTACACTTTCCGAGAAAGAGGTCCAGGGCCAATAAATATGGATCATCTATCATGCAAGTGACCCCCAGGTCGGTATTCCTACTCTCCTGTGATAGAAGATCACCCACATCAGTAATTTAGTACCATTGCAGAGACTGCAGTATTTTTACAAAAACAGACAAGTGAATTAATCTTCTATGAAGTGTCATAAATAATTTAAAGCAAACTACAATTGTCAAAATAAATGAACAGAGCACATTCTGTGATATTTTAACTTGTTCACTCACTTGCTAATTGGCAAATTCAGTAATTCGCAATGAGTCTCCCACTCATTAGTGAGCATTAATTAGATTTGACCATAATAACTATTGGCAATTTCAAGATTAGGGTGAGAAATAGAAATAAAAATTAAACAGGTCAGAATTGGCAGTCTGGTAAGCACCTGTTGACTGACTTTACATTTAAAAGCATAGAATAATGACCTACTGATTGGATGTAGGCACATGTCTGCAACCATTCAGGGGAACATCACTGTTCTAACCTCAGTCACAGCCCAGTTATATTGCAGCTCAACTTTGATTTGAAAGTGTCATAAATATTATGTGCTTTTTTGGTGCTGCCTAACTGGGGTGAAGAAATCCATCAGTCCACCCTTCCTTTTATCTTCCTGACTATTTTGAGAAGGGGAAGAGGATCTTTGCTACTCTTGCCTATAAGTACAACCCCCTGCAAACAGCATCTGCCTCTTCTGTTACTCAGAGCTTTCCCAGGAAGGTGCAAAATGAAATTGATGTAATTCTTGCCAGGGTTTCAGTTGTCCACAAGGCTGTGGATAGCATTCGTGAAAACTGATCGTAGTAGTGTTGCTGCTTGGAAAACTCATAGCAATGTCAGTAGCATGGAAGATGAGTGCAGTTTTAGGAAGAAAGCACTGCATTGGATCATATATGCATGGCTGTCTTTGCAATAATCAAAGCTAGAGTTTTTTGTTGTTTTTTTTTTGGGGGGGGGGGTGGTTAAGTTAAAGCATTAATTCTGCAGAAATAAATGCCTTGGTTCTCAACCCAATCCCACAGCCTATTCACCAGGAAAGGGTTCCTCCTTCCCATATGTGTGTGAATTTTTCAAGTCCTAATATTAATAGATCTAAGGAAAGAAGCATGAGAAGGAGACTGAATTCCATAGGCTTCAATTTAATCTGATCAGAAGCTGTAACTGTAGTTTGTAAGGGTACTATAGCCTATCTACATCAACACATTTTTGGGCACCAGTAAAACAAACAAGAATTATGTCAATTTCATTCCAATGCTGTTGGTGAAAGCTATAAGCAGGGATTGGTAAGGGAGGCAGGGCCAATCTGCCCCCCTGCCCCAAAGCTGGAGAGTTAGTGGAGTAGTCTTCAGTGCCCCCTCCCCTCCACTCCCCCCGCACTGTCAGTCTCCCTAGAGAGGAGGTTTGTGAGGTAATACCTTTTATTGGACCAACTTCTGTTGGTGAAAGAGACAAGCTTTTGAGCTTTTCTTCTTCAGCTTTGTGTAAGTTTGTCTCTTTCACTGGCAGAAGTTGTCCAATAAAAGATCTTACCTCACCCATCTTGTCCTAGTGTACTAGAGAGACCAACATGGCTGCAAAGAATCTCCCTAATGGCAGCCAGGAGTATGAGAGGTACAAAATTTCCATCCCACTGAGTCTGTCCCTAGGGGACAGGTACAATAGCCACTCTGCTTTTCTCCCACCACCATCACAGCCATGAGTAAGACTCTGATGCAAGGAAAGAAACTTCCAGAGGCTGATGTGAAAAACAGAGCATCAGAGCAGGGTCTAGAGACCGCACTCTTCCTCTTCAGTAGCTGGGAGTGGGGATGAGCTAGTCTTATCACAAGAACATTATCCCTGGACCTCGCCAGGGTCCTGCCCTGCTAATATTTCTTATCTGCCTCTAGCTAGTAGGTCAAGTTTTCAGGCCCTGATTAGCCCTTCTTTTAAGATGCACCTTCTTGATGTTCTCTCTCTTCCTGAACTTTGCATTGGCATTGGCTAAATCCTGCGTTCAAGAATATTCTTTTTATTGGTCTGGTGAATCTAGCACAGAGGTTCCTTTTCCTTTTCAGTTGTTGCTTGGTCTGGGCCACAACTTGGCTAGAGCATGCTGCTGGTATGTTGATTATGAATTTGTCCTAAGCCTCTTGAGTGGAATACAGTTTTAGATTACAGAATTACCAATATAGCAAAACAAAAAAATGCAGCAAGTAGAACTGAAATTGGATGGGTTGGTTACACTTTGTCGCTAATGTTCGCTGACTACATGTTGCTGCAAGTTTTGTAAGTCTTTCGGATAATGTCTTTATTAGTCTAGTGCTGAACTTTTTTGTTTTTTATTTTCAGGGAATTATTCCATTCTAAAATAATACTGAATGACTTCAGTTATTTTAGGGAAAACAAAAGTGAATTTAGTACTTGTGGAAAACAGCTATGCTGGCAGCATGGAATAGCTAGAGCAAGAGGAATGGTAGAGTAGTATAATCCTATATGCTAAAAAGTCTAATGTTCTTCAGAGCCTTAATTGATCTGGGCCCAGGCCAATCTCAGAGACTACCTTCCTCCCATGATTTCCTGCTGGCAGCTGCAGTCAGTGGGGGTGCTCAAACTGGATCCCCCTCATTGTCTAAATAAATAAATTAAATAAATAAAAACAGGGGGTTGTTGGCAGAATGTCTGCTGTGTTGGCCTCAGGACTCTGAAATTTGCTCCACATCCTTGGTCTGAAATATTCTGGGTTTTTTAAATTGCTGCTTAGTAGTCATTGTAAGCTTAATTCCTAGAGAACCTAGGCCCAGATTTTTCAAGATATCTAGGCATTATTGCTGTGCTCAGTGTCACACCACCTAACTAATTAGGGGCCTAAATCTCTTTCAGAAAGGATTTAGGCACTTGAGTCTAAATTTCCTCAATAGTTGTTGGGATGTAGACCTTTAATATCTATTGGCTATTAAATCTCTTTTGAAAGACACTAAGGCCTGGTTTACACTAGGAAATTAGGTCAGGATAACTGCATCGCCCAGGGGTGTGAAAAATCCACATCCCTGAGCAACACACCACTAGGTTGACAGGAGAATTCTTCTGTCAATTTATACTCTTGGGCAGATGGATTACCTACGCCAATGGGAGAAGCTCGTCCATCAGCATAGGTAGTGTCTTCCCTGCAGCTGCGCCTCTGCAGTGGCGTTTTAAGTGTAGACAAGCCCTGGGTGCAGCCACCCACAAGTACCTTCAAAAATCTGGACCCAAATGTGTTTCTTTATGTATGTTCTTTATTGTTTTAAATATAACGAAAGCAAGTCTGATACAATCTGATCCTACAAAAATGTCTTAATCCCCATAGAATTCAGTTGAGACTGATAGTCTTCTAAAATTATTCTGTAGAATTGTATAGCAGGACTATAATTAGCTAGGACTTTTCCATGCGGGTAGAAGGCTCGCACTGTGTCTTGTGCGTGTCTACTGGAGCATAGAATGTCCCCTGCTCAACTCTTTACTTTTACATAATTGTACTCGATTGGATATTAAATAAGCATTCATGCTTAGCTCTCTTTATTTTAAACTGCTTTGCATAGTTTGCCTTACCCATGGTGCCAGAATGCATCTATAAAAAGTTGCCAGTGTGAGCAAAAAAATAATAGTAATAGTAATTTAACCACCAGGAAATGTATCCTAAGATCTATTGGTATGGGAAGAAAATGGGCTAAAAATAAGTCTGTCATTTTAATACTATGATGATGAGAATCTGATAGGAGTTTTTCCCCTTCTGTTTTTCCCTTTTGTTGGTTAATATAAGATTCTGATTGAATAGGGATTAGGAATTTTAGCGAGCCAGGAAATAATTCAGACTAGAAATAAGGTGTAATTTTTTAATGGTGAGTGTAATTAACCATTGGAACAACTTATCAAGGGTCTTGATGGATTCTCCATCACTGACAATTTTCTAAATCAAGATTGGATCTGCTCTACAAATTATTTTGGGGAAGTCTTATGGCCTGTATTCCATAGGAGATCAGATTTGTTGATCACAGTGGTTCTTTCTGGCCTTGAAATCTATGATTCAAGTACACAAATAAAAGAAAATACACTTTTAAACAATTTCTTCCAGTATTTACTGGTGCTGAGCACATCCTTCTTGCTGCAGAAGGACAGAGAAGAGAGCACTGCAATAGAAAATGTGTGCTTTTGTTTTAAAGACAGCAGTAATAGGATTTGTTTTTGGTGCTTAAATATGTCAATTTTTGTAAAGAGCCAGCAACCCACCTTGTTTTTAAATGTTTAAATAATCGTTCATATGCTGTGCCTTATTGAATTATGAATATGTCACAATTCAATAAGAAACAGCACATGAAGGACACATATATTGTCTTAACTTGAATTTTAAAACCAGACAGGAAAGTTGTCTGTCATTATTACAAAATAATGCTAGAGAACTCTGAGCAGCAGAGAGGCACATCATGATGGAATCCAGCCAGGAGGATTAAGGTATTTTAGAATGTCTTTGCCTCAGGCTTAGTCTAGTGGTTGAGGGAGCACATAATTCCCCTCTCCCCCCTTTTTTTTCCCTGTACAAGGCAAGGGGAGCCAGTCAAAATTCTGCTGTTGCTGTGGAGGGATATGGGGAGTGCCCCAAAACCAAATCCAGTCTGGTCTGGTGGAGGCCTGGGAACAGGGAGGGCAATTTAGAGACATATGGACACAGAAAGGAATGGATTGTGGAAGAGTGTCACCATCTGTAAGGCATTAGATACTATCTCGCATGACCTTGTATCAAACTAAGGAAATACATCCTAGATCAGTGATTCTCGGGGGCACTCAGCGGTCTTACAGGGAGTACATGAACTCTTCTAGATATTTGCCTCCTTTTACAACAGTCTACATAAAAAGCACTAGCAAAGTCAATACAAACTAAAATGTCATAGACCATTATTTGTTTATACTTTTCTGTATACTGTACACTGAAATGTAAGTACAATATTTATATTCCAGTTGATTGATTTTATAATTATATGGTAAAAATTAGAAAGTAAGCAATTTTTTCAGTACTAGTGTGCTGTGACACTTTTGTATTTTTATGTCTGATTTTGTAAGTTTTTAAATGAGGTGAAACTTGGGAGTACACAAGACAGATCATACTCTTGAAAGGGGTACAGTAGTCTGGAAAGGTTGAGAGCCAGTGACCTAGATGGAGGTACTATAAGGTGGGTGCATAATTGGTTGGAAAACCATTCACAGAGAGTAGTTAGTAGTGGTGGTTCACAGTCCAGCTGGAAGAACATATCAAGTGGGGTCCCACATGGATCATTTCTGAGTCCGGTTCTGATCAATATCTTCATCAGTGATTTAATTAATGGCATGGAGAGCACATTAATAAAGTTTACGGACGATACCAAGCTGGGAAGGGTTTCAAGTGCTTTGGAGGATTGTTTTGAATTTTAATCTTATCTGGACAAATTGGAGAAATGGTCTGAAGTAAATAGGATGAAATTCAATAAGGACAAATGCAAAGTACTCCACTTAGGAAGGAACAATCAGTTCCATACATACAAAATGGAGTACTGCAGAAAGGGATCTGGGGGTCATAGTGGATCACAAGCTAAATATGAGTCAACAGTGTAACACTGTTGCAAAAAAAGCAAACATCCTTCTGGGATGTATTAGCGGAGTGTTGTAAGCAAGACACGAGAAGTAATTCTTCTGCTCTACTCCGTGCTGATTAGGTCTCACCTGGAGTATTGTGTCCAGGTCTGGGCGCCACATTTCAGGAAAGATGTGGACAAATTGGAGAAGTCCAGAGAAGAGCAACAAAAATGATTAAAGGTCTAGAAAACATGACCTACGAGGGAAGATTGGAAAAAACTGGATTTGTTCAATCTGGAGAAAAGAAGACTGAAGGGGGACATGATAACAGTTTTTAAGTACATAAAAGATTGTTACAAGGAGGAGAGAGAAGAATTATTCTCCTTAACCTCTGAGGATAGAACAACAAGCAATGGTGCTTAAATTGGAGCAAGAGTGGCTTAGGTTGGACATTAGGAAAAAATTCCTAACTGTCATGGTGGTTTAGCACTGGAATAAATTGCCTAGGGAGGCTGTGGAATCGCCATCATTGGAGATTTTTAGGAGCAGGTTAGACAAACACCCGTCAGGGATGGTCTAGATAATACTTAGTCCTGCCATGAGTGCAGGGGACTGGACTCGATGACCTCTTGAGCTCCCTTCCTCTCATTATGTTTCTAAGAAAATGAGGGTGGACTTAATCATTACCCCTTATTTGAACGGCAAAAGTTTACAGTCAGGATTATAGTAATGAAAACATATTATTTCGGTATTGAGGCTGGATTGGCAGAATTCTGTGGGGATCTTCACTTGATATTAAGTGGGTGCTGCCAAGTTAAGTCCTGTTTTAGACAAACATACCATGTTGCCTCAGATACTAACAACATGTTGGATTTATTAAAACTGATCACTTGAAATCCAGTTCATTTTGTGGGGTTTACTTGTTGTTTCTTCTTTGCATGTCATCCTTGTTATTTCTAATGTGACTGTGCCCGTTGTGCGTGAGCACTAGCAAATGTATTTACATAAGATCAGTTAAAGGAACTATTTGTTCATCTTGGAAAACCAAAGAAGTCAGTTTCACTTTTAGATTCAGTATTTTGGGTTGTAAACATTGCAGTGGAATTTTTATTTGTGTAAACAATTCTTCCCCCTTAGAATTGGAAAAAAAAAATAAAGTGAAAACTTTGCATTGGTTTAAAGTTTTCTAAAACTTGTTTCTCCAGAAATATAGATCTGGGGTCAAAATTGAGTTGACATTGCTCCTTTAATACTTGCACTATCAAGTTCCACAACATAATTTCTCTTAATTAATCCCCATGTTCCAGTGCCTCCTTTATCTAGTCTGTCCACTTCTTTAAAATAACATTCTTCGTAGCTATTTTATTTTGCTTTCAAGATGTTGAGCACTTGTTCCCTTCTCCTAAAATCCTTTCCAAAAGAGATTAGAAGGGTGACTTGCTGCCTGTTTTTAAATCCTCTTTGAGAACTTTTTATTTTTTTCCCATTTAATATTTTTCCGTTTTTTTTCTAAGGCAGTTTGCAGCACAACACTATTCGTATAACTACTGAGAAGCTCACATTTTGGAAGGAAAACATAAAATCTGTTTAATCTTTTTTGAGATCTAGTTTTGATGCTATCCTGTTTAGTAAGTAGTCAGATGGCAGGTAGGCTGGGCACAGGCCTCAAATACACAAACATTCAACTTGGTTAAGATTTGCTCAGGCTTCTGGAAATATCTGTTAACACTGGCAATCTCAGAGATTTAACACGGGTATTATATAGTATGGACTATAACACAGATCTTATATACTATAGGATTGACTAACATTATCGAATTATCATTTTACTGGTGTGAGAAGGTATGCTACCTACCCGATCAGGTGCAATTTATGAAAAACTACTAGAGAAGATTTATACAGAGCTATGCGGTGGGGATATTTGGGGTGGAGGAAGGTTGAATGCAACGACAGATTTGGGGTTGTAATTCTTTGCATTGATGTCCACTGAAGATACCTGACTAATTAGCCAGCGTAACCCCTCTCCACCTACTGCAGCTGATCTTTAATCAGTGCCCAGTTCAGGGATTCTCTCTTGTCCCAGATTCCCAGAGCATACCAAATCAGAATCACGGGTCCCAGACACATGATGTTTGTTAGTTTATCTCTTAGGTCTGTTTGCAAAGTACAAGTCACGTTTTGGATTTTTTTTTCTTTTTTTCAAATGATATCCATTGTCTTGTGGTATGCAGTAAAATGCATCTAAATCCTTTTTTGCTTAGACTATGGAGTACATGTTATAGCCTCTTAATTTTGTTGTAGGCATGATCTAATGCAGCTCAACTTGCCAAAAACATAACAAATGGTGAAGGCCTTTATTAATCATTCTTTTCTCTACTCTTCATTAAATTGCCATAATTAGTGCTAGATGAGCCTTCATATTAGCAAGGAAAAAATGCAGACAGCAAGATGAAAGCCTAGTCTGCATTGAGCGCTATAATGTAAGTGTTGATGAGATAGAATTGAAGAGGGAGGCCATCTCGTCATTGTTGTACTATTAAATTTTGCTCCCAAAACAGTAGCATATAAAGCTCCATCTATGTGGCTAATCATGTTTGCATTGTTAAGCATTTCCATAGCACAGCAGTGTTCACAGTGCTGCTTTAGATTAGATTAGCAACATACTGTGTTGAATAGATAGCATTTGAGTACCAATGTGTCAAATTACATGGCCAGAAGAGAAATTGACTGAAGCAGAATCTCTCTTCCTTTCCTTTCCACCCCCCAAAAAACCCACAATCTTGTCTCTAGGAAACTATTTAAACTCTTATTATTTTAGGGTTAACAGCCAGTGGTGGTGGTGCTGTTGAGAAAAGCTGATCTGAAAAAGAAAACGTCTCTCTGTATTGGAGAGAGAGCAATTTCGCATTCTCTTAAATGTTAATTTTAAAAACAACCATACAATCAAAACCAAGTGAATCTTGCATATCCTATAAAGAGAAAATTCACTGTAGCCCAATTGCATAGCAATTTTATGATCAAATCCGAAATGCAGAGGACATACCACCTGCTCTCACTAGTCTAAAATTCAGCAATAGGCTATCAAAGAGAAGAATTGCTCTTCTCCTGTACATATTTAGATCCCAATTAGGGAGAAATCTTCTGGATATTAATAACTGGGATGGAAGGTGGTCCAACATCCTGTCGTGTATATGTGTTGTCTATTCATATAGCAGTGGGGTACATGCCTACGAAACTATATTTTTCATAGCTGATTGCCACTTGGATGTCATTTTTTCAGTCTCTATATGTGTTCAGAATTCTTGCCGCGTTGCTTGCCACACTGTGGGATTGTACCTTTTTGTTGTTGCTGTTGTTATATAGCTCCACTTTAAAATATGGTTGTGGCAGCATGCATTGCCATGAAAGCGATGTTTGTTTTTAAGCATGAGCTACTGTGTTGCATGCCAATTAATCTTTTCCAAAAATTGTTAAAATTATAGAATGGAGAAAAAAGATCTCATAGGCCAATTATAATAGTTTTATCCTGACTCGAGTCCAAAGATTCAATCCCATATTAGTCATACCAGTGTGTTTTTTAGTACATTAAGAAATGTCATGACTCAGACAAGCAGACACTCAATTATTAATGACTTCTCTACAAAAAAAAAAAAAAATTAAAAAACAAGCCACAAAACAAAGTGCTAATTAAGACTTGGTAACTGAGTTTCTATAAGAGTGAGATCTGCTTCAGTTTGCTTCCCTGCAGAAGAGAAGTTGATTCTACTCAAAAAGTAAGCAGACCTGTTGATTCTATGCAAGTCAGAAAGGAGCTTGTGCATTAATGTGTGGTTAGAGACTGGATGTGGAAATCAAATACCAGGTGGTTTATAGGAGGCCAAAGGAAGTTTCGTTCCAGAAGCAAGTTTTAATGTTTTGGTCCCTTTATTGCCGTTGCTCCTTTTGGTACCTTGTTGTCTTGCTGACTTCAGACTGCTTTTCATTGATTTCCAAGGGGTATCATCCTAGACGGAGTACCTCAGATTTTGTTGGTTGTTGCTATCAGATGCCTTGTTCTTGTCTCCAAAAAAAGGACTGTAGTGAGTTATCCCAGAGCCGGTGTAAGAGCCAAATGTCTTAAATACAACCAAGTTTTTTGGAAAATTTAAAGGAAATGAAAACAAAAGTAGAACAGTAATTAGGACTAAGCCTCCTTAGCTTCACCTAGGCAAGTCCCAAACCCCTTGAGATAATCTAATGCTTGCATCAGTAATCTGCTGTGCCTGTCAGTTTTCCAGGCCCGTTTTCTAATTATCGAGCATCATCAACCTCCAGTCCCTGTGTGAGTGACCTTCAGTCTGTCAGGAATGTCTTCCATCCCCCACCCCTTTGTCCTTCATGCCTGCAAATTTAAATTCTTGGAGCCCGTTAGGTTGATGTGGTGTTAACTGTCATTATCTTATTAGCTAAGGAATCTTGGCTTTTATTCAGATCGAGCAGGTGATGTTTATGCCAGTCCACTACCTTTGAAAATGAATTCCTCTTTAGTTACCTGGGCAAATAGTTATAAGTCTTCATCTCCAGTCTCTTAACAAATATTGATTCACGATTGCCTTTGGAACTAACATTAAATTATCTGCTTCCTCACCCACACCTTTCTTGCCTCCTCATTTTGGATTTCTCTTATGTTTATGTAGCTTTGCTTTACAGGTAGGTTGCACCTGTTGTTTTTCCATGCTTCCTTCTCCATACCCACTTTCCATAGCCTCTCTATATTCCCTTCATTGTTACATCAAGGGTTTTCAAACATTTTCACAGTGTCCGACCTTGTCTAGTCCCATTCATGATCACCTGGTCTCCCCTTTCTTTCCATTAGCAATTTGTAACATCTGTTTGGTAACTATAGCAATTGCTTACGTGGAAAAGTAATATTAAGGGAGTACTTGATATAGCTTAATGAAATACGGCATGCTATCTACCACAGCAGTCCTCAAACTGGACTACAGAACATTTGTTGGTCTCATGGTGCTGGTTCTCCTCCTTGTTTCATTCTCATTAATTCTGCCATTGCCTTAAAATGCTGATATTTTCCATACATTCAATTTTCTCAATCCCATCCATATAAAATGTCAGCTGGCAGTATCCAGACTGTCAAATGACTGATCTTAATAAAGTCCAATACTCATAACATTACCGGCTTTTCCTCAAGAAATTCTGTAATTGGAGGAAGGCTCTAATTCAGTTTCTTGGAAGAATAGACTAAGAGTGTTCACTTAAGATCTCAGCATGTCTTTTAATCCACAGACTCACTTAAAGAGTGGCTTGAGACAGGAAGCTCAATGAAAATCAAGAATATTAAATTCAAATTAAATCCCACATAGTCCCTCTATTTTAATTAAGTTATTTTATGTCTCCTCTATGTTTCCTTTCCAGAAATAAGTTGCCAAGTATTCAAGGTTGCATGAGGGGAAACTGTTAATGAATCTTAAGTCACAGCATTTCAATGTTCTCAATTAAAATTAATACTAATAATAGCCTAAAGCTTGGCAGTGCCTGTGCAGAAATTCATCATCAGCCAAAGTTGGCTGCTAGTGAAGTCTTCTTCTTGTAGACTTGAATTAGCTGAAGGATTCTTTAGGATGCAAGCATTCTGTCCTCTTTGAGTCAAATGCTCTGGAGCAGAACTCTTCTGTATGAGAGTGCTTTTGAGAGGGTGGTGTAGGTTATCAGCTGCTTTCAGTTAGGTTCTAATTGCACAAGGATCAAGAAACTTTTTCATCTTTCTCTTTTTAGAGTTTATTGAAGTGGGAGAATACATCTCTTTTTGGTAAATGGAAATTGATTTGATTCAGGGATCAGAACTTAATGCATCTTGATTGGTTTAGCTCCTTATGGG
The DNA here is from genome assembly GCF_011386835.1 of Chrysemys picta bellii. Lineage (NCBI taxonomy): Eukaryota > Metazoa > Chordata > Testudines > Emydidae > Chrysemys > Chrysemys picta. Next base: position 21,551,889 of record NC_088793.1, on the reverse strand, counting down.
CTGATCTTGGTCACTTCTTCATTGATGCAATTACAGGGAAGCAGTAAATGACATGACAAAGAAAATGTGCAGAGGAGTCTTTATATGTTAAAGGGTTGTGTTGTTCTAACTTGAAAGCTGATGCTGGAAAGAGTGGCACTGTGGAATAAAATCTTTGTTTTGCCCCACTGACTCCATATTCAGTTTGCTTGGTTAACAACTTTGCTTTTCTCCATAGCAGTTCTGAGTGTCAGGATGGGTTCTCTCTGGTTTAGTCTTCATCACCACTAAAGGTGCTACAGGTTGACTTACTACTCCTGGGAAAATTCTGCACTACTGAGCACATGCATAATTAATGAACTGGGCATATTTTTGAATTTTTGTGCAGAAAAAAAGCGTCTATTGAAATGTTGCTGTAGTTCCACCTTTTGCCCACCAGAGGGCACTGTGGTGATAGAACACAGCAGCAGCTCCCGGCCAGCAAAGGAAGAGAAAGAACCTGCCTTCTTCACAGCACCTGTCAGGCCAGGTCAGGAGACAAGGGCTATGAAGAGACTGACATCATGGGGTGCTCATAAGGGGCACATAAGGGCTGGGGCAGGGTGCAGGTGCCGAATGGGAGTGGAGACGCAGGGCCACAGGGGGCAAGGAGGTGCAGGGCCACATGGTGATGGGGGAGGAGGTGCAGAACTACATAGGGACAGGGGAGTGGCTGGGTGGGCGCACAGAGCCACATGGGGACAGGGAGAGGGGGGTACAGAGCCACATGGGGACAGGGGGAGGGGTGCAGGGTCACATGGGAATGGGGGGAGTGGGTGTCTGAGTGGGGGTGGAGGGACACATGAGGATGCAGGAACACATGGGGACAAGGACAGATGTGCCTGACTGAATGGGAAAGGCTAAGGGTCAGCCAGGGTCTGCATGGGGGAAGCTCCCTTCCCCGCCCCCCACCCCCCAAAAAACCTGTTCTATACTTTTTCCACCCATACCGAACAGCCCTCCAAGTTCATACCAAGGCTCCTTCCCAGCAATTTACTTCTCTCTACCTCAACTACTCCGTTACCCCTGAGTCCCCCAAGCCTTTGCACTGCTTCTGAAGGGTGGGGGAAATATTTTTCTGTATTGTGGCTTAAATGAATTATTACTCAGAGTTCTGAATAAATATGCCTAGTAAGGAATCTATTTGTTAAAAAAGATTTCTTGAATTTTGTTGTTGTCTGTATTGTTACAGACATACTTGCTGACAGGTATTTTGAAAAAAATGACCAAAAATAATTGAAACTGGTGTGATTATATTGTGTTATTTTGACATAAAATATGAGAATTTTGCAGAATTTTAAAATATTGTGCACATAATTTTTATTTTTTTGGTGCAGAATTGCCCCAGGAGTAGACTTATGTGCTCTTTTACACTTGTGTAATCCTACTGAAGGCTACTGATTGCTACAGCTAGTGTAGAAAGCACATCCTGTTAGGCTTTGTCAGACAAAAAATGCATTGTGCATCAACACTCTGAAGTCTACACTGGTTTTCTATTTGCTTCTCTCTGCATTTTAGGGTTTTGGTATTGATCTATCAAGCCCTATATGCTCTGGGTCCTGAGACACAGCCGACTTTCCTGTGAACCACCTTAATTGTTTGAGTTCAGCTGGGCCACTCTTGCTGACATTGCCTACATGGTGTACTAAAGATAGGGTCTCTCCATTGAGAAAGTGCCAACATTGGCACTTGCTTCCCTCACTGCTCCAATAGAGGTAGTTTGTTAAGCATCAGGGTGCAATGCTATTTTTGGGCTTTACGTAAAAAAGGTGGGAGGTTGTGCTGGTGATTACTGTTTGGCCATGTACTTAGCCTATTGTAGCACATAATTGTCTTTTATGCCTACTTGGTAAAATATTTGTAACGCTGTATCTTTCCCTAGGAACACTTTGGAGTAGGCATATTTTTAATAGATCAAAACTAATCTTTATAATGAATGTTCACTTCCATAGGGGTCTGAAGTGGATTGTCTGTCTTGCTATTAGGGTTGTAACACAATTTTGATCCATTTGAAAAAATTGCATGTGTGTGATACATACGGAATACTGTTTGTTCAGGTAAAAACACATTTTGTGTAGATGCAGTGTCATTGTGTGTATTCTTTTGTAGTCTGTATGTTAATATATATTTTCTGCCTTAATGTTTCTTCTGCTAAACATTATGAAGCATTAAGTAAAATATCATCTGCATTTTTAACCTGGCTGAACAGTCAACCTACTTTCAAGCTCATACTCTTGATGGGTGCTGAAATTTATCTCAAACCATGATTGAGAGGAACAGCTTGTCATTGTGGAAGATTAATGGCATTGCCACCTGCTGTGCAGCCTTATAAGTGGTAACAGCAATCCACACTGGAGTGTACTTTTAGCTGAGCCTGAATTCAAGTTACAGATTTTTTTTATTTTACTTTTTTCCCCTGAAGCAAGGATCAGCTGAAAGAAAAATTCCTACGTGCCTTTAAAGACGTAGGAGCACAACCAGAAAAATTGCTTGGAGCAGATGCTTTCCAGTAAGGATGTGGCATGGTATATTGGTGGAAAGAGCAGATTGCAGTGTTGTTTATGTTTCAGTTGTGTGTAATAGTTTATATAAACAAATGAACATAACAGTCTTTGCAGACTAGGCGCTTTCCCGTTTGGAATCTAGTAAAGAGTTGCTTCAGATGTGCAGCGGCCCCTTGGATCAAAGAGTCATCCAGACTGCAATGCTTTGTGAAATCCTAAAATTCCTGCAGGCAAGTCCCACCTCCCTAAATCTATGGTTTAAGTCTTGTTAGTACTAAATTAACACCACACCTACCTGTTCCCTAACTGGCTACCCTTGTTGATGGTTATAGCTAATTCTTGCTTGGCTTCATCTTGGGTCAAAACCTCACCATGAATAAAGTTAAGCATTCAAGCCATGCCTAGACATACAACGTAGATAAATCTTATCCAGTATCTGAGAAGTAAATGCACTCGATCAGCGTGAAATATACTCCAGCAATCATCAGTTATCCCTCCATTCCCGAACTCTGCCACAAACATGCTTAAACATACTCCTTGCCTTGTGAATACCATTCTAGGCCTGGCCTTATATAGGGACTATTAGATAGGAGATAGCTTAGGGTGTGTCTACACTACAAGTGCTACAGCAGTGCTGCAGCTATGCTGATGTAGTGCTGCAGTGTGTTACGACAATGAAAGATGTTTTTCTGTCACTATAGAAAATCCACCCCTTCGAGAGGTGGTAGGCAGGTCAATGGAAGAATTCTAGCGATGTCTTCAGTGTGGGGTTAGGTCGAGTTAACTATGTCACGTAGGGTGTGGAATTTTTCACACCCCTGAGCAATATAGCTAGGTCGACCTAAGTTTTAGGTGTACACCTGGCCTCAGACCATAGAAACGCTGCCCACGTGAAACATGCTTATCTTTTTATCATTGCCAGTAAACATTCATACGTAGCTGTAGCCAAACTATGACTTCCTAAAAAGCATGATCCTACTAGAGTGGACAATAGAGAACTTTAAAATCATGCGTCGGAAGCAGAGACTGGTCCTGCTTCATTCATTAGGAGTCTGAATAACAATGTTGGGCACAAGTACTGCTTAGAATTGGGTTTGGCCTGGTGTATGTTTATAACAGAAGTCTTTCTGAAAAGACTGTCTGCTTCTAGCATCACATGATACCAACCCTTCAGCATCTCTCGTGGTAGTAAACAGGGTAATTTACAACTTTTCATGGTGGAAATTGCACACAGGCTGAGGGAAAGCAGTGGAATCTACTAACAACCTAAGAGTTACAAAAGTTGCTTCTAGTTGTGAAAAATCTGTGAGATGGCCGTAGGGGAAAAAATCAAATACAATTGGTATTTCTAGCTACCTGCTGGGAGTAACCAACATGCTTAAAAGTTGCCGACATTTTTGACACTGGTAGTATAAAAGCCCTATGTGTCAGACTGCTTAAAACCGGGTGAAATTCTGTTGACAGAAAAGTGTTCATGTTCTATATTGAAATTTGTTCCAGGATACTGACTGTTCCTAAAAACATAGGGCTGTAGTTCTCCAGTCCTGCTGGATGTGGAACTATGGGGGAAGATATGTGGTTTAGCTGGTAAAATGATTGATGATTTAGGCACTTAGTTTCCAATTGTATTTGATCATTTATTCGCGGTGAGAAGTGCGGCCATGTCTAGTGTTCTCAACTCTCTGGGCTGAGTAAAAGCTTGACATTTCCTTTTAAATGATAAAAATATAAGTTTCCAATGCCTATCTTTTGAATGGAATAGCAGAAAGTATGTGCATCGCCTGCTCTGTATCTTGCATATAGCATGCTTTCTGACTGCAGCATGACATTAACATCGCTTGTCTTCAAAAAATGTTAACACGTTATGTACATCCTTATGTGACAGTGTAATAGGACCACTATGTCCAACCTTACCCCTCTCTTTTTACACACTGAAGAGATGATACCAGTTGAAGTAATGAGTGAGGCAAATACAGCAACTTCCTCTGTGAAGATAAACCCAGTACTCTTATTCTGGCAGGCTGGCATCTCTGAAAGATATAGAACTGTCTCTTCTACTTTGGACTAAGGAGAAATGAGATACTGTAGATCTCCAGTTCCCACAACTACTGCTTTGTTCTAAACAATGTGTAAGTGGCCACATTGCTTAACATGTCTGTATAGGACATAATGTTTGATGACAAATACATTGCACAAATACAAAATGGAAAATGACTGCCTAGGAAGAAATACATCAGACAAGGATTTGGGGGTAATGGTGGATGACAAACTAGATATGGGTCCACAAAGCAATACTGTTGCGAAAAGAAAAAAGAAAAGAAAAAGTGAATGTCATTCTGGGATGTATTAGCAGGAGAGTTGTAAGCAAGCCATGAGAAGTAATTCTTCCACTCTACTCAGCACTGATAAGTAAGGCTAAGATTTTGTCATGGATATTTTTAGTAAAAGTCACGGACAAGTCACGGGCAATAAAGAAAAATTCACGGAAGCCCATGACCTGTCCCTGACTTTTACTAACAATATCCATGATAAAATGGGCAGGGACAGGGCAGCTATGGGATGGCTGGGAGCTCTGGGGCCCCCACCACTAATGGGGGCTTAGAGCTCCAGGGTCCCCTGCCACCAGCGGCAGAGAGGAGCTGCAGGGTCCCCCTGCCCCCTTCCCAGCAGTGGGGAGCGCTGTGGGAATCCCCCTGCCACTGCCTCAGTGGGGAGCTGCGAAGGTCCCCCTGCCCCTCCCCCATGGCAGCCGGGGGCTGCGGTGGTCCTCCTGCCCCATGGCGGTGACAGAGAGTTGCTGGGGTCCCCCTGCTCCCCTACGGTGGCAGCAGGGGAGCTGTGGGGGTCCCCCTTCCCTCCTGCGGTGGCGGCAGGGGAGCTGCCAGTGCCCCTACCCCACAGCGGGGATCCCCCGCAGCAGCCGGGAGCTGCAGAGTACCCCCCTGCCCGCAGTGGCTGGGAGCTGTGGGGTACCTCCGCTGCTCACGGTGGCTGAGAGCTTGGGGGCCTGCTGCCTCAGGCGGCGGAAGTATTTTACAGCTTCCTGCCACTGCAGGAGGCAACGAGATCCTGCAGTTCCCACCTCCCGGGGCTGAAGTCACGGAGGTCTTTGGAAGTCTCGGATTCCGTGACTTCCGCGACCTCTATCACAAAACTGTAGCCTTACTAATAAGGCCTCAGCTGGAGTACTATGTCCAGTTCTGGGCACCGCACTTTGAGAAAGATGTGGACAAATTAGAGGAAGTTCGGAGAAGAGTAACAAAAATGAGTAAAGGTCTGGAAAACATGACCTATGAGGAAAGATTGAGAAGACTGAGGGGGGACATATTAACAGTCTTCAAGTAAGTAAAAGGTTGTTATAAAGAGGAGAGTGATCAATTGTTCTCCTTAACCACTGAAGACAGGACAAAAAGCAATGGGCTTAAATTGCAGCTAGGGAGATTTAGGTTAAACATTAGGAAAAACTTCCCAACTATATGTGTAGTTAAGTACTGGAACAAATTACCTATGAAGGTTGTGGAGTCTCTGTCATTGGAAATTTTGAAGAACGGGGTTAGAAAAACACCCTCTCATGGGGAGCCGCAATCGGCCGAACCTGTGGAACCTGCGGACGTGGCCGGTAAACAAACCGGCCCGGACCGCCAGGGGCTTTCCCTACACAAGTGGCTGACCGGCTTTGAGAAGCACTGGTCTAGAAAATACTTATTCCTGCCTTAAATGCTGGAGACTAAACTAGATGATCTATCAAGGTCCCTTCCAGTCCTAATTTCTATGAAATACCTGATCTGGTATGCTGCACAGATTTACATTTGTGGGGGAGGAAATACAAGGAAACATTTGGATGATAGAATAACTTATTTTTATTTATAGGCTCACATTACTGATGTATCTGAGCACCTTGCATACATTAGCAAATTCTCCTGAGAGTTAAGGAAATATCCTAATCCCCATTTCACAGTTAGGGAATTGAGCCACAGAGAGACTGGCACTTATCAGACAGGATATCTGTGCCAAAGCCAAGAATAGAACCCAGAACTCCTGAGTCCCAGTCCTCTGCCTTAACTACAAGCATCCATTCTTTTAGGGAGCTAATAAATCCTGGAACATTTGAGTAATCAGATTGGCATGATATTGGGCATTGACCTTAGGCACTGAACATTTTCACTTGGGATTTAAATGAGTTAGAGGCTGTAATGCTCTCAGTGATAATACTAAGAACACTTTTACTGGAGTGTTGGAGAGTATTTTGGTTTTTGATACATCACTTTAATGAGTTTCATAGAAGCAATGCAGTTGTATTTATTCTTTGATACCAAAAATGTGGATTGTTTTGCATTACAGTTATATATCTGCAAAATGGGGATTATAATATTTCCTGTGTGGAATTCTGGCTCCATTGAAAGCAATGAAAGTTTTGCTGTTGACGTTGCTGGGGCGAGAATTTCATCCCCTGTAGTGTTATGAGGCTAAATTCATTAATTTTAGTAAGGCACTCAGATGCTATTCTGCAAAGCAACACAGACAAGTCTATAAACAGAAACAATCCATAGGTGGTGCAGGGTTTGTATGGTGTGCAGTCTATGAGATATGTGCTAATATAGCATTAAAGGCAAGGGTTTAAAAGTTGACCAGGGAAACTTTAATTTTATTTAATTTTATTTTGTGAGTTAAGCACTCAACATTCTTTTAAGGTAGTTTTTAAAGACTAAAATTAATTTTGTTCTAAAGGCAAAAGCGCAGTTAACAATCAGAAAAAAAGTGACTAGGTAAACGGATGAGATCTTGCTCAACAAGTCTGCTCGCTTTCTGTATTTCCAATTGAATTGAGAAATGTTCCTGCCTGCTCTGCAGAGCCAACACAGCTTTGAGAAAGGGAGCTGCATGCTTCTCCTGATGCTGAATAATCATCAGAGTTATTAACTGCACTGCCAAATTCTGCCATCAGTGACATCTGTGTAACCCCACTGATGATGATGAGAATGCCCAGGTGTCACTGAAGGTAGAATATGACTTGCAGGAGTGTTATTCCTGGTGGTGATGCACAAAAAAGGAAAGAGCCCAGTTTGACTCTGAGTATTATTGCGGGGCTGGCCAGGAGGGGAAAGGAGGAAAACCTCTTTTATTTGTAAATTGAGCAAACTTCATATAGAAGCACTGCGCAATCATAAATATGGGATCCCCTTGGTGCTTCTTTTTAGAGTAATTTTTCAGAGTGAAATCCTGTTTTAAGCCTTCTAAGAACAAAGACCTATTTCTGAAGGGTGGGGAAAGAAAACAAAAGGGAAAATGCTAGAACTCCAGCCAATTGCTTGTAGCATCTCTCATTTTGTGAAAATAAGTGTGAATGAGTTGTCGTTTCTGGAACAGTTTCCCTCTGGATTTATGGTATAGCATGTATTAAAAAAAAAAAAGGCAAAAAAAAATCCCTGCTGTCCAATTAAATATTGGAATTTTGAAGAATTAAGGATAGTTATAACTAAGTACAGCAATTTTTCACTTTTAATTACCTCAAAGCACTTTGCAAGCTGCAAATAGGTGCCATGTCCCATAATCCACAAAACTGAAATGCAGGCAAGTCTGGGACAAAACCAAGGGTATGTCTACACTGCAATTAAACACGCGTGGCTGGCCCGTGTCAGCTGACGTAGGCTCATGGGGCTCAGGCTACGGGGCTGTAAAACTGCGGCATAGATATTTGGGCTCGGGCTTGAGCCCAAGCTCTGGGACCCCACAAAGGGGGAGGTTCCCAGAACCTCGGCTCTAATCTGAGCCTGAACATCTATACTGCAGGTTTATAGCCCTGCGAGCCCGAGTCAGCTGACCCGGGCCAGCTATGGGTGTTGAATTGCAGTGTAGACAGATCCAAAGTGGCTGTTAAATAGGGCACAGTGTTAGGATAGGAAAAAGTTTCAAAATTACATTTAGGGATGATACTAACTAGGAAACATGGGTCCATATGTGACAGTTAAAGGATCTATGTGTATGAAGCTAGGTGTACGGTTGGGGCCTTAAGTAGGTATATTATGTTTCTAATTCTGCCAATATATCTCTCTGCTCTGCACACAATTCCCTCCCTGCCCTCCCACCAAACAAAAGAGGGGTGTTTCAAATTTCTGTATTGAATCTTTCAAGTTTCGTACTTTGAGTTACTTACTTACTTATTGTCGATGTGGTAAAGTGGTGACAAGCGGAAAGCTTATCCTTTTAGTAAACACATCAGTATCTTTTCCATCTGGAAATTATTTCACAATTTCCTTTTAACTGGGGGAACAAAAATAATACCCACAAAACATGTCAAAAGAAAACCGAGTTTTTGAAAGGTAGCATTTCAAGGGGAAAGGAAAGCATTCTCTCAAGTTGTCCTGGCTGTTGATAATCTTTTCTTTTATATTCTGACATCAAGTGCTCTTAACTATAAACATATGAAACGCACAGATTCTAAGAAATTCTTCAGTTAAAAAAGAGGCTGTACACTATCAGTGTGGGATACCATCATCTCACTTAATAGAGATTGTAATGTTTTAGCCTTTATGGATGTATCTGATGGGCATCAGTACACTGCACCTGGATTTCTGGAAGGACGTGATTCCAGTTAGAGATTCAAGCAGGGAACAAAACTTGATTGGTGCAACCAGAACATCTAACTAATTGCATGGCTGTGAACCTAGCAGTTCTAAGATCTTACTGCCTATTCGTTCAGTTAAAAAGAGATTGTAACACTGTCTGTAATAGTGCTATCTAGAGACTTACAATAATGTTAGAAGTCTAAGGCTAGATCCAGGAGTCAGTTTATCCAGAAGGGACCACCAGATTAGCTAGTCTGACCTCCTGGATATCATAGGCCACCAACCCCACCCAGCACCCGCACTCTAAACCCAACAACAGAAATTAGACCGAAGTATTACAGTACATTCCACAGGAGTTCTAGGAATTATATTATGTGCCCCTGTGATGGCAGGGAAATGATTAAGTGAGATATATCCAGATAATCCTGGCAAGTGGCCCCCACCCACACATCACAGAGAGAGGCAAAAAACATCCAAGATCATTGCCAATCTGACCTGGAGGGAAATTCCTTCCCTTTCCCACATATGGTAATCAGTTAGACCCCAAGCATGTGAGCAAGAACTAGCCAGCCAAGCACCTGACAGAGAGAATTATCTGTACAAAACTGTTATTGAAGTTTGTCACCAGGCCCGGCTTCTCCTGCGCTCCAAAGCATGCACTGCCATGCCCCGTGGTTTGCGAGGAGGTTTTTTTTCCTTAACAGAAGTTAGCAAAACAAACAAAAAAACAGTCTTTTAACTCATTCCTTTGCTTCAGGCTTCAAGGCCACTTCTCCCAGGGTTGTCTGGCACTCCTGCTCCTAGGAGCTTCCCAGTTTCAGCCAGCCCTGCTCCCTTCTGGGAGCAGCCACCCCAGGGCTGCTTCTCTGAGCTCTTCCTCCAGGGATCCACCACAGGAGCTAACTCCACTCTTTTTCTCCTCCAGGACACAGTCTATCTTAGGCTATGTCTACTCTGAGAGCTTACAGTGACGCAGCTGTACCGATGCAGCTGCATAGCTGTAAGGTCTCTAGTGTAGCTGACGGGAGACAGCTCTCCTGTAGATGTAATAAATCCACCCCCCAATGAGTGGCGGTATCTGTGTCGGTGGAAGAACACACTAGCTCTTATGCTGGTGTAGCTTATGTCGTTTAGGGGGTGGAATACTCACTCCCACTTATGTCGGCAAAATTTATATCTTTCAGGGAAGGTTAAATATAGCCTTAGTTCATCTCATCTGCCCACTAGCAACCCTTTATAGGCCCAGGTGGAGCCCAGCCCTTTTTAATTACTTGGATTGGACTCCCCTGCCATGTTACTGGGGAGCTGGGTTTAGTCTATCCACAGGGACCAGCTATCCTGTGACAAATTCGTTGAGAGTTTTGTGTGTAAAACAACTAAAGGATTTGGGTACATTGGACTCTCCGGTTTGGTGGCTTCCTTTCTTTGGCAAGACGTTCTTAGAAAGCTGAAACATGTGAGAGGCCTGCTTGCAAACTGGCAACTCTGCAGTTGTTACGAAACATGTTTAAGAGATTCAATCACTCACTGGAGTGACTGATACTCAGGATTCCTCAGGATTCTGTTTGCAAAGCTGCTGATTTTTATATTTGACCTTAGGATGTGGGTTTGGCAAGCAACCATATATAGACTCTGGGTTTTGTTTGTTTGGTTAAATGTACTATTGCTTAGCGAAATACTTAATATGAATCCTTTTTCTACAGAATTCGCTAATGCTCAACACCACACTCCCTATAATCTTTATCAGGTAATTACAAATTTCAAACAAAATACCCTAAAGGCAATAAGAGGCTTTATCTTAGAAACACAAAGTCCTACATGGAATAGAGAATAAATGCTCATTGAATACTGTGTTGGTGTCTATTCCAGCCACTTTGTCCTTGCTCTGAAGAAGGTGAGGTTGTTGACCTTAAATATGATAGAGGCTGTTTTTAATATTGAAAGGCAGCACATTCTAATGGATTGAGCCAGGGAATGAGAGACACTAGCTCATGAGTGCTACTCCTATATTGCCTTGGGATAATTCGTTTCTGTTCTCTGTCTCAGGCTACGTCTACACTACGGGGGGTGGGGGGGAGAGGGATCGATTTCAGATACGCAAATTCAGCTATGGGAATAGTGTCACGGAATTCGACATATCTGATCCGACTTACCCCGCTGTGAGGATGGCAGCAAATCGACCGCCGCGGCGCCCCCGTCGACGGCACTTACTCTTACCTGGGCTGGTGGAGTATACGCATCGATTCGGGGATCGATTATCGCGTCCCAACGAGACGCGATAAATTGATTCGCAAGAGATCGATTTTCTACCGCCGATCCAGGCGGGTAGTGAAGACCAGCCCTCAGTCTGTAGCTGTAAAATGGGGGTGGTGATAATCTCTTTCAGCAGAGCGTAGTGAGGAATTGGATGTGACTGAATTCTGCTCTCATTGAGGTCAGTAGAAAATGTAGCCACTGACTTCAATGTTTGGGGCCCTTTACCAAAGCATTTTGAAGGTACTGCAGCTTTCTGGGGTGAGGAAGATCCCCTGACATGTACCCAGAGCTATGCAGGGGTCACTCCCCCACCCCCCACACCTCCTCTGGAGGCCCATGCAAGCTATGTGGGCTGGGGCAGAGAAGTATTCCAGGGAGGAGCCAGTCCCCCAGGCCAGCAAAACTAAAGCTGGCAGAACAGACACAGACCAAAGCAACCTGAACAGGTTCTGCAGCAGGAACCAACAGGTGTCATCAGCTGCTTTTCACAGTTCTCATTCTGGTCATTCCCTCTCCAGCCCTCTTGCTCACCTCATTGTCACTGCACCTGTGTTTCATGCCCCGTCCTTTTCGCCACCTTTCCTCCTTCATCCCCCTCTCTTCTGTGTCCTTTCTCCCTTCCTTGTCTTTCTGGTTAGCTGACTCCCTCTTAACAAAATCTTACCCCCCCCCCCCCCAATAAACTCAAAACTGACCAACATCAATAAAAATGACACTAATGTTACATTTGCTGCCATCACTTCATCACTTTGTGTAAGTATGTGTTTGTGTGTGTGTGATACCCTTACTCTTATCTGTCTTGTCTATTTAGATTAAAGGCTTTTCTGGGCAGGCGCTGTCTACTACTATGTGTTTGTACAGTGCCTAGCACAAGAAGCCCTGAAGCACTATCTTAATAAGCATAATAAATAATAGTGAATTCAGAGTGCTATGCCTGTTCCTTTTTGGTATTGTTTGGCACTTCCCCTCTTAGACCTCTCCTAATTATTTAAAAGGGAGTAAATAGCTTGTCTTTCTTGTAAATGCTGCATTCAGTTAGAGAGGATTGCTTATCTTCATCCAGATATTTCAAGCTGAGAGCTTTCCAGAATGGTCCTTAAAATTCCACATCCATCTCCAGTGCGGCTGACATAGCAATAAAGTCCACTGGCAAGTAGAGGCTTACTCTAGAGCAGTGCTGCTTGCAGTTTTTTTGTTGTCTGTCACTTTTAATGCTCATGCAGACTGCCGTAAAATTGCAGGTGCTGCTAAGGTCTATAATTAGCTGATGGTGTCTTTAAAAAGTTGAAGTTTTGGACTAGCTACCTTCCTTTGCTCCCCTTGGGTTACAATGAATGTGACTATCATAAAACATACAGCAAAAAAAAAAAAAAAAAAGTGTTCCATCACCAGAACTCTGAGTTAAAATTATTGCATTGCACTGAAGGGAAGCACTTGTTAATTTCCTTTTTAAGAGATTTCGAAATTGTGCTGCCACAGTTGGTCTGGGTCTTTCTAATTTAATGTCTGGACTTTTTTTTTTTTTTTTTAACAGGAAACTATTCTTTCCTCCAGCTATATTCAGTGCACCATTCCTAGAATTTTATAGAGAAAGGAGAATATTTAGGTCACATGAAGTATTCTGTAGGAAAGCTTGTTTTAGATGTACTCTAATTTCATAACAGTTATAAAAGGGGGAGAATAGTCGCCTCTTATGGTACTATGTGACAAGTGGCTCAGCTAAGATATTAATTAAAATATCTGAAATGCTGTGGAATGCTGCATTACACTGTGAGTGACCCAGAACAGACATTTTGTGAAATTGTTTATGGGAAAAGTGAAGTTTGTTGGGTTCGCCTTTTGTGTCTAGGGATGCAGAAGGGAGACGGAGTGACACTTCTTGGGGTGCCAGAACTGGGAGTTACTTGTTACCCTCCTGTCTTCAACAAGAAGAAGAATTGCTGGTGTTTCACAGGGTGTCAGTTTCCTAACACTGCCGGTTTGCTAATCACCCAGTCACCACAGGGCTCTGTCAGCCCTTCCTTTGCCTTGGAGGTTAACAATAAGTGTACCCCAGCTCTCAAGTACCTTTGAAAGTGTTCCTCTGTCACTGGACACTCATAGAAAATTACCAGGTTTGCTGTCCCCAAGGGAACGGTATACTCACAGTTTGAAGGGTGTCAGGATCAGGTCCTTTACAACAACACAGCACTGAGATTTATTTATAGTGGAAACAGTCATAAATCTATTATCAAAGGCTAAGATTTAAGGAAATAGTGATTAGGGATAACAAATGGAAACAGAAATGATTACATATAAAAGAAAAGTATAACATGCTTTTTAGAAATTAAACTTAATTTAGCAATCTAACCTTTTGTCTAAATAAGTTTATCGCACCCCAAAGCCTTTTCCAGCATTTTCAACCAAACCCTGGTTGAGATTCTGTGCAGTATCAAAGGGTGTCATTTTGCCTTCCCCTCATATTCACCAAGTCAGCGTTGCCATCCCTCCCCCACCATTCCCCCATCCCCCCCACCCCGGCCTGGAGACAGCACAACCCTGTTGTGGTTCAATCTCTGGTCTCTTGCTTCGCTGTTGATTTACCATCCCCTATTGACTTCATAAGTAAATGGTATTTCCATTGTGTTGACTTAATCTACATGGTCAAAAGAAAGAGTGGTGAATCAACATCCTTTGTCTAACCTAAAATCTGTTTGCCAGCTCTGCATTGGATGCTGACTTCAAAATATATTTTAATCACATATAGACAACTCTGCAAACATCATCCATGTTATGAGGATCAATATTAAATGAGCTTTTATTAGAGACTTCACATGACATCATTTATGGATAAATACTGTGAAAGCAGAATGCTAGCTGTAGTGAGCTTGTCAGGCCTATTAGGAGTTGATGTTACACAACAGTGAAGCCTTTGTCAGTTGGCACCAAAGGCTGCGTGAAAGGGGGTCGGTAACATTGGGAGCGCTTGACTTGACTTTAATGATGTGACGAAGGGGAAAGAAAAATAACTAACAAAGCAAAGCAAACATCATAGATCATTTACATTCAAAATGTATGTGGTCTGTCCTAAGAGTGATCTCTCTGTGGGTCTTTAACATGTAACACACTGTGATCTACCAAACGTGTAATTTTTCATGTATTTTTAATTTTACTGTGAAATTAAAATAAATATATAATTCTCTCTCTTTCATTCTATAGTTATGATATATCTAGGTTTAAAGAACTGACCTACTTCTACGATTTTTGATAAGGAGGGCGAGAACATATTTTGAGAACCAAAGGGGTGCAGGCTGCAAGTAAAGGTTAAGAACCACTGGTGTAAAGTGTTCTGAGATTTACACGCAAAAAAGTGCTATATGTGCAAAGTATTTATTGCTGAAAAACAGGTTGCCGCTGAAAGACCGTGGAATGACTCTGCAGAAACAGGTTTCAGAGTAGCAGCCGTGTTAGTCTGTATCCGCAGAAAGAAGAACAGGAGTACTTGTGGCACCTTAGAGACTAACAAATTTGTTAGAGCATAAGCTTTCGTGGACTACAGCCCACTTCTTCGTATGCATCCGAAGAAGTGGGCTGTAGTCCACGAAAGCTTATGCTCTAATAAATTTGTTAGTCTCTAAGGTGCCACAAGTACTCCTGTTCTTCTTTCTGCAGAAACAGGTTCAATCGGCAAGGTCTTTTTCTCAGAGGTTGGTGTTTATACCAAAAAAAGTAAAATAAATCATCATCAGAAAGTTAAAAACTGGTCAGGTTAAGGTTCTGTGGCCCCTATGTGTGAGTCTCAGTTTCCATTCTGTCTCCCAAGCACTGCTGGTAGTATAGCCCTTCACCTTTGCAAGCTAAGTTGAAGTGAACCTGTTGTCCACCAAGTACCAGCTAGTTTCCCAGCATTTTCTCCCAGCCTCCTACTGGCTCTGTTAGGTAATTGTTCTGCTCTTCGATTTGTTTGCAGCAGTTGCAGGTAACAAGCATAAACAAAGATAGGCGAGTCACAAAGTAGATTTTCCTCTGGGGGATGATTGTTGTTTGTAGTCTAAAAACCACAGATGCATGATCAAAAATTTTTTTTCCTTAATTTTGCATTAATATCCTTGAGGATTACAATGGTGTAAACACGCTGTTAGATCCGCAGGCATATGAGGCAGTTTTAATAATCCATCCCGATTTCCCCTTTCCCCCTCTCCCCCCCACATCCGTCTCTTTTGTGTGAGAGGTATTCGGTGTACTTAGCACATAGATGCAACTAAAGTAATGTGGTGATTGGTTGACTTTTTGTAACCAAAAGCTATAATTTTGAATTATCCCTTGGACTGGAATTCTGTTTTGCAGAACAAAAAACAGGGCTCTGATTGTTTGCATTTCTTTGTACCTACTGGGAGCACTGAAGAACAAGTTGTTGTGGGACTGAAAGATGAATGGGTTTAAACAAGTTTTCAGTAATGCAAGTCGGGGGGGGGGAAACCCGGAAACAAAATGTAACTGTTTTTCACATATGGAAAATGATCTAATCAGGAAAAAGATTGCAGCAGAAACAAGGTTGTTTGAAAATAGAGTATTTATGTCACTGTATAACAATACACAGTTGTGGCTTACCTTTCTGTTCGAGTGGTGTACAGTGATGGGATTGTAAATGTCACTCTGTGCTAAATGTATGCAAACCAAATTCTATGAAGCAATGATTTAAAATAACAACCGTCTTTCATCTTTGGAAAAACCAACAAATATTATAAAAATCTAAATTGTCTGGCAGAAGTAGCTTATCTTCAGATCCTGACAGGATTCAGCATCTGAAACGTATAAAATGTGCTTAGTTTTAGCTTTCGAGCCTAGATTTAGTGAGATGCTCAGAAGGAAATCTTTGGACCAGTTTATATAAATTGTAAAAATGGGTCCCTCTGTAGTCATAAATAAACTATTTTATCAACTTTTGATCCATTTATAGCCAATGATTTTTATCAAGTAAAGAACCCAACCCAGGCATTGTCTGTCCTTTTAAGAATTAATTGTGAACTGCAATACTTAGGCCTGGTCTACACTAGGGGGGGATTGATCTAAGATACGCAACTTCAGCTGTGAGAATAGTATAGCTGAAGTCGACGTATCTTAGTTCGACTTAGATTGACTTACTTTGCGTCCTCGCGGCACGGGATCGATGGCCGCTGCTCCCTCCGTCGACTCCGCTTCCGCCTCTTGCCCTGGTGGAGTTCCGGAGTCGACGGGGAGCGCATTCGGGGATCAATGAATCGCGTCCAGACGAGATGTGATACATCGATCCCCGATAGATCAATCACTACCCGCCGGTAGTATAGACATACCCTTAATCATTTGGGAGGGAGGACAGTCTCATAGTTGAAGCTAGGAAATGGGAACTGAGACTTCAGCACCCAGAGCCTTCAATGAATGCTGCACAAACAGAGCCCCGGTAGAGCTCCATAGGGTGCAAGGAATCAGTCACACAGAGCTCATTGTAGGATTGAGGCCCTAGTTTCCAGTTTAGGATTTTTCTGCTAAAAATGTGTGTTTAGATGTAGGTCTGGCATCCTAGTTATCTGTTGAAAAGACCACTAGGGCAAGATTAGATCAAGCACACCAGTGCAGGTTTGTATTTAACATTGGTTTTTTTTCTCCCACAACATCACTCTGTCTTGTTTCAAATATCCCTAAGCCATGGGACATCCCTTGGAAGGCTATTTCATGGTCTAGTATAATAGAGCTCACTGGCAGGAAATGATTCCTGATACTTGGCCTACATTTTTCTGGTCAGATGGATCTTCCATTTAGTCAGAGTTTTACCATATTCACTGCTGTCTACTCTTTTTTTCTTGCTTATATTGATGTAGAGAAACATGAAAGTTATATGAAAACTATATTTAAAAAAAAGGCAAATGCAATAATACATCTGGAACCAACAAGACTTGTGCCAAACCTTATCAAATTTAATGATTTTTAATATTTCTCCCCTTTTTCTTGCGTCCAGTTTATAGCTTAAATCACAAACTTTTGGGGGCAATGACTTCCTTAATATTTGTAAATTCATAAAGTGCCATGTGCACAAATAGCACTAGATTATTACAGTGGAGTCACCAGATGGTGCTGTCACACATAGTTTTAAAAGTCCTTTTTCTTAGTGTGTGAGCATTCTTCAGTCTATGAAGAAATGTTGCATTGTCAGTTTTATTATGGAGTTTATTTTTAGAAGAGTGGTTACAAGCAGTAATAATAGTTTGCTGTCTACCTTGATCTCTCTAACTAGAGAAAATTCTTGGGACAGAGTTGTTCCATGGGAGATGCACATTGGTGTTGGGTTAGGATTCCTGGAAGAAGAGAATGCCCTGCATGTTGTTTGACCACCACCTCTCAAGGACTAGTGTATATAAATAAATAAAACAAGTTACATTAAGAAAAGTGAATATCACTGACCTCTCTCTTCCAATGCAAAATCAACACAGAATCATAGAAATATAGGGCTGGAAGAGACCTTAAGAGGTCATCTAGTCCAGCCCCTTGCACTGATGCAGGACCAAGTAGACCATCCCTTGCAGGTGTTTGTCTAGCCTACTCTTAAAAACCTTCAGTGACTGGGATTGCACAAGCTACTTTGGAAGCCTATTCCAATGCTTAACTATCTTCATACTTATGTTAGATGTTAGGAAAAACTTTCGAAATGTCTGTTCCTGCAAATTAAGTCCAAAACTTCTCCTACCTTCAGTGGACATGGAGAACAATTGCCTTCTTTGTAACAATCCTTACCGTACTTGAAGACTGTATGCAGGTCCCTCCTCAGTCTTCTTTTCTCAAGACTAAATATGCCCTGTTTTTTTTTTTTTTTTTTTTTTTTTAACATTTCTTCATAGGTCAGGGTTTCTAAACTTTTTATCATTTTTGTTGCTCTCTTCTAGACTCTATCCAGTTTGTCCACATCTTTCTTAAAATGTGGTGACCAGAACTAGATACAGTACTCCGGCTGAGGCCTTGCCAGTGCTGAGTAGAGAAGGACAATTACCACCTGTCTTACATATAACATTCCTGTCAGTACACTCCAAAATGATATTGGTCTTTTTTTCAACTGCATCAAATTATTCATATTCAATTTGTTATCCACTATCACCCCCAGATCCTTTTCAGTGGTACTACTGCATAGCCAGTTATTACCCATTTTGTAGTTTTGCATTTGATTTTTTTTCTTCCTAAATCTAGTACTTTGCATTTGTCTTTATGTAATTGTTGATTTCAGACCAATTCTTCAGTTTTCCAAGATTGTTTTGAATTTTCATCCTGTCTCCAAAGTGCTTGCAACTCCTCCTAGCTTGGTGTCATCCACAAATTTTATAAACATACTCCCCATTCCATTTTACAAATCATTAATGGAAATACTGAATACTACTAGACCCAGGACTGACCCCTCTGGGGACCCACTACATTTGTTCCCCAAATAATGACAGCATACTCTTTGAGTATGGTGTCAGGTTCCAGAGGGGGTAGCCATGTTGTTCATTCAGCCAGTTATGCACCCACCTTATAATAATTTCATCTAGACCCCATTTCTCTAGTTAGCTTATGAGAATGTCTGTCATGTAGGGCTATATCAAAAGCCTTACAAAATCAAGATATATCATATCCATAGCTTTCCCCAATCCACTAGGCCAGTATCCTGTCAAAGAAGGAAATATGGCATGATTTGTTCTTGACAATTTCATGCTGACTATTCTTTATAGTCCTCTTATCCTCTAGGTGCTTACAAAGTGATTGTTTAATAATTTGTTCCACTTTCTTTCCAGGTATCAAAGTTAGGCTGACTGGTCTATGATTCCTCGGGTTCTCTTTGTTCCCCTTTTTAAATATAGGCATTATGTTTGCCCTTCACCAGTCTTCTGGGTTCTTACCCATCCTCCAAGTGTTCTCAAAGATAATTGCTAATGGTTCTGAAATTGCTTCAGTTACTTCCTGAAGTACCCTAAGATGAATTTAATTGGGTCCTTTGACTTGAATACATCTAACTTACCTAAATATTCTTTCTTTAACCTGTTCTTTCCCTATTTTGGCTTACTTTCCTTCCCCTTTATCAGTGATGTTAATATTGTTAAGTGTCCTGTCACAATTTACCTTTTTAGTGAAGACTGAAGCAAAATAGGCATTAAACAATTCAGCATTCTTGATGTCATCCATTATTAGCTGTCCTTCCTCGCTGAGCAGACAACCTACACTTCCCTTTGTATTTCTCTTGCTCCTAATGTATTTATAGAGCCTCTTCTTTACTGCTTTTTTGTTCCTTGTTAGGTTTAATTCATTTTGTGCATTAGCTTTTCTGATTTTGTCCCAACATGCTTCTGCTATCCTTTTTGTATTCATCCTTAGCAATTTGTCTATGTTTCCATTTTTTTTTAATAGAATTCCTTTTTGATTTTCAGGTCATTAAAGAGCTCCTCATGGAGCCATATTGGCGTCTTACTATTCTTCCTATGTTTCTTGTGCATCGGAATTGTTTACAGTTGTGCTTTTCATATTGTCTCCTTCACCACCCCATTCCATATCCCCCAGCATATCCATTAGTGGAATCCAACTAAAGCAAGTCGATAATTTTACCTATCTCGGCAGCAACATCTCCAATGATTGATCTCTTGAGAAAGAGATCACGAACAGGTTACAGAAAGCTTCTCAGTCACTAGGAAAGCTATGCAACAAAGTCCTGAAATCCCACAACATAACCCTGTCAACAAAAATAAAAACTTGACAATGCTTTTGTGCTCACATCTTTCCTCTATGGCTGTGGGACCTGGACACCATACAAATGGCATATCAATCAGCTAGAGGCCTTAAATATGTGGGCTCTGTGTGCCATTATGGGGATCTGCTGGCAAGACAAAATTACCAACCTGGAGGTTCTCCAAAAGCATTGAGGCCATGCTGATAAAAGCCCAACTACGCTGGGTTGGACACATCATTAGGATCCCTGAACATCAA
The DNA here is from genome assembly GCF_011386835.1 of Chrysemys picta bellii. Taxonomy (NCBI): domain Eukaryota; kingdom Metazoa; phylum Chordata; order Testudines; family Emydidae; genus Chrysemys; species Chrysemys picta. Next base: position 21,531,587 of record NC_088793.1, on the reverse strand, counting down.
CTCCCCAGAAAAATTTTCTATGGAGAATTGGCACAAGGATGTTGGAATCATAGCCAGCCCAGAAAGTGCTACAAGGACAGCACCAAGAAAAGCATACACTTTGGTGCAATAAAACCAGATGATCTCGAGCAGGCTGTGTCAAATAGATCAGCATGGTGACACACAACACTCCGAGCTTTCCAAGTATTTGAAGAGGATGGAAATAATTGATTATTAGTTGAAAGGGAAAATCATCATACCACTACTATAGCTACCAAGACGCTCACCAATAACTTTGTCTGCCTGATCTGCTCACGAGCATGCGCGTCACTCTTTGGGCTTCAGAGTCACTCTCACTCCATAATCCACAAAAAGAGAGAGCATGAAAACGTCATTGTTGAACCGACGGACTATGTGAAGATTGTCTCCTTGAGAAACTGGCAGTTCTCCTGAGCTCCTTTATCCCTTAGGTTTTCTTCCCATGGGACCTTACCTACAAGTTTCTAAGTTTGTTAAAGTCTGCTTTTTGGAAGTCCATTGTCCTTATTCTGCTGCTGTCACTCCTTCCTTTCCTTAGAATCATGAAATCTATCATTTCACGATCACTTTCACCCAAATTGCCTTCCACATTCAGATTCACAACCAGTTCCTCAAACAACCCCTCAACATTTCCAAGCTCATCATCAGAAGTAACCTCACCACATGACAGGACATACTGACTCAAAGCAGCATCAGAGCCTGCGGAAACAACAGATGCAAACTCTCCAGACATATTTCCACTGCTATAATGATTAATTCACCCCACAACACACCTTTCAAGATCCCTAGATCCTACACATTCCTATCACAACATAGATGCACTGGACGAGGTACATCACGAAGCTCCAAAAACAACTATGTGGTTGAAGCCGGACTGGCACTACTCTTTCGAATGAACTCACACAGAAAAATGATAAGACAAAAACACTCTATCACCCACAGGCGAACACTTTTCAGTCCTCATCCTCAAAGGAAACCTGTGCAATATCTTCAAAAGACAAGCTTGGGAACTTAAATTCATAACTCTGCTGAATACTGGAAACCACGGTCTTAAAAGAGGCACTAGTTTTATGGCTCATTACAACAACTTGTAACACACCCTGCTGCCTACTAAACCTTCTTTGTCCTACAGTGGCAGAGGTGTTAATTTCCTTTTTCATTTTAATTGGTTTCACGTACTGTGTATGAACCCCTTATGCTTAATAATCTGTCCCATCTTGTATTTAGCTTGGATACTCTAGTTACCTTCTCCGGATCTGAGGAAGAGCTCTGGGAAGCTTGAAAGCTTGTCCCTTCCACCAACACAAGTTGGTCTGACGAAAGATACCTTACTTACTTCGTCTCTAAAATTATATTTGTCCATTTCTTTTATCACCTGTGTGTTTTTTCTTGTTGCAGCCATTGTTCTAATTTTCTAGAAACCTACTTTCATAGTTTGTTTTGCTTTTAGTAGAGAACTTTTCAGTTTTGGGTTTCCTGATGGCTTTCACCAAGACTCCTCACTTTTACCAAGACAGAGTCCATAACTTTGCCATGCTGTTTGCCAGAATGGCTACCTTCCTGTATTAGTGTAACTTAATTTTTTTTTTTACAAGGATAGGTTGTTGCTCAATCACAAAACTGGAGGACCAGTTGACTGTTTTGCATCTGGTCCCTACCCTTTGACCTGTCTGGCTTGGGTGGCCCTATCAGGATTGAAAACTCCCACCAACATAGCTTGTTGATTCAGTGCTGCACACAAGCATTCCCACTCTATCAAGGTGCAATCCACAGGGAAGATATTCCTTGGACTTTATTGCTTTTAAATGTTAAATAATTTCTATGCTTTCTTAGTATTACACAGTCAGTTAACTCTCTGCCCCTTAGCCAAACTATACGTATCTACTTTTTTAAAAAAGTTGTAATGATAATCAATTCATCCCCTTAATCATTTATGTTGTTTTTCTCTACTTCTCTAACTTTTTTGGAGTGAAAAACAAGTGCTGCCAGTGTGTACAATAATGGACTGTCCCTTCATAGCACAATGATGAAATGTCTCTGCATCTGAAATCCTAAATCACATTGGCTTTCAGCCATATAGTATTGCATGCTGATCTCTAATTGACTATCCACTAACTCCTCTAGGTCTCTTGGCGGTATTATGTTCCAGGTTTCTCTCTCCCATGGAATGCCTGTACACTTGTGTGTACATAGAATCATTTCTTATTATTACTTTGCAGTTGTGTTCTAACTGGCACACAAATGCTATTCCTAGGGTCTCCTTATAGTTTAATATGTCATGTAGCTAAACCAAAAAAAGCCTCCCAAAACTCAAACCATGTACACATATGCATCAGAGGCTGCATCTACACTGCACTCCTCTTTCGGTAGTGTGTAGAGTACATACCCATGTAGCTCCCCTAGTAGGGGTATAACTAGCAGTATAGACTGGGAGGCATGCTTAGGCGAATACAGTAAAGCAGGGTAGGCAACCTATGGCACGCATGCCGAAGGCGGCACGCGAGCTGATTTTCAGTGGCACTCACACTGCCCGGGTCCTGGCCACCGGTTCGGGGGGCTCTGCATTTTAATTTAATTTTAAATGAAGCTTCTTAAACATTTTAAAAACCTTATTTACTTTACATACAACAATCAGTTAGTTATATATTATAGACGTATAGAAAGAGACCTTCTAAAAATGTTAAAATGTATTACTGGCACGCGAAACCTTAAATTAGAGTGAATAAATGAAGACTTGGCACACCGCTTCTGAAAGGTTGCCGACCCCTGCAGTAAAGACATGCCTGAATGGTGTGGGTATGTATTTGAGTATATTCCCAACATGACTGTCTACTTGCCAAGCCGTTGCCACCATGTCTACACCACCACAGGGAAAGGCTTCAGCAGAGGGGAAAGGCTGTGGCCAGGAGAAGCAGCAGGGAAAGGCTTGGCCTTTTCCCCGCTGCCTCTCCTTTGCCAGAGCATTTCACTGGCATGTGTAACTACACACCATGGTGTGGACATGGTGTGCTTTTCACTGCAGCGAGCAGCTACACATACACTAGATGCAGCTGGCGGTGGTATAGAAGTGTAGACGTGGCCTGAGGTTTTTCCCTGAGACTATATTAAGCAATGTTGTATAAATATACTCTTGAGGGAAGAAAAGAATTCTACAATGCTTTTCCTGTTGCTGCTTGTTACAATGTGGGGGGTTGGTTTTTTTTGTTCCTTTTTTGAAGTAGGTTAAACTTAGGCAACCTTTTATCATCTCCCAAGAGGTGATGGCTGCTAACATTAAGATGCTACATTTCCTCCTTTACCAGTTGCAAAGCTGTGGAAAAGTGTAGGTTTGTCTCCTGGGTCTCATCAGTTCATTTAAAGTAGCCAGTTCATTTTGTGTATTTGGACGACTGGCATTTTTGCTCTGTGAGATACTGGTTAGGTTAGGCTTGTACTTTTGAGAGCGCTTTAAGTCTTAAATAGTCTTAAATACAGAGCTGTAGAAGACCCAATCTAAGTTAAACAAAAAATCATAATTACTTATTATTATAAGAAATGAACAGAAAATAGATGTTTCAGTCCTGGGTGAGGTAGCAAATACTTTGCCTCCTGGAAACAGTTATTAAGAAAATTTTATTTAAGAATATATTTTTATAAAGTTCACCAGGCCATGTTCAGTTAGCTACTTGGCTAGGGTTGAAATGGTTTAAATCAATGGTGCAGTTATTCATACAGTAGAAACTAAAATGATGCTCCCCCACTAGTCTCTACTTTCTTCAGAGGAAAAAGTATCTTAGGCTAGGTCTACACTAGGGGGAAGGATCAATTTAAGATACGCAAATTCAGCTACACGAATAGTGTAGCTGAATTCGACGTATCCGATCCGACTTACCCTGCTGTGAGGACGGTGGCAAATCGACCGCCGCGGCTCCCCCGTCGACAGCGCTTACTCCTAGCTGGGCTGGTGGAATGCGCGCGTCAATTCGGGGATCGATTGCCGCGTCCCAACGAGACGCGATAATTTGATCTCTGAGAGATCGATTTTTACCCGCCGATCCAGGCGGGTAGTGAAGACAAGCCTTTAGATTCAATTCCCTGCTCTGTTACAGACTTCCTGTGTGACCTGGGGCAAATCACTTAGCCTCTTTCTTCCTCAGGTTCCAGTCTGTAAAATGGTGATAATAGCATATGGCCATTAAAGTTTGTGAAGTGCTTTTGTGATCTACTAATGAAAAATAGTGTAAGAGCTGAGTAGTATTATTAAATAAAACAATCCCATAGGCCTGATCCAAGGCCCATCATGAGCTTCAATTTAGGCTCCAGGGGTATGTCTACACTAGGGGGGGAAAAAGCACAGCAAGTCTCAGCACCTGGGTCAACTGATTTGGGCTGGCGGGGCTCCTGCTACAGGGCCAAATATAGCACTGTACATGTTCCCATCAGGCTGGACCTCAAGTTCTGAAACCTGGGGAAGAGGGTGGATCTCAGCCGGAGCTCCAGCCCAAGCGGGAAAGTCTAAACTGTGGTTTTGAACCCCATAGTGAGAACCCGGGCTCTGATGCTTGTTTCCGCAGGTTTTTTTCTGTTTGTTCTGCAGTGTAGATATACCCTATGAGACTACACACAACAAGATGAGTAAATAAGAAGTAAAGAAAGGTGTTTTTTTTTTTTCTAATACTGAATGTAGACAGTATTAGTGGCTTATTTTAATCTCAGAGCCTTTACGATATTAACTCTAACAGAATTGATTTGATGTGTTATCTGAATAAATAATGCTAAAATATAAATGAACTTTCAGTACATCGCCTGCAGAGAAATTGGGTCTGCAGTAGTCTAATGAGTGTATACATCCTCATTTGAGATTTTACATGGAGTTTAAAGTGAAGAGGTAGAAAGTTTACTCTCATGTGATGAGCGCTACCTTTTTTTAATACAACTGCATATATTAAATAATGGATTTGCATCATAGCAAACTAAATGCTGCAAACCTGAATATTGTTTTCGAAATGCTTTCTTCCACTGTGTCTCTGTATTACAGTGCTCTCTGGGTTTAGCCCTTTCATCATATAACAAACAAGTCAGATCCCAGTTCAGCAAAGCACTTAAAACATGTTTAAGTCTAATTGAATTCAGTGGAACTTAAATTAATGTTTACATGCTTGCTGAACTGGGGCCTCAGTTTGCAACTGTAAAAAAGAGTTGAGGAGAGTGTTGAAATCTAGATTTCCTTATCCCTCCAAACCACTACTAGTCAACTTGCATATCTTCCAACTTGCATATCTTGCACTGTGCAAGCCAGCTGGGGTCTAGTAGATTCATAACATGCTATCCCTCTGGAGATCAGAGTGCAAGATTCTAATTAGGTCCTTCAGGTCCTCAGCTGGGAGTGCTGTGGAGTTACTATACTTTACTCCTGGGGGAAGAAGAGTCTTTTCAAAGCTTTGCAGTGATACTTCTGGACAAATCAGGATTAGCACTAACTGGCTCCAAAGGGAGTTTTGCTCAGTCCTCCTTGTCAAGAAGACCTGGAGTCTTCAGGGTGGAGGAAGGAAGGAATCTTGAGGCTCAGAAGTCCATAGAGGAAGAACAACAAAGCATTCTATGGAAGTGTGAGTTTTACATTTATTGTAAAAGAAATGTGTCATGCTAATTAACCATCTTCACTAACTGAAAATCCCAGTCCACAATAATCATCAGATCATAAAATGGCTTAAGGAAAATTATTTCTTCCAATTCTACAGAAGCTGTAAAGTGCATGATCAGGCAGAAAAATACCTTCAGAATAACTAGGTGTACAAAAACATATTCCCATAGAATTTTATTTGTCCTCTTTTTAGCTATCATGCAGATATTGGTGCCTATGAATTTTTTTTCAGCATTTTTGAGGGGTTTTGCTGCCAAGGTAAATTCCTTCTTAATACACTTGACTCCCAGTCCCTGAATAGATGCAGTTTCTGTGACAATTCTGAACCAGATTTTTAAGCACCTTTTTCATACTACATTTACCTCTGAAACCTCAAGTTATGAGACTTAGAAAATACAGCCTTGAGTTGACTAAATTAACTTTTCCTGATCCAAGAGATTAAATGTTGCTGTAATTTTTTAAGTAGAACCTGTTTAAGTAGAATTTGCCATCAAAGAAAATCTTGTGAAGTTGAGCAAATAGGATTTAGGGAAAGAGTTCTCCTGGGGAAACTGATTAGTTAATACTTAAGTAATCTTTGTCTTTTTGTCATCCCCACTGCACTTCCAAACCTGCAACAACACAAATGATTCTTGGATCAAGGTGATACTTGAGTCCTTTATTGGATAAATATAAAAAATAGTAGATTATTTGTTTTTATTTTGGCCTGAGAACAGGTATAGACTCTTGTGATTCCTTTAATAAAACTCAAAGTAGGTCATAATCCCCAGCACTGTCTCCTTTAACTAGTTTTATTCTCAGTTTCCAGAGTTTTAATTACAGTGGTTGCTCCCATTAGGTGGTCTTGTTTCATGGCAGGATGTTAGACAGCATTCTCACTCTCAGTCATTTATGTGGACTGCGGGTATGTCTGTCAAACCATAATGAGCAATGAAAGAATGAAGAATGTTAATTTAACTGATGCTGCTTTTGCTGTTAACGGTAAGTACCACCAGCTGCACCTCATAAACATTGCTGTTTGTCTGCCTGAGCCCTGCTATTCAGTGAGGCCTGGCTTGATTGATAGAGGCGGAATTAGAATGATGGGTTGCGCAGAGCAACTTTCCTGTAATGCTACTTCTGTGAGTGGTTTTTTTATTGTGAGAGACAGCTCCTAAATTTTAATTGCTTTTCGAACTTGCAAGTGCTGCTTGTGTCAAATGTTGATAATTGGTTTATGACAGAGGTATTCTAAATTAAGGAGAGGTCAGCACAGATAATTTGCATATTACCTACTAGAACAAAAAAGGTTCTGTTGAAGTGACACTTCGCTACTAGGAGGACTTCACTCTTATGTGTAAAGTTTCCATTACCGATACATGATTTCTTAAAAAATGAGTCGTACTAGGAAAGGAATATCTTGAATAGCAGAGTGCAAAGTCTATAATTAGTGAAGTTACTGAACAATGTACAACTTTATGAAGAGTTTGGTTCCAGCACATTCAACATTCATGATAACCTGCAAAATAAAGCTGGACGCTTCTGTAAATCTATCCGTCTCGGTATGTGTTAGGCAAAATATACACTTTGCTTCTGCTGAATGCTTCATCATTATATCGGCCAATATCAAGCAAAGAACATAACACTGGTCACTTGTGCTCTGGTGCCACCCTCACCTTGTGAATCTCTCCTTCCTTTGGTAGCCATGGGGCCTGTGTTCTGGTTGCCCATATGGTATGTCATCCTTTCCAGTGGTTCCCTGCTTGGTCTCAATGCCTTGATCTTTTCCTAAACTGTTTTTATTTTTTGCATGACCCCTTATTTGTATATTCTTTCCCCTTCTCACTTTTTAGGCCAGTTTAGACACCCTTAGTTTGATGATGTTTATTTGCATTTTACTCTGTGTGCATGTGCATAAAGCATTTAAGGAGTGGGAAGGGAAAGTAAAATTAAAATTTTAAACTTTCTCAGTAACATTATATTATTTTCCCCTCCCTTCTAATACCTATCCCAAACTCTGCATGCTTAACTATTAAAAGGGACAATAATCTATGACCAATCAAAGTGCCATCAAACACTTGATTGGGCCACCATTTAGCAAAAAAAAAAAAAAAAGCCATTAATATTTTCCAACACCCTACTTAGGTATGGAAGTACAGAGCCTTCTCTAGTTCTTTTGTTTTCTGTATATCGTTAATGAATAAACGGAAGAAGGCAGTGATGGAGTGCTGGGATGGGAATATACAAACCCTAGAGTGAGCTAGGTGAGGAAGGTGTTAATAATTTGGCCTTCAAACAGAGGACTGCAGTTAGTTCCTCTCTGCAGCACCTGTGAGAAATATTCAGCTTAAAATAAACAACCTTCCAAGTGGAGAAGATAAAAGAGAGGAAACAGACTTTGGAGAGCTGGCCACCTTGCCAAGTGGAATACAACCCTTCCAGGCTCAGAAGGACCTATCCTCACAAGGACTGAGAACTACAGCTACAAGTAGAGGACTGAGTTTTGGTCTGTAATTTGGGTTAGGGGTCAGAATGCTGGAGGAACCCATGCCCTGGTTGCATTTCTTGTCCCCCATTTGTGCCTGCTGGCTTGTTTGCAGGCAGATGCTAATCCAGGGGTTTCCTGGTGGTATGGAAGGCTCATTTTAGAGTGTCTGTCTGCTTCCAGAGTGGGACAGAGTACACCGGTTTCCTTGATATAGGGGAAGGCCTCTAGACAACTAATTCGTGGGATTTTGTTCATCTGAGCCGGTGTATGGACTGACCAATGGGCGAATAGTAGCAGCTGACCAAGGCTTGTCTAAAGAAAGCAAAGGCCTTGTTATGGACTCTGTGACTTTGGAGACTAACCTCAGCCTACACTTGGCTTGGAACAATGATCCTTATTCAACTAGATTTAACTTGTGAATTTAAATAAGCACCGCTGTCTTCCCAGCTTCCCCGTGGAGGCATCTCTGTCATTTATTTGTCTGTAGCCTGCTGATCCTCCCACTGAGGGCACTGCATGCTTGCCTAGAAGCCACAAGCCAGGATCAGAACTCAGGAATTCTTGGCTCCCACTCCAGTGCTCTGACTGTGCCTCTTACATGAGTCATTACATTGAGCATCACCCTTCTCCGCCTTCCTCTTCAGGTGTTTATCTGTCTTCTTTCTGGTGTTGATCTCATCTTTGCCACCAGTAGAGCTACGATAACAAACGTTCCCTAGTAACTGGATTAGATTTTCTGTCTTTAAAATGGGGTGAGGGAGGAAGAGAACTAGTTTTCTAAGCTTCTGATCACACATGTGAGGTAATTATTAACTTCAGGCGGACTGCATTAAACAACAAATAAACAAAATCTTTATTTTCAACAACTCCATCACCATTGTGCTCATTTTCCTCAGGCAGGGCATTCCAGATAGACCACTTAATGTACTACTAACCATTATCTTCTCATCTAGTTTGCTCAGTATTGACAGATAATAGATGATCCCATTACAAATAAATTTGACACTGCATCCACGAAGATGTGAAAATTGGAGTCTCTCATCATGATTTAAAATGTGTGCTCCCTTGCTCAAATTGGGTGTAAGACTCTACTTGCAGATAAAGTAGACCAAATTGCTGGAAAGGCTGCTTCAGTGGCATACAGGTTAATGTAGATGTATTATGTCTTTATGTAACCCATAAGAGGATAACTTTTTAGCAGATGATTTGGGCTGAATGTGCACTTGATCAGGGATCCTCATTTATAACTCATGGTCACACTACTAGTATGGCATGAAGTCACCCCTATAATCATGAAGATTAATTCTATAGCTATACAACATAGATTGGGAGGAAAGATCCTGAGGTCTTGTGATTAAGGCACTGGATTGCGGACCCAAGATACCTGGATAATATTCTCACTGGCCCCTTGTGTGCGCATGGGCAAGTCACTTCAATCTCTTTCTACCTCAGTTCCCCATTTCTAATAATACTTCCTTTCATGCCCCGCCCCATCATTTTTTTTTAAAGACTGTATTCTCTGTGGGAAAGATACTGTCTCTTCCTATGTATATGTACAGTACAGAGCATAATCTGGCTCCAATATTAGTTGGGGAATTGTACGCACTATTGCAATACAAATAATAAATAGTTGCCTTTGTTGGGGGGAGGGGAATAATTTCCCTGCAACTTTCCATATGAATTGCAATAACACCTTGGTCAAAATATAGCAAATAACCTACTGACACACACGTGACTTAATACAAATAGAGGAAGAAGTGACATGATTCATGTGTAACCATGAGCATATGTCCTCTTTTCTTTGTAACTCTTACCCCCCACATCCTTTGCCACCTTTTGCTGTGCTATGTCTGTCTTTTGAGTGTAAGCTCCTTGGATCATGGACCTGTCACCTTTATTTGCCTGTGTCACTTCAGTGGTTCATACTGCAAGCCTCTGTGAAACGAAACAGCCCCACTGTGCAATACAGTGAAAAAAGGCTTGTTTGTTTGTTTGTTTTTGTTTAGTCACTTTCATGCAAAAGTCCCCTGTCTGGGACACCCAACGGAGCAGGCGAGTGACTGTTCATGTGACCAGCCTGCACCGTTAAATGCTCCATGGATCGCTGTTTTGAGAGCTTCTGATTTTAAATGACAAAAGAGGGACAGAGAAATTGAGTGAGAAGTTCTGAGCTGAGACTTTAAATGAGATGAAGTGTGTGACAAAGGAAGAATGTTCCCAAGTAGCTGGAGATGCAGAGGAGAAGGCTCTTGCACCTGTAGTGGGATGAGTGTGTGGCAAGATGGACAGGGATTAATGTTAGCTGAGCAGAAGGAGCAGTGTGAGAGACATTCCATTAGGTAAACTGGAGCATGTTTATTTTGGTCTCAACACATACACACATCAGTTTATTGAATAACAAGCTTCTAATAAATCTTTACAGACAGGATGCAGAACCATTCCTGGGTCTATAGTGCATATAACATTGGCCTTCCAACTTGTATTGTCTAAACTCACTTTTGAAAAAAATGTCTACCACAAATTCCTGACTAACAAATCAATATTCGTGTAGACCTAAGAGGACTTTCTCCCTTCCATGTATCTATATAAATCCAGCTAATCGTGGTGAGAGGTGTAAGTGTGTGTGTATCAAGGGAAGTGTTTTAGTTCTACTGCTTACCTATTAGTGGCTCCCTAGATAAGATCAAAGGAGTGAGAATGGAGGTAAAAATGACATAACAGGACACAAGTTTGCTTTATACTTTGGCAAAACACATTAAAAGTGGCAGGGGTCAAGGTGGTTGTTTGAGGGTTGGCAGGCTGTCTCAATGGCTTAAGCAAGTGATTTAACCCACTGTGCATTATTATCCTTGTAGTTACACCACCAGCCATTTGATTGGCATTTCTGGGTTCAATCCTTAGGTTGTTGCCGGGTGCATTGAGGAGAGACTGGGAAGGCTCTGGAAGAGTGCTGCCTCCTATTCTCTATCCCCAATTCCATGCATGCACATCTGGACTATGATGAATTATAGTGACTGTTGGGAGAGTTTTTATGATGCTGGGCCACTGTGGTACAGGAAAACAGAGGCAAAAAATCTATGGCACCACTGCTGCAACTCCTCTAAAAGATAGATTTTAATTGTGATTTTGTGTGTGTGTGTGTGTGTGTGTGATGTTGGTCGTGTGCATGCATTCCACAGCTTCACATGGTTCATTCCTCCACAAGTCTCAAATCCCACCCATCTGAAGTGTTGGAAGTAGCTAGAAGACTTTGGCTGCTGAAGCAACTATCTTTGCTCACAAGGATTCCAGTTACCCCGCTCTAGGATGCAGCAGCTCTTCAATACTTCATCTTTTAAAACACATTTTTCTTTCCTTTGTATTAAACACCCTCAGCTGCCAGTGTCTGGATTTTTGGCCAATTCTGCTTGTGTTTTTTGCCACATGCTTTTTTTTTTTTTTTTTTTTTAAATGTGGTGTTTATTTTCATTTAGACTTCAGTTTAAATCTAGTGAAACCAGAACAAGCCCACAAAGTATAAGTTGACTGTAGAGACCACATAATAGTGGGGAAAGACAGATGTGTAGTGCTTCCTCAGCACCACATGGAAAGGCCGCAGACCCTGGGTTTATATAGCCTAAGTCACTTTTCATTTTTATTATTTTAAATTGAGCAGCTCAATATTTATTCCACTCTGTATGCATCCGAAGAAGTGGGCTGTAGTCCACGAAAGCTTATGCTCTAATAAATTTGTTAGGCTCTAAGGTGCCACAAGTACTCCTGTTCTTTTTGCGGATACAGACTAACACAGCTGCTACTCTGAAACCTGTCAATTTTCATGGCATATCATCCTTAACTCAGTTGAATGACATCTATAGTACCAAGAGAACAACGACATCTATAGTATCAAGAGAACAAATTCTTGCTGTGAACACATTATTTTAGATTGTCATGGGATCCAGAACTCCCATCTGCTTGCTTGACTCTAAGGTACCCGGCCGCCTCCCACACGCAATCAGCTTCCTTCTCCCTCTTCACCTCCAAAGAGCTTTTTTTAAGGCAGGAAGAGCCGGTAGTCTGTTATATCTCTGTGGTGGCATCCCCCAAGGACAAGTCAGGGTGCTGGTAGTCTCTTAAAACATAATGGGGAAAGGCAGGTTAGGGCTCCTATGAGTGCATGAGGATGCTGCCCACAGCTAGTCCGTGCCTCTGACTGGCTAAAAGGGATACCATGTCAGATTTTCAGCTTAAGGCTCAAGCCCCAGCCAAAATAAGAGTAGGGGTCTTTTCCCCCCTCCAACCTTAACACCCCAAGTGGTCGAGTGAGAGCACACACAATGCATCTTCACATCCCTCTGCTTTAAATAAGTAGAAATCACTTTTGTCAAACCTTCTGGACACATGGGAGAAATTCAGCTAGTTAAGGAACAAGAAGAAATACCTGTTACTTCAGCCAGAATGTAATAGGGATCTTATCGAAGTTACTCCTGTAGGTTTTGAAATCCTTTCTGCAGGAATCTTTTTAACCACCTGTTTCAGGGTGCTGTCCAACTCAGGCCACCCCACAATGGGGCAACGCAGTCACCCCATCTCATGTTCCCTAATTGGCACTCACTCAGGCATTTCAAAATAATGTTCCCTCTCTTGGGTTCTGGCATATTAAGCCGTAAAATAAAATAATCAGTTTGGCCTTTCTAGGCACAAGCCGTTCTTCCCAAGTCCTGTTTAACACACACTTCCTTCCCGTTTTGCAGCAGCAGGCCAAGGAGGTTTCTTCCTAGTTTCTGCTGTCTTTTGGCTCTTTGCTAAACCCAGCATGGTTCCTTTTAGCTCTGTGATCAAAGTCTTCCTGCCTGTGGTGCATGGTTTCTCTACCGTCTTCCTTTTTAGGACAGGGTTTCATAGTCTGCTATCATCCTGGCTCTACTGCTGCAAAGCCTTCTTGCTTCCTTCAGGTCTCTGTATCCGTGTGAACACACAACCCATCTTACAGAATGCATGGCCTGGCTACCTCCTCACATGACCTTTGATTATCTGACTCAGCACAGGCCAGAGCTTGGGGGAACGAATGGGTTTGTGCCAGTTTTGCTTGCTTACAGAGAAGGCCTGAAAAAAGTTTCTCAAGGGCAAAAACAAACATTGTTTTATTTACAATGGACATTTTAGGTATTTTCTATCTTGGCAGACTCTGGAATACCAGTAAAACTTTTAACATCTCAGGATACAGAGGCTGAAAGTTGAGCAACAGGTGTAGAAAACAATTAAACTTTAAAAGTCTTTATTCTTGTTGGTGACACCTGTAATTCCAATGTCTAACAGCCATTTTAGTGAGAAGGTGAATTTTGGTTAAGATACAACAGCCACTGCTTCAGTTAAGAGATTAGAGAACTCTCAACATACTGTGTGCCTCCGAGACGCTCACCAAATCCTCAAGAAAGCCAGAAGATCATAATGAGGCATGAAAAGTTCGCTGTGAATTTTTAAGGACATCCAGCTAGTGTAGCAAGCTGCTTGTGTCCAACTTCAAAGAAACTGTATTGCTGAGGTGAACGAATTTGCTCAGAATACTGCCTGTTCATAGAAATAGACTTTCTAGAGTCTATTTTTTTGCATCTGAATATCCTGTCTTTGAGCGCCACATATTGCAACATCAGTTTTCACTCAAAATTTTTTGGGAACATTTTAGATAATTTAGAACAGACAAGAACTTCTCCTTTGCAGCATGACAGTTATCTGTATGCGTTAGCTGCTAGAGATAAACATTGTCTGGATAATGTAATGACCATTAATAATGGTCTAGAGTGGTCCAAGGCAAGAGAAGGTAATCACATCTCATGCTTTGGGGGTCTAACCTCAGGCTTCATCTCCATGTGCAGCATTGCACAAATAGGCATATTAGAATTTTAACTTTCATTTAAAGCAGTGAACGCTTTGGGGTTCGCAAAGTGTATCAGGGGGTCTCAGAAAAAATTCTGTAATGGCGGACAGATCCGTCCCTTGGGCCGTCAGCCCAAGCCCCGTGACCATAACTTCCTGGCAGAACATAAACTTCGGTTGGATCAGTACACTAAAACCAATATAACTGCACACCTAAAAGGACTTGGCACAATGTTCAGGCAATACTTTCCAGTTATGTCAGCTGATAGTGACTGGATTGGCAACCTCTTTGATGATACCACTTTCTCAACGCAGATAATAATAAAATAAAAATAATAATATATGGAGATATCCTATCTCCTAGAACTGGAAGGGACCCTGAAGGGTCATTGAGTCCAGCCCCCTGCCTTCACTAGCAGGACCAAGTACTGATTTTGCCCCAGATCCCTAAGTGGCCCCCTCAAGGATTGAGCTCACAATCCTGGGTTTAGCAGGCTAATGCTCAAAACACTGAGCTATCCCTCCCCCCAATATTGAGCCCTGAGGAAAAAGAGAAATTGATTGAGATCTCCTGTGATTATGAACTAAAAAGGAGTTTCAGGAGTCTGTCATTGATCAACTTTTGGCTGAGTTTAAGAAACGAGTACCCCCTGCTGGCAGCAAAAGCTACTATAGTTTTGTTACCATTTTCAACAACTTACTTATGCTAGAAAGTATTTTCCTCATATGCACATCTGAATACCAAATACAGAAGCAGACTCAATGCTGAACCAGACCTGAGACTTTATGTTTCTCCAATGGTTCCAGACTTCCAAGAGCTATGCAGATCAAAGCAAGTACATCCATCACAGTCAGGAGATTTAAACTTCAAGACTCCTTATGAGAAATGGAAAGGGAGGTGGATATTTTTTGCTGTTTCTAAAATTAAATAGGCTGCTAGTGTTGTTTTTAAAATTATTGTGAAGAACAAGTTTAAGCTTTGTTGTAGTCGTGCGTTGTTTGCATGGACTGCTCAAGACCCGAATGCTTGTGGGAGGAATTCTTTATTTGAGTTGGCTTCTTAAATACCTTCATGCTGTTTCAGGTTTGGTACGCCTTGATGAAATATGTAGGAGGATTAATCAAAGTGATATGAGCTACAAAAGTGAAATCTTGGAAGAGTGTTGCTGTTTTCATAATGTAATAAAATTAATAATATAATAATGTAATAATAAATGTGTTATAAAAAACCCAAATTATTTCCAATATCACTGCTTCTATAATTTATGCACAGGTAAGTGAGAAAATACCTGGAAATGTTCTGTTTTAGGAGGGGGTTTGCGAGATTTGATATTTTCGTGAAAGGGGTTGGTGAGTTGTTAAAGTTTGGGAACCACTGATTTAAAGCATCAAGTGTAGACCCCTTCAGGCAAGATACCAGATTAGATTGACCACTATTCCATTATGAAATGGCCGGTCATCTTTCCCTATAGAGCTGGGCACCCAGAAATAATCTGTGGTCCTTGTCTAATATCGATTGTGTGCACAACTTCTAGCAAAATGCCCCTCTCCCCTCCCCTCCCCTCTCCTCCCCTCCTCTTTCCCAGTAAGTGCTTTGTTTGCAAAGGATTCTGGCGAGCTTTTTTGTAATACTTATTCATTGCGTTTGAGTCTGTGTAAAATAGCTTTGTTTATGATCTGATATTTTTAATAGCATATTTCACTGTTTCCATTTAAACTGAGAAGTGACATCTTTGTTTTTCCCTTTTAAAAGGCAGCATAATCCAGATGCCTGTCAAAGGAATTGTTGATGTAGCATTTTATGAGCAATCCTTCTGTTTGAGTTTATTTTTGTTTTGTCAGAAATGTTTGCCAAGCTCTTGTGAACTCCCCGTGAATATTACTGAGGTATGCTCCCTTTGTAAGAAATGATTATCCATGCAGGAATACAAATTGTACAGTCAGTCATAATTCTGGGCCATGAAAATTTTTTAAAGCTATGGAATGCATTAGGAGGGGTGGGGTTTCATTTTTGTCTTCAGTGTACATTATCCAGCATTGGACATCTTTAAAATCACTTTCTGTCTCACCATTGACTTACGTGCTGAGGTCTGTGTGCTCCAAAAGATGGAGATGATATCAGCCCACAACACCCAAAGTAATTGGATATTTGAATGCTAAGCTACACTCCCATCTCTGACATACAAAGATGCTCATTTTCTGCAGTGCTAAACAGTGGCCCGTCTACCTGGTGTCTTATGTTCACAAGGTAGTTGATGTCTGAAAAAATAACACATTAAAAAGGAAGTGATAACTATCGGGTAGGGAGTTTAAAAAACTCTCTCCTCTCTAATTTGGCTCATACAGGACATGCATTTTGTTTTAATGGCTTAGAATTTTATGCTGAATCTGCAGTTGTTACAGTTGTTTTCTTAATGCAATCTGCTATTGAACCACAACTAAATTTGATACGATTTAAAAAAAACCATCTTTTAGAAATCCTTTTCAGGATTTTTTGCTGCTAGGTATGTAAATAGCAGCAAGTTTAAACACACTCTCTAATCCTGTTTTTGTGTTGCCCATATAATAATTTTGCCTGCTCTTTGGGACAGCGGGTGGTGGAAGTGGTGATCAAGCAAGGATTTTGGCATAAGCCCTTCTTTATAAACCATTTTCATGGTGGAGGATTACAGCTCTCTCTCTCCCCTCCACCCCCTTCAGACTGCCTCTGTCTAGCTGTGCCTGCCATTTTTCCCTCTTCCCCACCTCCATTTACATTAAGGAGCAATACTGCATCTGGCTGTGCTTAGAGCACCCCAGAAGTCAATTTGGCTCCGTGTAGGTGTGAACCCAGTCCGCCTGCATGGAGCCAGTTGCAGATTGGGGCCTTCGCTGTTTGGGTATTTGAATAGTGCTTAGGACACTATTCTGTATGGAATCTCTGCATGCTAAACTAATACAACAACCTCTCCCAACATTTTGCTTTTGTTATTGCTGTTCTCTCTAATAGCACATCATGCAGTTGGGGGTGGGGAGGGGGCTTTATGAGTCCTTAGAATCTATCATCTCTTGCTTAAAACCGTATGTTGCGACATACTTCTCTTATAGATATTGTACTCAGAATTTGTGCCATTCTCATTAAACTCCATTAAAGGAGATATAGCCTGGCCCTGTGGATAAGGCATAGGAGTGGAGAGGCCTAGGTGCTTTACACTTACTTGCCATGTGACTCTGAGTAAGTCACTTCAACTGCTTCTATTTCTGTTTCCCTTCCCTCCCTGTGGCGTATCTATTTGGATTGTAAACTCTTCGGGGCAGAGACTGTCTCTTAACGTGTGTTTGCACAGATTGTGTTTGAGGCTTCTAGGTGCTGCCATAGTAAAAATAATTGATGGTAATACTCAGTGGGGGGAGGGCCATGAATGCTCACATCTCATGAGATGGAGCATGTGACTGTGGTGCAGCTTGTAGGTAGAGCCCCTGAATCGTTTTGTGCTTATTCAGAATGTATCTAAAATGTAAGTAGTGTGTATCTGTCAGTGCAAAGTGTGTGTGTGTGTGTGTGTGCGGGGGGGGAACGCTTAACTTGAGGTATCTGGAGGAAAGAACCACTGATTGCATTGTTCAAGGGAAGGAAGCTAGCTGTAAATTGGGAATTAATTTATACTAACTCATTTACCTGTCCAAGGATCTCTTGTCACTGTAAAAATTTTCTCCATACAGCCCAAAACTCAAAGTAAAAATGTGAAATCAATAGGTAGTGTTATATTCAGTTAAAATAATTGTATTGATTCCCAGATAATGGCAGCAGTTCATTCTTGCAGGGATACATGCCACTTCCTGTCATGAAGATTACTTTCACATATATTACATCTGAAAGAGGGAACATAGGCATAAAACTGCTTTGTTATTATGAATAGTGACTTTACACTAGGCATTAAAACTATATATATATTTATTTGAAATTGATCTTCTGGGATTATTTTTACTGCATAGGCATGTTTCAGTACAGTCATATAGCTTTTAAATTATCTTGGTCCACTTTGTCTTGTGCATGTGCTTGTGTGCTCTCTTTTTTTGTAGCAGTTTATTAAAGAGAAGATTGCCACAACCCCCTGGTTTTTTTCCATCTTGATAAGAGGGTTAACACCATGTTACCTGGGGTATTGGCCATTCTCTGTTAAACCCTAATAATCCACCAGGAACCTGGCTCTCTACACTTCATGGAGATTTTTGTCACCTCTGGGAGATTAAAGTTCTTCATGCCGATCATGGTGACATTTAACTTCTCCGATTGTGGAGCTATTTTTCACTTGTGCTGTGCTCATTGGAAGGCTCTTCTTATTAAATATAGATTACTTCATCTTCAGATAGAAAATAGCCTTTTTTTTCTTCAACTCTTTCTAGGTAGTCTGGTTTCCCAGAAATCTCCTGCTAAATGCAAGGATTTGCTGTCCTGCAGTTTACTTACTGTATTACCAGAGATTGAATTTGACACAGATTCTGGAAACCACAAGGTAAGAGTACAATTATTTATTTTTTATAACCTAGAAAACAGTTTGTTTTCATGATAGCAAGTCCACCTATAAAATCTTTTCAGCTTTCTCCTTCATGACCTCTTGTCACCTAACAAATACAATTTGGGCCCTGTTTTATCTTTCAATGACTGCAGTAAATCTGTATCTGGGCAGATGCAACTGAATTGCTGCATTACAATATAAGAAGTGGGGAAGTAGGGTAAAAACTGATTCTGCAAACACTACCATGAGGAGTCATATTTCAATTCAGTGGGATGACTCAGAGAAGGGAGTACAATGTCAGTACTAAGACTTCAGAATCAGGCCCTACATTATGTAACCTTTACAATAAGAAGCTATAAACTGGGTGGACAAATTCTATGTCTTAATTTATATACGTGCATGCACAGGCTTTATTATATATTACACACAAAAATATGTTAAACAAACATTATTAAGGTTGCAAAGATAAACACTCAAAAGTGAAGAAACACCAGAATTAAGATTGCCTAAGTTTTTTTTAAACAAAACAGACTAAAAAAATAGAAATTCCATCATGCGGCATCCACGTGGGTCATCAGCACAGTTGGAAGCTTTAGATCCACTTCACAGACCTCTGCTACTTGAGCTAAAGAAGTAAATAATAGCAGTAATCAGTTGTAATCTTCTATGTGGACAAGCACTAGCGGGAGATGAGATTTGCCAAAGGGTTTTACAAATACCTGCCGACAGCAGAGGAAAGATGGGACTCTGGAATCTTGGGTTCCAATCCAAGGCAGGGTGCTCTATTGGACACACTCTTCTGCCTGTTTCCCCCAAGTGTGACCCCCTTTGCCCTTAACCAGACCCTGTCTAGACATGTCTCTTTCCCACCCGTCTCCTTGTTCCAGTGCTATTCGCTTTACCTAGACCAGCAGTTCTCAACCAGGGGTCTGAGGCCTCCTGGTGGGCTGCGAGCAGATTTGAGGGGCTCTGCCAAGCAGAGACTCACTGGGGTTCAGGGCAGAATGCTGAAGCCCCGCCACCCCACGCCCTGCCACCTGGGACTGAAGCTAAAGCCTGAGCAACTTAGCTTCACTGGGCCCTGTGTGGCGTGAGGCCCCAGGCAGTTACCCTACTTGCTACCCCCTAATGCCGGCCCTGGCTTTTATATGCAAAAAAACAGTTGTTGTGGCACAGGTGGGCTGTGGAGTTTTTATAGCATGTTGGGTGGGGGGGCTCAGAAAGAAAAAGGTTGAGAACCCCTGACCTAGACAGTATCTGTCTCCACTTCTCAGGTTTCTTATCCCAGTCCCAGACTTTCTCTCTCCCCTCCCAGACTCAGTCTTCTTGTCCAGCTATTTCCAGTTCCCTCCACCTCTGATCCTTGTCCCCAGTTTTCTTGTCTAGCCCCTCCTAGTTCCCAGTCACACCCCATTCCTCATCTGATCTCTCTCTTCCCCCTCAGCCCAAGTTTCCAATCACTCTTATGCCCATATTCTACGTTCCCCCAATGGCTCTGTCTCCCTCCCATGGTTCCTCATCCAGTTTGTGTCCTCACCTTGGCTTCTTCTCACAGTCTCTTTTCCCAGTCTCTCCCTGCCACCTACCAGTCCCCTCCCCACCCTAGGTCCTTGTCCTGTGCTCCTTCCCAGGTCTGGCTCCTGTCCCCTTTGCATTTGAATTAGGCAGCTTCCTCTTCCATGCTGTCTGGATGTCCGCAGGGGGTTACTGAGGGAACAAGAGAGGCTTCCTGCTCTTAGTTCTGGTGCCCTGATCCCGACCTGGCACTGCTGCTGCAGGAACTGCAATTACAGGGAAAATCCTCCTCATCTCTCTGCACCTCCGGCTGGAGCATGCTCACCGCGCTGCCAAATTTCAAGCCCCTGCTCCAAAGCATGGGGGCATTAGGGCTTCTCAAAAGGTCTTTACTAAACTAGGGTTTAACAGAGACAAAACAACCTATTTTTCCCTGGTCTCAGTCTTGGAAATGGATGAACTATTTTGGCCAAAATTTTCCTGAGGCAGACAGACACCTAGTGTGGAAAATTTCAGCCCAGTCTCTTAAAGTTTGGCAATATTTTAAGTAAATGAAAACAGGATCTTAGAATGGGAAGTATCGGGCATTGTTAATACTGGACCTGCCTATAATACATGCGCACACATATGCAAACACATTACATTTCTGAG
Source organism: Chrysemys picta bellii (assembly GCF_011386835.1). Taxonomy (NCBI): domain Eukaryota; kingdom Metazoa; phylum Chordata; order Testudines; family Emydidae; genus Chrysemys; species Chrysemys picta. The sequence continues at coordinate 21,510,958 of NC_088793.1, read as the reverse complement.
ACTTGCACCATCCTTTGGTGAAACCATTAGCTTGCAGCTTCTTAATGTGTGTTTTACAAATTAAGGGCCTGATCTCACACGCACGTATCGGTTGGGAGACCGTGTGTATATGCACATTATTAGAGTGCTCGGGATAGAACAGAGAGATATATAAAATGGAATCATTTTACTGGCAACGGAGATTAAAAATGAAATGTGATCATAGCCCAGCTGTATAAATATAAAATAAATGTATTTGAAAAATAAACCAGAATTGCGAGTGAGGTTTTCGCCTGGAATTGTATTCTAGTTGTAGTAAAAGTAAATGTTCAACTATGTATTTAAAAAGTAGCTCTGTTTCTGTATGTGTTGGTAGAGCATATCTTGGGCCACCATCCAGGAGACAGACCCAGTATGGATACTCTGCCAAGCTTGGCTTGGCCAGGGGTGTGTCAGCTGATGAAAAGGTCAGCAGGGAGAGGAAGAGATCTCCTGCCTGCTTTGCTGACTAGCTCATTGGTGGGTGGGGAGGGAAAAAAGAGAGAAGAGTCCCTGTTGCAGTGCTCCAACAACAACTAGTACTCTGGCCAGGGTGGCTGGAGCTTCATGTGGAAGTACCTTGGCTTGATATGTGCAGGGAAGGAGATGAAAACAGCGGCCCAAGAGGCAAACAGGAGTCAGGGGAGTCTGAGGGAGAGTGTTTAATAGAGTGAGATGGGAAAGTACAGTTAAGAGGAGGGAAAATGGGCTAAATGAGAGGAATTTGCGTTCGTACAATACAGACAAATGAATTTTTCTGTTGTGCTAATATCACAAGTTCAATTCGTTGGGCATGTGGCAGTATAATACACTTGATATGAAATTAAAAAACCTTCCTCTGATGTTCCGAGGATGGTCCTTGGCTGGCTACCGAAGTAAAGATATTGCGACATTCCTCCTACTGATATTTCTGAAACAATGTACTGTGCCTGTTACTTGATGATAGGAGAACTCTTGTGGTTTTGTTAGAGCAAATTATAATCTATTAATAAAATTGTCATGTGTATATTCGTATGAAGTCTGAAATCTGACATCGTTAGTTTCTCCCCTTACGCTGACTTTCATCCGGAATCATAATTTTTTCTAAGGTGTCCGAGTCTGTCTCCTTTTTCCTTGTCCATTGCTGTAGTGGGCTGAGAGTATGAATGACCCTTTGGTCTTCCTGGCCCATTTTCAGATGTTCTCAGTCTTTGTTGCTTCCCTTAAAATACATTTTAATCTTTTATGTAGGGGTAGGGGGGCTGTTCACACATCTTGTTCGAGGCGTTATAAATCCTGACTATGGTGCAGAGTATGGAAATAAATCTTCAGTATTCTAAGTGGGCAGTTACATAGGAATCTTTGGTCCCTGATTCAAACTGACATCAGTTTTGACTATATGTAGCATTAAAAAACAAAGTAATTTGAAATGGAGGAAACAAGTGTGAGAGCTGTGATTGTAATGCAGTTGTTTTAATAGCTGTGGCTCCTCCAGCACAGCAGAATAATTGCTTTACAGAGTACTTGCTACCTGAGGAAAGTGTGGGAGAGGCATGTAAACGATAAAGTGAGACTTCTATTGACCACATGCTATTAGATGCTTGTCTACTCTACCACTGAACAGCATGGGTTTTAGCTGTATGTTGCAGTGGAACAGTGGGTCACATCTAATGTGATACTGTGTGTAATCTATATGGTAAAGAACAACTGACAATATAGTGCGGAGAAACAAAAGGGGCCACAAGAACGTCTCCATCCTCTGAAGTATAAGAGCGCTGCTTTTATCTCTGACACAGCCTTGCTGCTTTAACATTTCTGTTCTGCATCTTAGGTGGTTTGAAGCAAAGATTTCAGTTTTCATTGACTCATTCAGGTGGGGAGAAAAGCAAGTAAAACAAAGTTGAAAAGGCTAGCTGCACTGGCGTCCAGTATCTATAACCTTAAGTAGGAGTCTAATGTGATATGTATTGGCATATGGCACAGAAACTAAGCAGGTTTCAGAGTAGCAGCCGTGTTAGTCTGTATCCGCAAAAAGAACAGGAGTACTGAGCACCTTAGAGCCTAACAAATTTATTTGAGCATAAGCTTTCGTGGGCTACAGCCTACTTCTTCGGATGCAATTAAGCAGAAACTAAACAGTAACTCTCCTTCACACTGTGGGAGATTCACTTATCCAGAAAAATTCAGAGTTCTATATCTTAAAAAGAGATTGGATTTTTTTTTTCCCCATTAACCATTGTTATACATGTTAAGATGAGGCAATCTAATCACGTCTGCAAATCTGCTAAACAGTATTATTCTGGGAAGCATGCTCCATATGCACGGGGGGGAGGGATAGCTCAGTGCTTTGAGCATCAGCCTGCTAAATCCAGGGTTGTGAGTTCAATCCTTGAGGGGGGCCACTCAAGGATCTGGGGCAAAATCAGTAATTGGTCCTGCTAGTGAAGGCAGGGGCTGGACTCAATGACCTTTTGGGGTCCCTTCCAGTTCTATGAGATAGGTATATCTCCACATACACTCCCAGTATTGCACAATGAGCTAGTAGCATGATTTCAGGAAGGGAGGTGGATTTTCTCTAGCTGAGACACAGGAAATACTAACAAATATTCTATGAATGTTGATCAGGAGTTGCCTGTCTGAATTCTGTAAGTGAAAGGGACCAATATGGTCCTGTTGATTTATGTATTTATATAGCTTTTATCGATAGCCACAATTCTAGCCACAACGTCATAACTCCAGGCTTACCAGTTATATCTGGGTTCTCGTCCCAAGGAAACTGAGGCACACGCTTCCTTTGTAACTACTGTGCCTCATCTTCCTTGTCTTTTTAAAATGGAGAGTCTATCCTTCTAATTCACAAGGGTGCTGTGAGACCTCCAGAAACTGTTCAACATTTTTAGTTCCTTGGGAAAAAGACACTGTAAAAAGGTCAAAATATGTACGTTTATAGTATAAAATTATGTTATCTCTGCAATGTTAATAGGTTGTTTTTAAACCAGAGAAGTACAGTTTCTAATGTTTTGTGTTACTATACAGATTAGATGCTTATATCTAAATCACTTGTTAGAAGTCAAAGCAAAGACACATGAGGGTTGCTATGAGGCTGCCATCTTACGCAGTCAAGGTTTAGGACTAGAAACAAAGCCTGGAAACGTGATATCTTTTTAAATTAAGTTCCTTTTACAAGAGCAGTTTAAAATATTTTTGCCAGCTTTAATAATAATGAGCTCATCTAGGACTGAGATGAGTGATAATTATGAATGGATCATGAGTCATCAGGCCATGATGTTGCCTGGATTGCAGATTTTATTTATTACAAATGAAATTGTTCACCACAGAGGATATTTTTGTGCATGCAAATTATATGGAGTTCTGCTGGATAGTTTTTTGATTTTTAATTGACCTTACCCTCAAGGCATTTCACATTTCTGTCCTTCCCTTCTAGTTTGCTCTTATGTCACACCTGTACTTTTGCTCCATCAGTGGCCTGAGCTTCACATGTTTGTTTGCTTACTTCTTGCAACAAATGTTGCCATATCTTCTTCTGTGCTGCCTCTCATCAATGGGCCTGTTTCCTGAGATGAAGGAACTCCTGATCTCTTTGCCAGATTCAATTCCTCCACAGTGCACAGAGGAACTCAATCTCTCGGTAATGGCTTGTGGGATGGATGGGGGGGAATGTTGGCACTTGCTTTATAAGTTTAATGGGTTGCGGGAATTATAACTGTATATTAAAAATTGTATCCTTCTCCCCTGACTCTTCATATCCCACTTTTCTTCTTAGACTCTTATTCATTAAAGCACTTAAGCACCTTCTTCACTGTAAATGCATGAACAGTCCCTTTGTATTCAGTTGGACTACTCAATGGGCTTAAAGTTATGCATGTGCTTAAGTACTTTGTTGGATTTACACTTTAGACTAAATTCAGCTGAGAAAGGACAGCATCTTCCCATGTGTTTGAGAAACACCTAGGACAATGGATATTATCATAGTATAAATATTAAAAAAACTGTGCACCACTTATTCTTTCTGTTGTGGTATTAATGTAGGTGCTGATTCTGACTCTGATCCTGAAAAGATTTGGGTGCACGCATGATTATATGCATGTCATTAGTCCCATTGACCAAATTCTGCACATGCTTAAGTTTTGCAGGATGGGGCCTCTGAGAGATGCTGAGCTGCTATTGCTGCTTTTAACACTGGCAGGCCTGATCCTGCTGTTGCTGATGTAGCAATGTGGGTTAGTGCCTAGGCCTGGGGTGCTTAATAATAATACTTATTACAGGAAAGCACCCATTGACTTCAATGGTGCAGAACTGAGCTCTTTCAACTGATGTTGTAGGTACTCAGTGCTTCTCCGGATCCACCTCTGTACAGAGTAACGGATATTCATCCTGGCACAGTAGATTTGAAAGTGAACTAAATTTATGTTCAGGATTCTGGCTTAAAAGATACATATTTTAAAATGTATATGAGGCCTATGCATCTATTTCCTAAATTTAATGTTTCAAAACCTAGATTGTGGTCTCCGATGAAATGAGACATTTAAACCATACAACGTATTTCAACACAAAATTACCCAGACTAAAATAACCATCACTATGGTAGATGGAGCAGATACCTCTGTTTCAAGCTGCAAACGCTTCTGCTGAAGTCAGATGATACAGACTTGTCAAATTGTTCAAGAAAGGAAAGATCACCGTGGGATAGAATTAATTTGCGGCATCTCGTTTACCATTTTGAGTTTTGTCAGGAATTTCCCCCCATGCAGTCTGAAATGTCAAGTGAGAGATTTTCAGTGAGAGGTAATATAACATATTAAGAAAATGTTATTGATCACAGTATGCTGTTACTGGAAGATGGCTTTTTCTAACTGGAACACAAGGGATTTTCTGTTGTTATGATAGGAAAATATATTGTAACATGCAAAAAGGATCATTATAAAAGTCAGAGTATCTTAGCACTAAATTTTTCTCTAACAGTGTTGAGTTTCTTCACAGCAAGATCAAGATTTTCAGTGGGAAGGGGGAAACCTTACAAATAAAGCATCACATTCATAAAGGAAGGCAGTAAGAATTATGTCCACCATCACCAGAGATCAGAAATTACAAAGTAATAGGCATTACTGTAAATCACATTGTTGTGAACATGGACTATTGTGAAACAGTGGGGCTGGATTAGAACCAGTTTATACATACTCTCTAGTCACGTGTATATTTATACACATGCACAAAATTTTGTATCCATAATAAAACATTATACTCCTCTTAAATAAAAACAATTGTAAACCAAGATGTTTTATTAGGCTTCTAGTATAAAAAAGTTAAGGGGAAAATCTTCATTGCATACAGAAGGTTTGCTGAGCAAATGTACATCAGCACTTCACAAAGAGTCGGGTAGCAAGCTGTCTCACTCTGTAGCAGGGTGCCCAGTTCGTGCAACTTTTTAAAAAGAAGAAGTCTTAAATGTATTTAAAGAGGACTCCCACAGCATAACCAACAACACTGAGCAACTTTTATATATATGTTGTGCAATATGAATATAAATTATGACTGGTCTCAAAATAGAACTTCAAGAATAGACCCGTCATGAATATGATGCCCAATAAAGTTATTTCAACATATTCCTAACCAAACTCTCCAAAAACATGTAATGCAAAACATAACTCTTCACCAAATATATTATTTCAATACCATGAATAATATTTATGTGGTATATACACAAAAAACCACATGCCTATTTCAAATGAGCCATTGCTGGTCTGCACAGTAAACCAAATAAAATAATGTTCTCAATATTTGTTTTCTTTTGTCCAGCTCCACTTTCAACAGGTCTCTAGTGCCTTCCTCAGTCTTTGATGCAATCAATCTCCACTTCAGTGGATTTGAAAATATAAACTTGACCAAGAAAATTAATTTGTGTTACTGCAGCTGGTTACTAACCCACTGGCGGTTCCCATATCCCAGAATGATTCTTCACTTCAGCAGCCCTTTTCTTCACAAACAAAGCACTGTAGCATCTCTACAGAAATGCCAATTTTTTTCTTGTGAAATTTTCAGTATTTGGTTTCTACTTTGTAGACTTTAAGCAAGTTGTTCCTGTTTCTCTCAGGTATCCAAAGTCACAGGAATGGTTCTAGGTTATGTGAGAGCTTGAGTTTTCCCATCCCTACCCCCGCACATGGAAGCCTTTGTGCAGCAGTAAAAGAGAGCTTGGGTTCTCAAGCAGGCAGTCAACATAAAGAATCTAAATTTTCAGATACATTTTTCCCAGGGAGTTTAAAAATTTTCAAGCTATAGATTTTCTCTCATTAACTGCACTGAGTCTGTTACAATCTGCTGCAGCAATAAACATGACCTCAAGTGTAAGAGCACTGGGGATTCTCTACACGAACTCTCTCCATTGACCTCCAAGAGTATATCCATTTCCTGGTCAACCACTCAAGTCTTTTCATTAATTAAATCCATACCTGTTGATCATGGCAGTTTCAGTACGAATTCTGAAAGCATTTAATAAAGATTAACTTACCCTCACAACACCTTGATGAAGTACCTATGTGGAAAGAAGGGATTATACTGAAACTACCAGGGAATTTTAGGTAGATGGAATAGGGTTATCTGAACTGGAATTTCCCCAGAACACAAGGGAGGGATTTTAACCCTGAAGAAAGTGCTATGTGATCTTACCATGACTGCAGTTGGTTAGAATATCAGTTGTACAAGTCAACCAACAGACTTTGTTGCAAAGGATCATCATCACTAGGTTGGAATACAAGTTCATTACTGTCGCAGAAGGAAGAAAGCCACTAGCTCAGGGGCGGGCAAACTTTTTGGCCTGAGGGCCGCATCGGGATTCCAAAATTGTATGGAGGGCTGGTTAGCGGAGGCTGTGCCTCCCCAAACAGCCAGGCGTGGCCCGAGCCCGGCCCCTATCTGACCCCTCCTGCTTCTCACACCCTGACAGCCCCCCCGGGACTCCTGCCCCATCCAACCCCCCCGTCCCCGTTCCCTGCCCCCTGACAGCCCCTGGAACCTCCGCCCCGACTGTCCCCCACCGCCCCATCCAATCCCTCCTTTCATTCCTGACTGCCCCCCCCAGGATCCCTGCCTCCATTCAGCCCCCCGTTCTCCGCTCTCTGACCGCCCCGACCCCTATCCACACCCCTGACCACCACCCCAAACTCCCCTGCCCTATATCCAACCCCCACCCCCTGCTCTCTGTCCCCTTACCACGCTGCCTGGAGCACCGATGGCTGGCAGTGCTACAGCCACGCCTCCCAGAGTGCCAGGACAGGCAGCCACGTCACCTGGCTGGAGCCAGCCACACCACCGCACAGCACAGAGCACCGGGTCAGGCCAGGGCTCTGCAGCTGCGCTGCCCGGCAAGAGTTCGCAGCCCCGCCGCCAGCGGCGCAGTGAGCTGAAGCTGCAGGAGAGGGAGAACTGTGGAGGAGGGGCTGGGGGCTAGTCTCCCGGGGCAGGAGCTGAGGGGCTAGGCAGGAAGGTCCCACGGGCCGTAGTTGCCCACCTCTGCACTAGCTGAATGGTCAGCATCACATCTTGTAAGGTGATCTTTGGTGGCCACCAATACAGGTGAAAGACCAGACTACAACCTAATGGGATCTTATCTTGAGCTGACATGGCTGTAGGATCAGATGAGCAAGTCCCACAGCCCATGCTGCAGGAGTTAATTTTCACAAGTTAAGTCAGCTTCTACTGCAGCCAGGCTCCCCACCATTTAAAAAAACAAAAATGTACTCATCTGCTTATTCTCCATGGAAGAATTCTTTTGTAGCCCTCCCTTCATACCTACAGACATAGACACAGAAATGAAAAATAAGCCTTTTGAGCAGGAGCAATTCTACAAAATAAGTGTAGCATTTGAGGAGATGGCTGGTATTGTGTCCCCCTCAGACTGGGTAGAGTTTCATCATGTGCTATAGAGCAGTTTTTGACATAAACACAGCTGTGCAAAGTTTCCTATAAGCCTTTTGTGACCATCACTACAGAACACTCTCTTTAAAATACTATTTGAATCAGCTAAATCGGGCTAGCACTGTGGATGAACTTTGGTGCTTAGTTAGACATGACTGTAAAAGAAATGAATTATTGAAATATAAATCCTCTTAGTTCCCATGTTTCTGTGTTCATGGAGTGAGAGGTTGAGGGAAGATGAGGGAGAGAAGAAAGCCTGTGGCAGAACAGATTGTGCTGTGTAAATGATAGCTAAGTTTTTTTGTTTTGTTTATTTGAATTGGAGCTTGGTAGATGATGTAAATATATGTATATTTTACACCAGGGGTAGGCAACCTATGGCACACGTGCTAAAGGCGGCACGTGAGCTGATTTTCAGTGGCACTCACCCTGCCCGGGTCCTGGCCACCAGTCCAGGGGGCTCTGCATTTTAATTTAATTTTAAATGAAGCTTCTTAAACATTTTAAAAACCTTATTTATTTTACATACAACAATAGTTTAGTTATATATTATAGAGGTATAGAAAGAGACCTTCTAAAAACGTTAAAATGTATTACTGGCACGTGAAACCTTAAATCAGAGTGAATAAATGAAGACGCGGCACACCACTTCTGAAAGGTTGCTGACCCCTGTTTTACACTTTCACTTCATTTTGCACTGAGTGTAAAAAATTTAGTTTTAAGCAGAAAATTAGACAACTTGCAAACTCGTTTTAGTAATTTTCTGAAAGAGGTTTGTATAGTGATAAGAACCTTTAATTGTAACATACTAAAGAATTGTATTTCTTCTTACTGATACATGAGCAAAAACAATTGCACTGAGTGTCTCTTATGTTATTAAAGAAGGATAGAGTTCTTTAAGCATGCAAAAAGATTTCTAATATTTCACTGGTTACAGGAATTAAAAACTGCCTTCTTCACAGACTAGATAAACTGAGAAATGCAGAACCCCTCATCTTTGCCTGCTCTAAAGTTATAGTAAGAGGATTTTAGTAAGATTAGAATCTTCCATTGCCTACTTAAAAGTCTACTCATAACTGCTTTACATCCCTATGAAGGGAAAATCTACACTAGCTAGATTTGAATAATAGAATTGCCATTAATATCTAGCATAAAAGGATGATTGGTTGTATATTTGATTTACGGGAAGCTGAAATTGACAAAGTGTACTGTATGTGTGAGGGTATATTTATGCTAGCAACCCTTGAAAACCAATCCAATCTTATTATGTTCACTAAACATTTAAATGGCTAAAACAACAATTTATGCTGCAGTAAATCTAGTTACTGTAATTCTGATAGTTGTGATAATGGCTTTGGGTTAGTAAAAAACTGTGCAAACGTTCCACATTCAGAGCAAGTCTGACAAGTCACCATTTAGTTACTGGCTGTTATGGGATTATCAGCTTTGAACCAAAGGAAATAATTTCAAATGTACTAGGGGTTTAAGGTATATTGTTTCTTCATCAATTGCTAATACAAGAATTGTGTTTTCCAATTTATGTGCAAATGGGCTTCCAAAATCTTTACTGTGAATTGAGATTTTGTCAGTTTTTTTTTTCTATTTTTTCTATTATTTTTGTTTGTTATTTTACCCCTGTTTTGCTAATATCCATCATATTGCATATGTGTGCAGCCGTTTCTTGATTTTGCTTTGCCTGCAATACCTAATTCTCTGATCTGTATTGTCTGGTTGCTTCTCAAACAAGGTGTCCTTAAGATATTCAGCTATGCATTCATTTTTGAAATGTTCTGGAAATTATTTGATTTTAGGAGAATATCTTGTTGATTCAAATCAGACAAATTACTTAAGGGTGTCTAATGTGTTTTGTGTATTGATAAGTCTAGTGTATGTACTGCACTCATCATACTTTGATATGTATCTATCTAGGACATACAGTAGCTCAATAAAATTCATTTGGCTTAAATATACGATATTAGGTTGGGCTTCCTGCTAAGTAATTTCATGTTATGAGGCATTTGTCCCAACTTGCCCACATAGTTCAACTGGAGTAGTTCACAGACTTGGTGCAATGGGCCCTCTTGTAGGGGCGGTTTGGTGTTGTTATTCAATTACATTAGTAGTCGTTCATGCTGCTTGGTGCATTTGGAGGGCACAAACCAAAACTATTTGTCAGAAGTATATTTTATGAGCTTGGGATAAATCCTCTTTGGCAGGGACAGTTTAGCAATATCCCTCCAAAGTCGCCCCTTTCAACCCAAGCTGTGCATTTTTAGCCATTTATTTCTCTCTCCCACTTGTGGAATTCTTAGCCACCAAACCTTTCAAATTAAAGTATTCCTCATCCAATCTTAACTCACTACATAACTTTTTCATTATTATTTTGAAAGAAAATGTTTAATACTAAGAAAATGCAGATGAATAACTCACTCAATATGCTTTGTGGGCTTGAACCAACATGATCCATGCATCCAAATTATGGCAGCTTTATCTAGTGTGAATGAGATGCTACTTACATTTGCAGGTAAAAAATCAACAACTATTAATTTGGCAGAATTATTTATTTCTTACTGATGATTTTTGCAGTGTATCTAATCAGAGTGCTCATGAATAGAAATGACACAATTTAAATATAGAGGCACTGCTGTACATTGTATGATCTTGTTTTCTCAAACTGTTCCATAATGCAGTGAATAAATTTATCTCTTCTGAAAAGACTTTTGCAGAAATCACACACAGTGCGTTCACCTCTATTATTTAATATGACTGTTTTATAACTCTCATAAATCGGTGATTTTTCAGGTGCCAGTAGCAGAAGGAGAAAGGAGTTCATTCTGAGGAGAAAAAGAAGAAAGGCAAAATCATATGGAAGCTAAAAGTGAAGCTAAATGCACCAGAAGCACTTCAGTGAAAATGAGCATTAAAAAATAGTTACATAGATTTTGCTGAGATCATTCCCCACCACCCCCATGTCCAGCAATCCCCAGGTAAACATATAGAGGGCGCTCTCCCAGTGTATATCTCTCCATTCCCTTGTGGAAAGGAGGTGGTGGTGGATCAGCAACACCTGGTCTCCTTAGGGTATGTCTGCAATTAAACATAAGGCAAGTAGGATCCCAGAGCTTGAATTTCAGCCTGAGACCAAACATCTACATCACAATTAAACAGCCCCTTAGCCCAGCCTGAGACAGCTGACAAGGGCCAGCAGCAGGTGTTTAATTGCAATGTAGACGTACCTTTAGAGGCCCCTCCTAGGGGCTTCACAGAGGGAGAGATGTATTCTAGGCAGGCTTGTGAAGGAGTGGGCAGGCAGTGAGGTGTGGATACCATTGGCCTGTCATCCCCAGTCCTATGGAGAATCTCTGGAAAAGAGTGGGATGGGTGAGAAAGGATTGGGTTTATGTCACTGCCAAATGACATAAGACAGCATCCAGTCAATGGAAGATCTGGCCCGCAGTGTGTAAGTGCCTCCATTCCCCTTTAGACATCACACTACTGACCAAATAGAGGCCTACATATGGCTCTCAGCCTAACCTTGGCAGTGGCGGTTGAGGTGTTGAGAATCCTTGGGACAGAGACTTCCATATTGAAAAGAAAGTGAGTCTGGAAGCACAGTGTTACAGATAGAGTTGGTTGAAATGTTTCATTGAAATTACTCATCCAAACTTCACATTTAGACTTTTAAAAAAAATCAAGGACATTTTTTTAAATTAAATTTCTTTCATGTTTTTTGCACAGCTTTAGCTTCAGCATTAACATTGGGGATCTTTATTTGTCTTGGGTAATTGATAACTTAAGCAGAATGGAACCGCCATAATCTTAGAACCGCCATAAAGAACTGGAAACCAATGCGTTAAGGTGCACCCGAGTCTTGTTAGTGTGTGAAAGATACATTCATTAAGTATCTTAGCAATTCACATTATTTTCCCTTTCTAAGCACTTTGATGTGCAGTTATGCACCCTGTGTTAGACCAGCTCCTGGTAACCAGAATCTCTCTCCCCCTAACCTAACTGCCTTAAATCACAGTAATGCATTTCTCAGTACCTGTCTTTGGTATTGTAAACGCATATTTAGCGTCCTTCATTGTGATACGCTACATAATTTTACAAAGCTGGAAAAAGCAGAGCCTGGAATCCTCAAGGGAAGGTTGAGGACAGCCCAACTGAATCTAGCTGCTACTTTAATATTCCACCTCTTTTAGACTTGTGGTATTTTAATCCCACAATGAATTTCAACATTTACATGTGCTTGAAAACCTTACTGGGAACCAGCACCTCCTAATCTTCTACATTTCTTGTGATTAGCACTGCCTACTAATCCTAACACTAGACCCAATACCAACTGTTAACTGCACTACTTGTTTTCCAGCTAAATCTAATCCTTCTAGCAGTCTGAGACCGGCATTATATTGATCGCTCTTAAATTGTCAGCTGTAAGATGTTGTTGGGTTGTATTTTTTTTTCTTCGTCACAGGCTGATAAATGCAGTGATTAGTATGAGATTATTTTGTATATGATGAATGGTACAAAAACAAAACAATAGTCTCTTTTGTATGTGAGGAAGTATTTCACTTTCTACTTACATTAGTACTTAGTAGCAAGATGTGTATGTGCAATGACTTTCCTTAGTGGCAATTCCCCCCTCCCCGCCCCCCACCTTTAATACATTTGTTTTAAAGCTTTTGCTATTAGGTTATGTAGACTTTGTTTAATGTGCTAGGAAAGATAACACACAGTCAAACCCATCCAGGTCCCAACATGCAGACAGCTTTAGAGACAAACATCTGGTTCTAGCAAAGGTTCATTGTGTGTTTATCCACCCAGCAGCAGTAGATTTTGTACCTCAGTCATATTGAACTACCTAGATGAATTAAGAGTAAAGAAGCTTCTATTGGTTTTTTTTATGGAAACTTGTGTAGGTGTATAAAATCTCCAAGAGCTGTTCAGAATTTACATTAGGAGAGAGCAAAAGAGACTGCACTTGATCTTAGCTCAAAGAGCCGAGAAGAATAATTCTTTGTTTTTTTTGTTAGCAACAGGACCCTCTCCCCTAAATAGTTTTTAAATTGCACTGAAAATAACAGGGAAATTAGACATAGAATATGAAATTACACTTCTATATAAATGGAGCTGATATGGCTGGCAGTTCCCTAAATGTTTCTGCTGTCATTGTTGTATTTAACGTGTCAGTCACACAGCCCCAAAAAAGGATAAACAATTTTTGTTATTGACATGGTTCTCTTACCTATGTGATGGTCTTTGTGGTTTTAAATGGGAGAAAAATCTAAAATTGTCTATTGATCAAAATAAAGGTTAAAAACTCAAGTACATGCTTTTTCTAATTAACTTACTAAAATACATGAGTATTTAAACACAAAACCCTCCATTGCTACTAAGAGTTGCTGTCTAGGAATTGGAGTGGGGGTCTGTGTGTCAGGAGACCGGGGTTTTAACCTCTACTCGGACAAAGACTTGCTGTGCAACTGTGGGCAAATCAATTAGGCCAAACTGCCTGCAGACTGCATCCTATCCAAATGGCCATAGATGCTCATGTTCCCTTCTAAAAGTGCCTTTGTGAATTTTAACTTTGTCCAAAAGGAACTTTTAATGTGGATAAGAGTGTCCATGCAGGGAGTTAGTGTGGAATAGCTATTGTACTTTTAATCCATACCCTAGCTTATTTTACACTATCTTTCCTGTGTAGAGGAGCAATTAGGCTCTGAAGAACCTAAGGCTAGGTCTACACTACCCGCCTGAATCGGCGGGTAGAAATCGATCTCTCGGGGATCGAATTATTGCATCTCGTCGGGACGCGACAATCAATCCCCGAATCGACGCTCTTACTCCACCAGCGGAGGTGGGAGTAAGCGCCGTCGATGGGGAGCCACCGAGGTTGATTTTTCCGCCGTCCTCACAACTGGGTAAGTCGGCTCCGATAGGTCGAATTCAGCTACGCTATTCGCGTAGCTGAATTTGCGTATCTTAAATCGACACCCCCCCCCGTAGTGAAGACCTGCCCTAAGTCTCACTGAAAGTAACACATCTGAGTCACACCGGACTTTCAGTGAAACTTCGGCCCAGATTTGAAAATGGGACTTAGGCTTGTGGAGTCACTTAGGTGCTATTGAAAATTTTACCCCTTTAGTGGTGTAGCTTTAAAAAGAATTTTAAAGGATTGTTGCTACAAAAATAGTTTTTATAGCAAAAAACTGTTAATGTTAATAAACCTTATCAGAGGACTGTAAAAAGTTTTAGCAAATGTGAATCATGAGAATTCAGACATGAATTTCTAAAGTGATGATGACTCATAATGTGTGATGAAATGGAACTGCCGTGCTTTTTAGTTAATTCATTGCTACACATTTTTGAAATCCTTCCCTCCTACATATCACATTTTTTTCAGAGGTTGAGAGTTACAGATGCCAGCAGCCGAGAATCAGGCTTCATAGTCAGATTCTTGCAGAGGCTTGTGCACCTGTTGGTCTCTTTGGGGAAGCTCAGCAGGGGGCAATGAGCCCTCTAGCTATTCTGAATTGCTAGCACTTGCAGCTGCAGGAGGAGAAGATAAAGTGAGAGCTGATCTGGGAACTCTGGAGATGTTCTACAGTTACATGTAAAGAAGCCTCGTGAGTTGCTACATGTGCAACTCTCAGTAGAATGGAGCTAGTAACACCCCTGTTGGTGGAACAGACACTAAAGTTCAGGGTCCTAACGCTGAAATTATTGTTCCTGGCTTCAGTGGGAGATTGTTTGTTTGAATAAGGACATTGGATTTATCCCCCAAATGTAAGGAGAGACTGGGAAATGACTGACAAGGTTGAAAGTCAGGAGAAAAGCATAACTGTTTCCCCCCACTTGATCCCCCCCCAAAAGGGCAAATCCTAGTACGAAAAAGTAAAACAACAATTTCGGGAGAATATGCAACTAAGTAGAAAGCTGGATACCTTGGAGAAAGCACAAAGCACGGGAGAGTGAAATTTACAAAAGCAGTTGTCCTATTGACCTAGTGACTTAGTATATAAGATTTATGTGCTTTTGAAAAGTTTACCCATAAACTTCTGTTGATAACATTCCCAAGGACTCTCAAAGTTTAAGCAACACTGAAAATGTCTCTTGAAGTCTCTGAAAATTCTTTCTATCTATTCGCCCCTCCTTCAGGGTTTCATGCACTGTATAGCACCTATCTACAGTACATAAAGAGATTTCCAGATTATGAACACGAAAAGAGAAAACATACTTATCAAGCATTTCTCTGCTTTAACAAAGTGGGAAAATCTGTTCCTTTGAAGTCTTACAACTGAAAATCATGTTGAGAATTGATTGATGTGAAAGAAATTGGCTCTTCCATTTCCTTAGCCCCTACTTTGAATTCCAACTACAGAACATGCATGTTGGGCTGATGAACCCATTATTGTGCTTCTGCTTTGCTCCATCTGGTGAGAAATTATTTTGTACAATATGGGCTGTAAAAATCAATATTCCAGTTGATGGAGACAAGGGAGCATAATACAGGTCAATGCTTAGAGATCTGTGATGTCTTAGGTGCAAGTTTGCTTTATCTATTTTTAGATTTTGGTCTTAATCTCCCATATTTCCTACAAATGGCCTCATTACCAATATCCATACTGCTTTGACTTTTACTGGTAATTTTTAAGGGGCACAGTTGATCAAAGTTGCTGAGGTCCAACACTGATATTACAAAGCATGTGTCTGTAGAAAAACACTTCTGTAAAGAAACAGTGTTCTCCCCTCCCCCATTACAAGGACTATAATTCATTCTTTCACTACCACAAATGCAATTTACTTGGTATTTTGTGAGCTTCTCAAACAATATTCTGCAGGCCACTGTGTACCTGAAGTTCCCCACTAATAGCAGCAGGAATACTGAAGGTTAAGGCCAAAAAGGGAAGACAAATTTAAACTTAAAAACTTAAACTCAGCTCCTTGCAAAAGGCTTTTAACGGCAATTGGGCTTTCTCAAGTTCAGGAACCTTGAGACCCACTGATATAGGGCCCTGAATCACAGCCAGATAGTAACAATTCTTAACCAGAAATGTATTTCACTACCAATTCTGTGTTCAGTTAGTTTATACCATTTGGGGGAAGGTTGTTTGCACTACTGCAGGAGCCTGCATAGGCATCTATACCAGTGTCATAGGCTATGCAAGTAGGAAAGCATATAGATGTGCAGTGTTTTAACTACTTGAAACCTGGGGACATATCCCACCAGATCAAAATCTATTTCAAGGTCTGTCAACATCGAGGTTTCACCAGGTTGCCAGAGTGGCTCTTTGAACATGCCCGTGAAAATAATTGTAAACAATTAATTTTAATTATAGCTGGTTCAGAGTAGATCGTTGAATAATGATGTGAGGCTGGATTTCATATAAAACATGTCTCGGTGCTGTCTGAAGCAGGGGGTTCTCCAACTTTTTCAGAGTGTGGAGTTTCCCACAGCTCCCAACTCTCCTGTCATTCATAATCACTTAGTATCATTGTGGCAACTATAGCAATTTCCTACATGGGGAACAACATGCCAGACACTGTTTAATGTAGTCTGAATGGAACAAGTTTTGAAAAATAATCCTGGTTATTTCTTATCCTTTAATCTCCCTGTGATGGAGTCTGTCATGACTTTTCTGCCCCATGCTGGAGGCTTTGACACCCTGATACTCCCTGCTCAGGAAAAAACCCCACTCAGGCTGGACTTCCAACAAGACTTACTCCTCCAGGGGCCTAGGCGGGCCAGGAGGAGACACTAACCAATGACGAGCCAGGAGGCCATTTAAGAAGGCTTGCCTGCAGTCATCTCAGGGAAAATGTGGGAGGGACAGGAGAAGAGCTCCTTAGTCCTAACCCAGAGCCCCCACGCCAGACCCAGCCTTTTGTTTCAAGTGCCATGTCCAAGCAGGTACCATTTGTGTGCCTTTACCGGCTTAAAGGTGCAGATAGCCAGTTTCTGAGTTTTTGTTGATTCACATTTTAAAGGTCCTCTTGCTCTGGGCAGGCTGCCATGCTGTCCTTCCCACTTGTTGTTTCTCTCCAGTCTGGAAACTAGCAGAGATAGCAGCAAGTGACTAGCCATGGACCACAAATTGAGACCATCTGGTCTAATCACCAAAGAAATGGGTTTAGAGGGGATTCTTTTAACACTTAGAATGCACTTTAAAATGGCCTCCATCACCATAGTATCTGAGAACTTCACAATTTTTAATGTATTTATCCTTGCAGTACCCCCATGAGGTAGGAAAATACTATTAACCTCATTTTACAGATGGGGAACTGAGGCACAGACCACGTGAGTTGATTAGTGCCATAGAGGATGCTTGTGGAGGAACAGGATCTGAACCAGGGTCTCCCACAGCTCAGGCTAGCACTCTAACCACTGACCAATCCTTCCTCCCTGCAGCTGAACTTCATTCTGGTTTTAGAGCGATTCCCTGCTTAAAATGGGGTATGCCATTAGAACCAGTAGTATGAGAGGCAGTATGGTCTAATAGATAGAACACTGACCTGGAGCTCTGGAAACCTGTATGCAGTATGACTTCTCGTCTGCGTGGTCACTTGACCTCTCCATTCATCTGTTTCCCCTCATCCTTTGTCTGATATTGTAAGCTCTTCTGGGCAGGGACAGTTTTTTTGCATTTGTACAGTGCTTTGTACAATGAAAATTCTGGGTGTGACCAGAATTTAGGCTGTTTACATATATGCAGGAAAAAACTCCCTTATTCTGAAATGGCTGCACATGGGGATGTTCGAACTGCCCATATCTGCTCTAGGTACGTGGCACTCAATTAGCAGTACTATAAATTTGGACCAAAATTATATATTGATCAATGGGGTTGGATTTTGTTTCTGCAAAGACTAAGGAATATTGATAAAGCCAAGCATAGGCACTGACTCTGTGGGTGCTCCAGGGCTGGAGCACCCACGGGAAAAAATGGTGGGTGCTGAGCACCCACCAGCAGCCCCCATATCAGCTTCACCCCCTCCCCCTAGCACCTCCTGCCTACTGGCAACCCCGCTGATCAGCGCTTCCCCTTCCCTCTCAGCTCCTCCTGCCCGCTGCAATCAGCTATTCTACAGCATGCAGAAGGTGCTGGGGGAGAGGGGGAGGAGTGAGGTCACCGCACGCTCGGGAGAGGGGGTGGGAAGAGGCGGGGCAGGGTGGGGCCTTGGGGAAAGGGGTGGAATGGGGCCAGGGCCTGGGGCACAGCCGGGGGGAGGACCCCTCCCACTGTATTAGAAAGTCAGCACCTCCGAAGCCAAGTGCTTCTATGAGCCTCGTGAAGAAATTCTTCTTCTGAACTGAACTTTCAGCTCCACAGAAGCCCAAATTCCAGAACTTTTAATGTCTTGCTCAGTATAGCCTTAAGTGCTGATAATACTGTAGTATTTTATCCTATCTAGCTACTTTTTATGATCCCTAGCAACACAATTTCAGGTTGCCTTTCAAGTATTTGTGGATTTATTCTTACAATGCCTACCTGTAAGATACAGAAGTATTAATATTTCCCAAGTAGCTAATGGCAGAGCTGGGAATTGAGCCCAGGTCTCCTGAGTCAGAACTGAGTGCTTTAGATCATCCCTCCTCTGTCACTAACAAATGGAGTAAACTGTTTTCATAGCTTCCTGTGAAGGCGAATTCCATTGCTCAGACTGGTTGTGCTCATGTTAACAGAATCCATTGGTTGCCATTAAACAACCAGCACTTGCTGACAGTTTTCAGAATAGGAAACAACTGCCAAATATCAGATACCATTCTTTGGAGATAGAGGGAAAATGTCAGTTTTTTAATGATAACCACTGTACAAAGTTTGTGTTTAACCCTCTTTCTTTAGCTCCATTGGCAGGATACAGTGACCACAAGAGAACTGGCAATCTGCCATCATATTATCTATAGAGATAACCCTTTTTCCAGGATAATAAACCTCTGACAGTATGATAATCCTCTGGACCCTCTTTAATTCAATTAGCAAAAAGAATAGCAAAATTTTATTGGAACTCTAAATTTAATATAACTGATTCATTGTCTCTGATGGAGACTGACCACAGACACATTTTGTCAGCCTTCATTGTTTTTTCCCTTGTGTTGCCACCTAAGTCTGTGCACTGATTATTTGAGCAGAGTTCTTTTCAACCAGCTTCCTACTTCTTTAATCTTTCTAGAGGAACACATGCCTTTTTGCATAGTTCTTTCATCTGAAATTGTTCTGTATTTTTCCCTCTTTCATTTATTATCTTTCCACCTCTATGTATCTGCCTTGTTATTAATTGCTAGAGTAATAAGTGGTCAATAGGAAATCTATTAATTATTTTGGCTTAGCCCTGATATTTTGTTTGATCTTTCAAACGTGAACACAGTTTCATGTCAT
Source organism: Chrysemys picta bellii (assembly GCF_011386835.1). Classification (NCBI taxonomy): domain Eukaryota; kingdom Metazoa; phylum Chordata; order Testudines; family Emydidae; genus Chrysemys; species Chrysemys picta. The sequence continues at coordinate 21,491,651 of NC_088793.1, read as the reverse complement.
TCTTTCCCCTACCATTTCATAGTAATCTATCCCTCTTTTAACATTTACTACAGTGCCCATTACTTGCTTTTTTGTCTCACTTACTGTCTCCTTTCTTTAAAGCAATATGAAGATCAGAATATGTGCATACAGAACATAAGATACACAACAAACCGTAAAACAGAAAGACAAAAATGTATTACAAGTCATGTCAGAGTTTGTAATTCTTTTTTCTTCAGATTTTCCTGGCATAATGGTGTCTAGCATCATTCATTGAATAGTCTATAATTCTGTGAAAAGAAGAACAGGAGTACTTGTGGCACCTTAGAGACTAACATATTTATTAGAGCATAAGCTTTCGTAGACTACAGCCCACTTCTTCAGATGCATATAGATTTATATAGATATATAGATGCTTATATCTCCTCAATATATGTTCCATTCTATATGCATCCGAAGAAGTGGGCTGTAGTCCACGAAAGCTTATGCTCTAATAAATTTGTTAGTCTCTAAGGTGCCACAAGTACTCCTGTTCTTCTTTTTGCGGATACAGACTAACACGGCTGCTACTCTGAAACCTATAATTCTGTGGTTATCCAAACAACTTTTTACAGTATTCTATATGGAATAAAAGTTAAGTAAACCATCTTTTCTTTTTCAGTATACAGCTTTATGATTTCAGGTATATTTAGTATGGAAGAAATCCAAGCATTAAAAAGGATTGGAATTATCCTTCCAGGTGAGTCCAACTAATTTAAATGCCAATCTTACTGTAAATTGTGGAGCATGGTTACCTTTTTTTAAATCATACCTTCTTGGTTAGAACCTCACTCAATTTAATAAAAACAAATATTAATTTAAAAAAACCTAACATTGTAGAATGGGGTGTGGATTGGGTATCCATGGAACTAAACCTGGAGTCAAGGGACTGGGTTAAGCAGCATAGCTGGAGAGGTACGGACAGCAGAGGGTAAGAGTTAGTGGGGAGTCCTTTTCCCTCTGTCACAGTTCCAGGCAACTGCAACTCTATTTTCCCTCAATGGTCCGGTAAGGGAACCCACTCTAAGGCTTCTGGCTCCCTGAATGTCACCTCTCTGGGGTGGAGACCAGCGTCTCTCTCCCTTTCGACCGGGTTATTTCCAGTCTGCACAGTTCCCTGCCTTCACTGTGTTAATCCCCACCTGCTTGCTTTCCCTTCAGAGGCTATCAGGTGTAATTGCTACAGTTATAAGTACCACACGGTTCTTTCTATGTAAGCCTATTTTATTCTGAAGGTAAAAGCACTACAGCAAAAACATATTAAAAACAATAAAATAACCGACATGCGTGCTAATAAGCTTACCAAAGTTCACCCTAACATGGTTCTGGCAGGAAAAGTCCTCCCCCAACCCCCCCAGGACTGCGTGCGGTTATAAGTTCATCACAGCTTCTACTCAGAACAAGCATCCAGGCTGATGAGGTCTCAGTAGGCCCAGTCCCTCCAACCTACCCTAAGGATTAGGGCCCTCTGTGAACCAGGAGGTCCCATCTGTTTGCTGAGTCAGGAAGAAGGTCCTGAGCCAGTTTTAAACCATACTATTTATCCAAAAATCCTTTTTTTGTTGTTCCCTGGATAATCCAGTTTGAACTAGTATATGCACATCTCTCCAGTCAGATGGCTTCTCTGGAGATGTTACAACCTGAGTGAATTTGCCTAATCACCCGCTGCTGTTCTCCTGTTTACCCTTCCCATAGAAATACATATAACTCGACAATAACATACACAATTGCATTTTTAATACAATGTACCCCAACGATATTAATCCTATTTCAGTAAAAGTTTATCCTAATTCCATATGGTTTGTTCAGGATATTACAGGATGTTGTCAGTCTGTCACACCATCTGCAAGGGGGACTTGGCAAAAGAGGCTTGCTTTCCCATGTAGGGTCCTACAACCTCCTGTACAGAGGGATTTTTGTTTTTGCATACCATAAGGAAAATTGCTAAAGCTTAGAACCATTCCTGCAGTGTCAGGAAATAAGGGGGAAACGTAAAGAACAAAATAAAAGCAGCTGGATTTCTCCTATTATTTAGGCCTATTGCTAAAAAAACAAACAAACAAACATTGAAGGTGCTTTGTTGTTGAGTCCAGTTACAGTAAACCCTTGCACCTTCCCATCATAAAATGGTACAGAGGAGGTGGAAATATTTCCCCATGCATGTAATGTTGAAATCCAAGTCCCAGTTTTTTTATCCATTTGCAGAGAAGATAAAACATTGTACATGGAGTCATTTTGCCTTGTCTTAAATGAAAGGTTTCATTTCCATTTTCTGCAAATGAATTGCGAATGAATTTCTGACATCAGTTACACAACATGAGCCTTGATATAATAAACACAGCATTGTGATTTCAGTGTAGAAACCAGCTGAAGGTGAGAGACGTCTCTTAATCGCACTCGCCTATCTTAAAGCACAGAGGAACGTGCTTTAAAAAAAGAAGTATCAGCAAAGTAAATTCTCTTTCCCTCCCTTCTTTCTTCAATGTGACAGCGCCTCTGGAAGCTATATTATAATCGCCATTATATTATTCATGCAAATGAAAAAGTACAGCTGAGCTATTGCTGAGCTGAGGCACTGGCTTGCCTCTGTGAGCCAAGGACAAGTTTAGCTGGAAAGAATGTTCCCTTATTTTAGTGCTGGCTTTATGGCAGTGCCAGGATCCTGTGGTGCAGCCCATGAGCAGCCCATAAATCTTAAGAGTGAAGCTTTGATGGGCTGTGCCACCTCTAGTTTGTAATACTAACACCTCTTAAAAACAACGAAAGCACATGGGGTTTCAATGATGCTGTGTCAGTCTGAGGAACAACTGCTTTCTTGAGTCTATGCTACGGGGCAGGGAAAGATTGACAGCTCTGCAGACTGAAGTTCTTGTGTCATTCACAGAACAGGTCCAAGACAAGGAATAGCACCGGAGCAAGCTTTACTTTGCCACCATGACGCTATGGATCAACTCTAGCCTTGTAACTGCCAGTAGGTCATTTCTTGGACTTTTTGCTGGGTTTGCCAATTGTTCTTTTGGTCTTTAGGAATTAACTCCGAAGTGGCAATTGGGCTAAGACTGACAACTCGTTTTACGCAGACCTGAATAGTCATTGGACAGTAATTAGTTACTGTTGTACTAATCTACTAAATTTGAATAAGCTTTCTGGAAGTGAAAGGCATCCTAGCTCATAATAAATCATCAGCGCCATCCAGTATGCTGAATTTTTTAAGGCTATTTTAAAGAAATGGCTTGTTCCAACTCCTGTGAGTGCAGTTATTAAAGATAAATATGCATTGGTGCTTTTGTTTATAAAGCACTCACCTGGATTTTATGGGTCTGTGCACATACATCCTGAGTTCCCTCTCAGGAGCAGAACTTGTTTATAATGCTGAGGGAAAGAGGGTTTGAAACCATTAAATGTTAGAAAGGTGCTGCTGTCAAATACAGGCTGTAGGTAAGTGGTGCTGAGTACCCCAAATTAGGGATCATATGGCACTCTGTGTGTGTGTGTGTGTGTGTGTGTGTACACGAGTATGTATGTGTACACACACACGTATATACACTGTACTTGATGAGCAGTTTCTAGACCTCATTTAGATTCCACGTGGGTTTATGTCTCCATCCACTTGGATCCTTTTGAAGATTTCAGACCTGCAGGTACAAATAATAACTGCATTAAGGTAGGGCCCACATTATGCTAGGTGCTGTCCAAACATATACAGTAGTGAGATACAGTCTATTTCTCTCCACTCCCAGAACACCTTTCTCCAAAAGAGGGGGAGAAAGTGGGGAATCTAATAAGCCTCTTCAGAGTTATTGTGTATAGGTGTTGAGGGGGAGGGATAGCTCAGTGGTTTGAGCATTGGTCTGCTAAACCCAGAGTTGTGAGTTTAGTCCTTGAGGGGGCCACTTAGGGATCTGGGGCAAAATCAGTATTTGGTCCTGCTAGTGAAGGCAGAGGGCTGGACTTGATGACCTTTCAAGGTCTGTTCCAGTTCTAGGAGATAGGATATCTCCATTTAAAAAACTTAAACTCCCACTGATTTCATTGGGGCTGTCTGAGTGGCAGCAGGGATCCACAATATGTCGTCAGGATCAGGGCCATAGATTATTTTCTTCTAAACTGTAATTGCTCTTGCCCTTCAATTGTCCTGGGAGCACTGTAAGTGTTGCCAATTCTCACAGTTTTACAAGAAGTCTTACAGTAGTTGGTGTTTTTCTTAGAGCCTGACCTGATGGAGTGCCATGGCGTGACTTGGCTATGTCTACACTACGAGCTCGGGTGTCATTCCCAGCTCACGTACACTTACTCACGCTAGCTCCCATCTGAGCTAGCACACTAAAAAAGTAGTGTAGCTGCAGTAGCACCAAGCAGCAGCAGCACAGGCTAGCTGACCCAAGTCCATACCCAGGGGGGTCAGGCGGGTTTGTGCTTGGGATGGCTAGCCTGTGCTGCTGCTGCCATTGCCCATTCTGTCCTGGCTACACTGCTATGTTTAACATGGTAGCTCAGATGAGAGCTAGTGTGGGTACATGTCTGAGAGCTGGGAATCGCACCCCTAGCTTAGAGTGTAGTGGAGTCCCACAATTATGTAAGAATTTCAGCTTTCACTTTAAAATAAAAAGTAAGTTTCTAGCCCTCACGGCTGTGGAGGAAAACGCTCAAAATATGAACCCTAAAGAGTCAAAGAGAAATTAAAAGAATACAAAATGTATTTATAAATCTCATGATTTTTAAGCCAGCCTCAGGAGTTTGAGGCCTGACTCATGATTTTTGAATACCAGTACTGCTATTGCTTTTCTTCATTTTCTTATCCTTTCTTTTCTCACCTCCTCTCTTTTCTCTTTGGTTGTTCCACTCAGTTTCACTCCTGTAACATCCATGAATATAGATGGTCCAAGAGGTGAATATAGTTGGAACCACTTGGTCATAGCGACCATAAAGTAATTTAAATGTTACATCCTTGTTGGGAGGAAAATACCAAAGAAATCCACCATAGTAGCACTGAACTTCGAAAAGGGAAATATAGAAAAATGAGGAAGCTAGTTAAACAGAAATTAAAAGGAACAGTCACAAGAGTAAAATGTCTGCAAGTTGCATGGAAATGATTTAAAAATAGCATAATAGATGCTCAAACTAAATGTATACTCCAATTAAAAAAAATAAAAGTAAGAGGACTAAAATAATTCCACCATGGCTAAACAGTAGAATAAAAGAGGCGGTTAGAGGCAAAAAGACATCTTTTAAATTTTGGAAATCAAATACTAGTGAGGAAAATAGAAAGCAGCATAAACAAGTGTAAAAGTATAATTCAGCAAGCCAGAAAAGAATCTGAAGAATAACTAGCAAAAGACACAAAAACTAACAGCATTTTTTAAGCACGTCAGAAGCAAGAAGTTTGCCCAATAATTAGTGGGGCCACTGGATGGTTGAGTGCTAAACAAGCACTCAAGGAAGACCAGGCCTTTGTAGGATGTGGTGAAGATTGCCGCACCTGAGCCATTCTTTTTAGGTGACAGATCTGAGGAACTGTCCCAGATTGAGGTGTCGATAGAGGAGGTTTTGGAACAAATTGATAATTCAACAGTGATAAGTCTCCAGGAAAAGAGTTCTGAAAGAACTCAAATATGAAACTGCAGGACTACTAACTTGTATGTAACCTATTGTTTAAATCAGCCTCTGTGCCAAATGACTGGAGAATAGCTAGTCTAATGCTGATTTTTTTTTGTTTTTTGTTTTTGTTAAGGCTGAAGAGGTGGTGCTGGCTGATAAATCTAACTTCAGTACCAGGAAAATTGTTTGAAACTATAGTAAAATACAGAATTATCAAACACAAAGATGAGCATGATATGTTTGGGAAGAGTCAATATGGCCTCACTAATCTATTAGAATTCTTTTGAAGGTGTCAATAATCATGTTGTCAAGGGTGATCCAGTTGATATACTGAACTTGGACTTTTGGAAAGCCTTTGACAAGGTCCCACAGCAAAGGCTCTTAAGCAAATTAAGGAATCATGGGATAAGAGGGAAGGTCCTCATATGGATCATTAGCTCATTTAAAATATAGAAAACAAAGGGTAGGAATAAATGGACAGTTTTTACAATGGAAGAGCTAAATAGCAAGGTTCCCCAACAGTCTTAACTGGGACCTGTGCTGTTCAACATACTCATAAATTATCTGGCTAAAGGTGGTGAATAGTGAGGTGGCAAAGTTTGCAGATGGTACAAAATTACTCAAGATATTTAAGTCCAAAGCTGACTGCAAAAAGTTACAGAGGGATCTCATCTGACTGGACAACAAAATGGCAGATGAAATTCAATGTTGATAAGTGTAAAGTAATGCACTTTGGAAATAATAATCCCAACTATACACGCAAAATAATGGGTTCTAAATTAGTTGTTACCACTCAATAAAGAGATTTTGGAGTCATTATGGATGGTTCTCTGAAAACATCTGCTCAGCATACAGTGGCAGTCAAAAAAGCTAACAATGTTAAGAACCTTTGGGAAAGGAGTAGATAAGACAGTAAATATCATAATGCCACTATATAAATCCATGGTATGTTGAGAAGGGCAACAAAAATAATTAGGGGTATGGAAGTGCCACTGTTGGAAGACAGGATTCTGGGCTACATGGACCATTAGTCTCAGCCAGTATGGCCATGCTTATGTTTTTTATTATAGGCACCTGTTATAAATAATAGTTTTGTAAAGTTCCTTGTTATCTCCATTGTTGCAACTAAAACCTTATAAAACAAATTGTATACATGCCATCCCACCGATGCCATCCCACCGACCCACTCTTCTTTCATAAATCTGCAACAGAGCCTACCTTGATAAGATAATGTCCTTTTGTTCAGATTCAGATTGTTTTTGTAAAGGGGATATTTCTTTTTTTAAACTAAGAACATGAAATGTGGGGAAGCTGTTTTGGTAACTCAGTTGTGATATATGTGTACTCCTCACCTTTACTCTAAATTGTTTTTAATATGGTGGATTCCAAATGAACGGCCCACTATTGTTCCATTTCCTGTTTTTTGTTGCTTTATTTAGTACCAATCTAACATTTTTTACTTTATTTTATTTAAAGTTTTCCCTATCTGTATTGTTCCGTGTCCTGGGTTAAAGGAACTATGTAAGCCCAACATTTGACTTTCTAAAGAAGATAATAATACTTAAGCTAAAAAATTACCTGTTAATTTAGCCACTTAGTAGGTTAAATACTGATTATATGCACAAAGTCGGTCATAATCTAGGTGGTTTTGTGTGTGTGTGTGTGTGTGTGTGTGTGTGTACACGGCGCCGTAAGATATCCCTTTTTATTCCTCTCCTCTGATTCCCATACCATCCCTGAAATATCAAACCTCCTACCTGTGAATTCTGCTCCTAGAGATGGACTAGAAGAAAGTATCCTCATAAAAGCATTTGCCCTCATTTGCTGTCTTTCACTGTAATGTGACACATCTGTGACCCTTGTCTGAGCATTGGTGTCTTTGATATTTTGCCCTTTTTAGTCCCTTTCATCTGAGGAACTTTAAGGACTGTCTGTCAACTGTCTAAGGCTCTCAACGTTCCATTGATAGTGATGTCACATGACTCCCCACTAAAATACAGGTGTCACACAACCCTAGAAGAGCTGCTCCAGCTGGACACTCATCAGGCTGCTGTGTTTGGGACCCTCCTCACTAGGCCACGTGTGTTTTAAACTTCCTGAATCTGAGCAGATCCCAGGCGCTGCCTCTGGCTTTGGGTTTCTAGACACATTCTCAGGGTGCAGATCCTCTGTCTAGCATCCCTTTATGAAGACTGAGACCTGGCATTCCACCTGCCTACACTCTGAAACTACTGCTGACTCCCCCAAAGTTGCCTAGAGCTTCAGCACACCATCTTCCAGAGCTCTAACGCTGTGGGCACTCTGGGTGTACAGGTCACCTCTTCAGGTGTACATGGTAGGTGTAGTACATAATACACAGACAGGCTTTTCAAAGGTTTCTGCAGCTCTTCACTTCTCCTCCAAGTCATGGTGTGAGTTAGAGTGCATGCAGGTGTGTGTCTCTGGGTGTGTGTCCATGCATGTGTCTGTGCACTCTCATCTCAGACCCCTGCAGACGGTGCCTTCTGTTCTCTGTCTCCAGAATGGCAAGTGAGAGATCTTCTCCTTTATAACCTCCTGTCCCCTTTGTCAGGTGACCCTCTCATCAGAATTGTCAGGTGAGCCCTTGTTTATTTATGTCCCCTCTGGAGTCCAGACTTGAGAATTGCTTTGGTGGCAGCCATTTCTTTGCCTAAGGATGTCTCATTTGAATGGACAATTGTCAAAAATTAACAACCCTCCATTGTTAGCCCTGTGCTTGGTGCAGAAATTTCTCCTTTAACCTCCGGTAGGTTTTAGCTTAATGTGCAGACAAAAGACAGCAGAAAAGGCAAACCAGCTCCACATTCAAAATGAGTTTGCCATCTGACACAGATACAGAGAGTCCACAGTATCAACCAGAATCCATAAGCTGTACACAGATTCCCCCACATCCTATCACTCACAATTAAAGTACAGTCTCTTATGGCGTGGAATGCAGCAGTTTATCAGCACGTAGACCCTGAATTAGGAATGCATCCTTTTCCAGGAGTGCACTTGGCTGCACAGATTCAATTTACACTATTGAAGTCAATAGGAGTTAAGCATGTCCATAAAGTTGTGTGTAAGTGGTTTCTTGAATCAGAGCCACACAGATGCTATACATCAGTTTGTTTCAGGAAGTGAGGAAAAAGGTGAAGAAGAAATTGTTAAGAAAAATGGAATTATCCAGAGTTCTTAATTTACCCCGCAAAATCAGGTGTGGCACCCCTAATCTTACAGACGTGCCAGGGGATATCTGTACAGAACCTTGGTTTTACATCTGACGTGCAAAGACTGTGCTTTCAACAGGTTTCAGAGTAGCAGCCGTGTTAGTCTGTATCCGCAAAAAGAAGAACAGGAGTACTTGTGGCACCTTAGAGACTAACAAATTTATTAGAGCATAGGGCTGTAGTCCACGAAAGCTTATGCTCTAATAAATTTGTTAGTCTCTAAGGTGCCACAAGTACTCCTGTTCTTCTTTTTGTGCTTTCAACGGCTCCTGAAACTGGTTCAGCATTGCCTCAAAAGGAAGAATGCAATCCAGAGAGCCACCAGGATGAACTCCTGTAGCACCTAAGTGCACAATTAAGCGCTTCTGCTTTTAAAGAACTAACCCAGCTCAACCCTGCCTAGCTTGTGAGATCTGATGACCTCACATTGCAAGATGGTAAAACTGCCAGACATCTCATTCCCAAACCTGGCTGTCTTTTATGCAGCACAATACACTCTTCTTATACCACTCTACTATGGCTTGTAGTTATTGTTTTAATTAACATTGCTCTTGTAAGTAACTGTACTGCATTTTGTCTGCTGCAAAAATACCAGCTCATGTGTGGTGAATTATTCTGACAGCTGGCTGTCACCTAACAGCGGGGAGAATAGCAAAGCATTACTGTCTAGACCTACTTGCAGAACTATTATGGTGAAAAGGAGTAATCTTACAGGAGAGGTACCCATTTCCGAGATCTATTTGTACGTTCTGACTCTTCTCTGCATAATAGGATTACACATTTCTTATCACAACCACAGGCTGGATGCATGCCAGCCATAAACTGTGCATAGTGTAACGATATGATTGGAGGCAATTTTTCTCTCTCTGTCTCTGACTCCTATTCTGGGTTAAGAAAAAACTGTCATGTTAGACAGAGCACCACATGTGACAGTGTATTTATCACTTTAAACGTCACTGTGGATTGTTGGGCATAAGGAAAACATCTCAGCTTGTGGAAACTATAATTACAGATAAAACTGCATAAAGAAAGGCAGAAAGCCTTACATTGAACAGATAAAAACTGTCCTTAATGCATTTATTCTAATTTTGGACAGGAAAGTTGAGGCCATACTATCATATTGGGAACTTCATCTACTGATACAGTTGTTTGTAGTTGCAATTTTTGTAGTTGAACAATTCTGTGCACAGATTACACTCAATGATTATTTTAGTTAACATTTGTATATAGTGCCATACAAGACCAGACAATGCAGTGATGCACACTGTATTAATGTCTAGACTTTCATTGTTGGGTAGGTTAAATATTGGGACCTACAATTGTATAAACCTAAACAGACTGGGGGGAAAAAACCTTCCATAAGTGTCACCACTTATTTACTCAGCTAGACTGCCACAAAACTGAACTTTGGAGTCTTTCTTCTGATATGTTAATGTGTGGACCATTGTAGCTGAAGTCTCTGGTTTGAATATATAATAATGGTCTGTCTTTTTACTTCAAGGAATTCTGACCTGTCTGGGGACTGCTGATTCTATATGGATGTGTGGCATGGAGAGCAGATCAGACTAGAGGTTTTGTTTTAGCACATTTTGCTTTTATTTAGTAGATTTAGTTTAATGGGACTGTTTCCTTAGCTTTACTAAATTCTAATCGTGTTTAGTTACTGTTAATGTAGCTGTAAGCGTCCAATTGCGGCCTTAAAGAAGGGCTTTCATAACAGAACAACAAAAAGCGTTATAAAAATACTTACCCAGTATATATCTTCCTTTTTCTATTAATGAAAGTAGTTTAAACACAGTTGTTGCTAATAGGATTTGAGTATGGTTTCCCTGATCAATTCTGACATGGATATTTAAAGGCTACTAGCCAAACCATACTAAGAATACCCGTCTTATGTCTACGCAATAGAAAGCTACCATGTTGCAAGACCTTGTTACAGTATGATAGTTTAAAACATGATTCTTTCTGGCAGAGTTGGACTGGGATGTTTAAACGTGTTGGGAACTCTCATGTTGTAAATTGGGCCGTCCTATACTGTAGCATTCAGTACCCTAGATGGGACCATAGATAGCCTATAGTGCGACTTTATAACCCTGTTCTAATGTGGCTCTCAGCCAATAATATCTCCATCTAGTTTAGTAAGGAAACAGTGCTAGAACCCTGCTTGAAACAACAGTGTGTCAATGTGGTAATGGTTAGCATGGTTCCTCAGCTGTCTACGGGACCTTGTTTAAGCACAAAATAGAAGACCTTCTAAATGACAGGGGAAGCAGGGGAAGGGAGACTGGGTCTCCCACTTCCTAGGTGGGTGCCCTAACCACTGGTTTATTGACTATTTCTCTCTCTCTCTCTCTAAAAATGTGTAATGTGCCAGGCTCCAATTATATGTACTGCCGGGTCTGAGCATGTTACATACAAAAAAAATATGTTTATTTCCATATGTATTCCTAAGGCTAAAGGTAAGTGTAAGAATCAGATAAATAAACAATGTTAGTAAAATTGCACATAGAAACACAGCAGAACTCAAGTGCAGTTATTTCAGTGTCTGATCACTTGCTGTCTTCCCTCCTTTATTTTAAACCAGGGGAATTCAATGTAAAAAACTGTTAATGCAACATTAAGGTTGTGAATTTAATATACAAAAGGCAGGAAATTCAAAGTTATGGTTCCCAATGTAACTGTAATTCTGTCATAATGCATATATATGAAGGCATAAATTTCTCACCATATACAGCAGTATAAAATTCTGCATGTGCGCAAAGGGTTCATTACAATTGTTATGGGAATTACAGTTTTGTGTTTCCTGACAAGTGCATTTAAATTCTGAATCTTAACATTCCATTAACCTGTTTTTTTTTTTTTGCCAATCTACAGTATGTTCTTTGCGTTTTCCTTTTTCCTGAAAAAAATAGAACTCCTCAATATATTTAAAATCAAAGAGCTGTAGGTAGAAAAATATCACTTTACCAGATTGTTATATATGTATATATCAGCAGACCTGATACGATATATATATATATATCCATATCAGGTCTGCTGCAGCTTTATTATGACTAAATGTTAGGCCACTGATGTAATAGTAAAACTGTCACTAATTTCATGGGGACTAACCATGGGCCACTGAGGAGGCCCTCTTGACTCTCTGTGACTGAGGAGAAGGGTTTTTTGGTTTTTTTGCTGCAGAACTGTTATGGATTTGCAGAGCGTGTGCAGAGATTATTTGCCTCCTGTGTGCCATGGAGCCCTGATCCACAGGAGATCCTAGAGCTAGGAGGGCAGGAGTGGGACAAGGGTAATGGATCTGTTGCTATGTGGTTCCTGCTTCTGAAGAGTGCTGACTGCTTCTCCCCTCCCAGTCTCTAAGGTGCACGCTGGATGCATCTTCACTTCAGTTAACTTGAGTGATCCACACTCTGGTCATTTCTCTTGTATTACCCTAGCATAAGCTAGAGTGGCCATGTTGCAAATTAACACTCAAGTTGCTGCAATGCCCTGTGTCCACGCTGGCACCACACTTGAGTCTCATGTAGCACTGACGTCTAGGGGCAGATCCTATGGTCTGTAGCACGTTCTGTGAATTCTTTTGCAGTATGCTGTGTGAGAACTTGTCTGTCCTTTCTGGGCGTGAGGCCGGAAGTGATGTTGGCCTAGCAACTCATTAAACCACTTCTGCCCTGGCATGCTCCACAGTTCTGTCCACAGTCTTCGTTATAACTGGTGGCAAGGTCTGAAACCAGCTCTGAGCAATGACCCGTGACAAACATTGGTATCCGTGCAACCCATCTAGGTGTTCATGCTGTGCACTGGGGAGGATATGGATGCTATGGTATTTAGTAATCAAGAAAAATTGGCAAAAAGAGGAAGCAATGGGAGTTAGAGGTTGTAAACCTGTAAAGGTTGTGGGGAGTCGGACAGGGAATTCCACAAACTGAACATTTCTCTCTTCAAAGCTCGTGTTAGTGCATGGCCATTTATATTATGTGTTTAATGCAAAATTGGCCTTATTTCTGAAACTCTTCTGGTTAAACACTTTATCTTGCCGCAGCCAACTGCTGGAAACTCCACACAAAAACAAGAATAACCAAATCTTTTAAGACTTAGTAGCTGAACCTGTTTCAAATATAATAAATAGCAAAAGCCATTGTTTACGATAAGTGTTATCTGATTGCTGGCAGACCTGTGTTTATTGCCTTTGTGCATTACGGTCTCTTGTAATTTGAACAGCCAAAAATTGTATTCCTTTATGCAGTGTGTGAGGCGATTTGTAAGTAGTGAGGCATCTATAATTACACTGAGTGGAATTGGAGAGCTTCATAGAGGCATAAAATAAAATTGCCTGTTTTTAATCTGAGTAGTTTCACATCAAATTTTCCACGTTTTTTACATTTCTCAGAACAAATTTGTTTTTCTTTCCTTGGATAATCAAGGGAGGATCTTTAGTGAGTGAACTCAGACCTATTCTTTCTACAGACAGTTCTCTCATACTTTTGTTTTTTTGAAGCATATGTGAAAAGTCAAATGTTAGGTGCTTATTGTGCTAGTGGTCATCAATGAAAGCTGTAAAGTAGGTTCCGAGAAGTGTCGACGAACATCTGAACTGAATTAATCATTCGGAATATATTGTGATTGAGGATTTTTTCCCATTAAAGACTGTACCTGGACCTCACAGTTCATTTTTCCTATTCTGTCACTTCTGTTTAAAGCCCATGCCATTGTTTCACATGAATGAAGAGCACAAAACTCAAATTTTGTAAAATTGGAAGCTGTGGAAGGGGAGAGACAGCTCGGATACAATTCTCCTTATAGTCAGTGTACTCTTGACTTAGTGGCTTTTATTGCTTATTTACATGCATAGTTTGTCTGTAATAAACTAACTTTTTCTTTCCTCTGAAGGTCAAGGAATATTCATATATTATTTACACCTTGGACTGTCAAATAATATAGCACTTTACACATTCAAAGCATTCTAAACTAATCCTTCTTACAGTCCTGTGAGCTAGAGAAGTGTATGCTCCTTTAAAAAAAAAATCATAGCTTTTGAATAACCAGCTAAAGTTGGAAGACAACACCCCACTGCTGTTCACTATCTCTCTCATTAACTCATTTGTATTTTCTAGGCCAAAACAACGGGAGTAGGAGAATATGAGAGTTTCACCCAAAAGATTCTTCATAGATGAGTTGTTACTTCTCAGGCCAATGGAAAATTCTGTAAATTGTCATTAACCCACCCACACTAGGAACTTTCGTAAATATCAGGAGTTGGTAACCAGTGTTACTCACCACAAAAGGTTATGATCAAAGATTTTGAACCAGCTAAGGAATGTGTGCTCTATGGATATTTCCATCAGTGTAGCTCCACCAGCGTAATGATACACAAGCAAACCCTCAGTGTGGATTCACTCCACTGGCTACACTAAGAGTGCATTTACATACACTGTGTCTCTGCATCAGTATAGCTATAGCTGTACAAATACACACAGTATAGGCAGGCCCTAGAACTGTTATTTTTTAAAGACTACTTAGCAAACATAATGAGCAACACAGAGGGATTTTTATGCTTTTAAACCAAAGTCTTGAAGTTGCCCTTATGAAAGAATACTGTACCTCTTGTACTCTTGTATTTGTCTTGACTCCAGGCATTTTATCCTAGTGTAAACATTGGATTCTTGTGGTTGCTTTAGTATACAGAGAGAAAGCAGGTTCTCCAAAACCCAGCCTCAAACATTTGATATGTCATAGAATATGAATGTAGAAGTAGTTAGTTAAATCAATTAACTGAATGATAGGACTGTGCAGCCAGTTTTCCAACAAATCCCTATAGTTGGGGGAATGGGAGCTGTTCTTTAGTAACATGAGCTGCATTAAATAAATAGAGAAACATTGTAATGAATGAAACTAGATATATTAGAGATGTTAAGGAGAGTAAAAGGAAATTCTTTGGAACTCTTTAACTAAACAAGGAACATTAGCCACCTGGTTATGTTTTTGATATCGGACTATGATCCATACATAATATGCTGATGCCATCTACTAAACTAGAGAAAATTCAATTCAGTGATACTTTTACAGCATGACAAGCTCTGTAAGCGTTGCAGCGGAGAGAAAAAGTGACAGATCACTCAGGTATTTGTTGGAGGTAGGTATGATGGACAGGCAAACACCTATCTTCTCCCGGTTTGCGGATCACTCTGGGGCTTCGGGAGATAGGCATCTGGACGCCTAGAGGGAGGCAGCAGTGCATATGCCCAGAAGCAGTAACTTAGGCACCCAGGGAATTTTTTGTCTGAAAACTTAGGAGCTGAGTGAGTTTAGGCACCTACAGGGTTAGGCGGGAGTTTTGTGGATTGTAATGGAGCCTACAATTCAGAGTTTGGGTATGTCTACGCTGCAGTTAGACACCTGTGACTGGCCTGTGCTAGATAACTCCATCAATCCGAGTCTAGTCTAAGGAGCTGTTTAATTGCAGTGTAGCGGTTCAGGCTCAGTCTGGAGCCCAGGCTCAACTCTCTCAGAGCTCAAGCTCCAGCCCAAACATCTACACCACAATTAAAAAGCCCCTGATCCTGAGCCCCATGAGCCCAAGTCAGCTAGCACAGGCCAGCTGCGGGTGTCTAATTGCACTGTAGATGTACCTTTAGGAGCCTGAGTGCCTTAGTGGAGCTGGGCCTCTATGCTTTAGTTCCCCATCTGTGAAGTGGGGATAATAGGACTTCCCTATCACAAAAGAGTATTTGTATTTATTCTCTCATTAAAGATTGTGATGTGCTTAGATAATACAGTAATAGGAGCTGTAGAAGTACCTAGGATAATTCGAGGAAGCCATTCTCATTTTGGTAAGTGCTTCATTTTAAAGGCTCACATGCAAGTCTCTGCTCACTCTCCGTAAGTGTGAACATTCTCTTATGAATCCAGGTTTCTGATTAACTTAGTATGTCATTTGCCAGCACTGCCTGAATGAGCCTGTGAGCCCAATTAGCAGCAGAAGCAGAGCTAACACTCTTCACCTGCTGTGCTTACCAGTCTTCAGATCAGGAAAGGAAGGGAATATATCAAAGACTCATGGATGAAGGGAAGCTTAGAAAAGGGTTGAGAAAGGGTGAGTGAAATAGATATCTTTTATGGTTACTGTGACATTCCCCTCTGGTGTTATCTGGACTGGTGATCTGCTAGGTCACTCCAATCCTGGACTCTGGGAGCCAGCCTTACCCTGCTGTGCTGTGAGAACCCCCACTCCTGGGCTGTTCACGCACAGCCTCTGGCAAGGAAGCTGCTCCTTGGATTGTGCAACTGAATGACACTAGCCGATATCTCCGGTCCCAGACACAACCCTAGGAACCTCTGTCTTGCAGTTATGCCCACTGGACGCTGCAAGCTTATATGAGTTCATCAGTTTAACAAAGAAATTGATATGTACCAGGCTTGTTATCCCAAGGGGAGTCTCTGACATGCTTTAAACCAAACACATTGCTTCAGGTAGAATAAACAAACAGATTTATTTACTACAAAGATAGAATTTAAGTGATAAGTCAAAACATAGCAAGTCAGATTTGGTCAAATGAAATAAAAACAAAACACATTCTAAGCTGATCTTAACACTTTCAGTGTCCTTACAAATTTAGATGCTTCTCACTACAGGCTGGCTGGTTGCTCTTCAGCCAGGCTCTCCCCTTTGATCAGCGTTTCAGTCACTTGGTAGTGTCTGTAGATGGAAGAGAGAGAGAAAGCATGGTAAAGTCTCTCCCTTTTATCATGTTCGTTCTTCCTTCTTGGCTTTCCCCCCCCCCCCTTCAGAGTCAGGTGAGCATTACCTCATCGCAGTCCCAAACTAGCCAAAGGAAAGGGGGTGACTCACTCAAGAGTCCAACAGATCCTTTCGTTGCTACCTAGGTCAGCATCCTTTATTCCTGTGAGGCTAGGCTGGGTTTGTCCCATACCTGCCCTGATGAGGTGTGAACTGCCTCTGTGCTATGGAGAGTTTTTGCCTGGGCTTATTTTAAACCATGAGGACACATTTTCAGCCTCATAACTCAATACATGAAATTATAACCTATAACATTACGTAACAACAATGCTCAGTGCATCATGAGCCTTCCAAAGACACCCAACATGACAAACTTTGCATTGGATACCACACAATCATTTTACAAGGATGAACATGGGGGTGCTGGGTGTTCCCCTGAGGTACAGAGCGTCACAGTTACTAAAAGAGAAAACAGAACAAACAGTGACAGAAAATGGAGACCTATACAGATGTGTAATGTATTAGACCTAGGGGAGATGTTACTACAGATCATGAAGTGGGTTAAAAATAACAGTTTCTGAGCTTGCTGAAGATGTGCCACCAGATTGCAGCCCTCCTTGTTTACTGTAAAGTGTGTTGGGGAGACTATGGGTGAAATCCTGGACCCATTGAGGGCAATGGCAATTTTGCCATTGACCTTAGTGGGGCCGGGATTTCACCCTAGGTAGTCTGAGGAATTAGCATTAGATTAGGAGTCAGGTCATCTTTGTTTCTTTGGGAGGTTCTGCCACTCATTGTCTCCAACCCCTTTGACAAGTCACTTAATCTTTCTATGCCTCTGTTTCCCCAGCTATAAAAGGGAGATAATTGATTAATATTTGTTAAATGCTTTGGAGATATAGAGTGCCCAAGCAGTATTAAGCCAACATTTTCCTGTGTTAGTAACCATGCTTGCCACAGCTTTCTGCTGCATGAGCACTTTAAAGAAGGTTGTTATTCATAATATGGTCAGATAGACCTCTTGGGGCCCTAGGAGCATTTCTGTGCATTTTTATTGGTGCCTGCTTTTTAAAACTTAGTCTGTTTTCTGAGATCATAGAGTTTGTGTGACTTCATCTGCCAACTGCTAGCCAGCTACCAGTTAGAGCCCACACATCACTGATCAGCTTGGCAATAGTGTAAATAGAGAGGCATGACGTAGCCTTAAGCAGCTGGATTGTGTTGGATAGAGAAGGGCACTCATGAATTCCCGATGACTTAATTCAGTCTGGGTGAGAACAGCTTCCTCTGTGGCCTTGGGTTTTTCCAAACATGAGTATCTAAAGCTAGAAAATTAAAGGCGTGGCTTTGTTTTCCATAGGGGCTGAGCATCTTTATTTCCCAGCTGTAAAATGGATATGATGATAATGCAGTGTCAGAAAAGAGGAGAGTTAATCCCTCTTTCCAATTGGTTTTAGCACCAGTCTGCTTTTCAGATACATGTTCTTCGTTCTCAGTTTTCTGAAATGAATGTAATGCTCCAGATCCATGCAGAGAATATCACACTAGCAGATATCTCACCCGCGGGAAGTGTGCAGAATTATGGCAGACTCTGACCAAATACAGAATTGGTGACCATGAACTAGCGGTGGAAATTGGGAGGCACAAAAGCACAGTGTAAACCCAGGGAGGAGTGACTTTTGCAGCGTGACAGAGAGGTTAAGATAAAGATACTTTCTCCTCCAACATCCAAAATACAAGGAACCACGAGGAATCATCCTCCAATCATCAGGAATCATACACAACTTTTAAAAAAAATGGAGGAAAAACTCTGCCTGAGTCTTAGAAAAAAGAGAGATGGCATTGTACTATATAGCAGCCTGCCACCAGCACAGCAACGGGCAGTAATGACAAATAAAGGAGGTAAAACCCCCAAGACTGTGTTAATTCCCTCGTGGGCAGATCCTTCATAGATTCCAGGGCCAGAAGGGACCATTGTGATTATTTAGTCTGACCTCCTGTATAATTCAGGTCATAGAACATGTTTAAAAAAAAAAAAAAAAAAAAGCCTGAGGTGGGAGAAAGGATTTGAACAGGGGTCACCAACCTCTCAGGAGAGTGCTGTGACCGCGGAGTTTTCAGATATTCTGATGTAGGGCTCCCTCAGTCTCTCCTGTTCTATTCTGAATAAATAATTTAAAAGACTCATTGGGCCAGAGAGAGAGAAAATGACTCTAGTCTGGTGATTCAGGCCCACACCTGGGAGGTGGCAGAACCAGGGTCCTGCCCTCCTGCTCCAGTGAGCCACTCTACTCCCCTCACTTTACTTTGTGTGGAGTGAGCAATTCATAGATTCATAGATTCTAGGACTGGAAGGGACCTCGAGAGGTCATCGAGTCCAGTCCCCTGCCCGCATGGCAGGACCAAATACTGTCTAGACCATCCCTGATAGACATTTATCTAACCTACTCTTAAATATCTTCAGAGATGGAGATTCCACAACCTCCCTAGGCAATTTATTCCAGTGTTTAACCACCCTGACAGTTAGGGAACTTTTTCCTAATGTCCAACCTAGACCTCCCTTGCTGCAGTTTAAACCCATTGCTTCTTGTTCTATCCTTAGAGGCTAAGGTGAACAAGTTTTCTCCCTCCTCCTTATGACACCCTTTTAAATACCTGAAAACTGCTATCATGTCCCCTCTCAGTCTTCTCTTTTCCAAACTAAACAAACCCAATTCTTTCAGCCTTCCTTCATAGGTCATGTTCTCAAGACCTTTAATCATTCTTGTTGCTCTTCTCTGGACCCTTTCCAATTTCTCCACATCTTTTTTAAAATGCGGTGCCCAGAACTGTACACAATACTCCAGCTGAGGCCTAACCAGAGCAGAGTAGAGCGGAAGAATGACTTCTCGTGTCTTGCTCACAACACACCTGTTAATACATCCCAGAATCACGTTTGCACATTTGCTTTGAATTGCCTAACTCATTCTTACAAGAAATCACATAGGCATGTAAGCTGCCTGACACCAAGAGTGGGGTTCCCGGTTGTGAATCATTAACCAGAGATAGGCACCTCCCTGCAACCTGGACTTAGGTGCCTATTTCCATGACAGGGATGGGGTTTAAGACACACTGCTCTCATTTGCCTCTCCCATTGGTTAGTTTAGGTAACCATGTGTGGTGGCTTTTTTGGATCCCATTCTGTCTCTCCCCATGCATTGTAGAGGCAACATAGGTACCTAACTCAGACTTTGTGGATCTCCGCAGACTCCTGTGATTTGCTAGGTGCCAAAAAGTTAGCTGTTGCAATGCTCAGCATTGCAGCACCTACATCCCTTTGTGGATCTGAACCAGAGAGACTTAGGGCTTGTCTACACTTGAAACTCTGCAGCTGCACAATTGGAGCTCTTCATTGTAGACACTCAATACACAGGCAGTAGCTAGGTCAACGGAAGCATTCTTCTGTCAACTTAGCATTGTCTACACCGGGGTTAGGTCAACTTAGCTATGTCATTTGGGTGTGTGATTTTTTCACACCCCTATGCAATGTAGCTGGGTCAACCTAGCTTTTTAGTGTATACCAGTCCTACAGGTATGTTTACACTTTGAGCTGGGGCATAATTCCCAGTTTGAGGAGACACGGGTGCTAGTTTTCAAACAATTGTGTAGCTGCAGCAGTGCGAGTGGCTAGCCACCCAAAGTACATACACCTCAAAGACCCAAGGCATGTCCTTGGGGTGGCTAGCCTCTCCCACCCCCATGAATATGTCTCCTGGAGCTGGGAATTACACCCAATATCAAAAGGTAGACATGTCGTTCAGTGGCTTGCTCAAGGTCAGTTGGGAAGCCTTTGGAGGAGCAAGGTTTGAACCCATATTTCCCAAGTCCGGGCTAGCACCAAAACCACTGGGTCATTTTTCCTTTACATCTTTAAACCTAGCTCAAACTCCTGAGGCCCTGTAGAATGTGAACAATCCAGGGCAAGGGACTTTGTCTGCAAAGGCCATGCATGACTATTTACTTTGTCAGGAGAAGTGTTCTTTTCTAGTTTCTCATGTGTTCCCTCTGTTCTTGGCTTGCTTAGATGATGATATCACTCTCAAAGCACTGGGCAGAAGCTCGTCTCCCTTTCCTCAAAAATACGGCAGGAACAGCAGCTGCACTGGCATGAATCTTTCGTTCTTCCCACACTGCTGTGGTATGGCATTAGGAGCCAAAGACCAAGCCTGATTTGAGCTCTGGTCTTATTCATTGTAGTCACGTGGGAAGATGTATGCTAAAAAGTGAATTTGCTGTGTCATTCTTTTAGTCACACAAGCCAAGAAACAGTTCACTCCTGTTTGCTCACAGGCTTTGCATAAAAAGCACAACAAGTGAGGTAGATCTAGCCTAAAGAAGAAGAGACTCTAACGTTAGCACAGCATGGCACAGGGGAAATGAAAATAAGATATTGAATGCATCACTTCCAGGTCACTTGTCAAACCCAGCCTAGGTCAGTGGAGACCTGAAGTCCTTGCCATCTGTCAACTGTTTCTTGTGACTTCTGGTACAGGAAATGATTTGTTGGCATGCCCACATCACAGAAGTGAATATGACAATTAACACCTTTTTGGCAGCCTTTGAATACAGCCAAAAGATTGAATTAGCAATTCATTCCCTGTGCTCTCCTCTGTAGAGGTGGCCCTTCAATCAGACATGCAGCAGGGGCTCGTACATCCTTTCTATTGTTCCTCTCCTGTGAGATCCCAGTCAGTTAGGTACCTTTGTGTTTGTTCTCTTGTATCAACAATTGTGCTTCCTTGGTCCTTTCAACTAACTCCTCTTATTGGTCCAATTATGCTGGTGTTCCTTCTTTGGTGTTATGTAATTCCTTTAAAGATGTACAGTAATTGCTTCTGCATTGTACATGGCTCAATCAAGTAGGATTCCCAGGTAAATTCTCCTGTGCATGCATCCAAAATTCATGCCAGCAGCCTTCCATAATTGACAATTAACTTGTGAATCCGTTCTCACACTTTTCTTTCACCTTAAGCACCCGCCATGTTGGATCTCTGCCACCTCATATTTCCTGGATAAAGTCACTTGTTTTAGAATGTGCCTGACTCAATTGTTGATCTCTTGCAGAAGTGAAATTGAACAAAAACAAAACATATTGGGGTTTTTTAAAGGGAAAAGTATCTGTTGCTTAAGAATAGTGTTCATGGAGGAAAGAGAAAGTGAAAAGCATTGATCTCTCCCCAAATAAATAAAATAAAAGCTTGTTGGGGAGTTACCTATTAGATGACACAGTTGGTCAATACCCTTGGCAAAAGAGTTACATTTGGGTTATTCTGATGCCTGAAAAGGTTCTATAAACTATTTGCAGGGATACCTTATTTCCACTCCATGTAAACACATAAAATTCCACTCCAGTGTGGCTGTGAAATTCTAACCTTTAAAAGTTATGAGCTGTGACAGAGAAAATTATAAATTCCCATTTGTTTTGTTCACTTGTGTGTGTGGAAATTTTGTCTCAGCCCAAATGACATCAAGTCCTGTGTCTTCATGAAGCTTTTTTTCTTGATTCGCTTGCAGCTGGTGTGTGTAAGTACAAATTCCGTTACCGCACCTGCAGTAAATGAGCAATATATAAATGTTTCCTAACTTAGGAGGATATCCATTAGTGGTTGAATTCAAACCTTTAAAAGTCTCTTGTTTCCTGATTGTTAGGATACGATAACTTCTATGTGCGATTTTTAGCATGTTCTGAAGTGTTAGGCCAAGTACAAAGAGAAAATGAGCATCTAGGTAACAGTTGTTAAGGTACTTGAAGAGCAGTATGCTCCTAATAAAAAGGGCTCTGTAAATAAATAGAAGCTAAACCTGGTTCAATGTAGCAACTCTTGTCTTACATATATAATACTGTAGTGGAAGGTTATAAATAGTGACTGATCAGGCCTGAATCCAGTGGCTTTGGGCCTTGTTGGTACTTCTTCATCCCAAGGCTTTTTGCTGCAAAGGTAACAATGATGATAGGCCACTGTGTCACAGGAAAAGGTGAGTGGAAACCAGTCAATACTTGTTAACAAGCTTCCTTCCCCCCCCCCCCCCTTTAGCATTTTCCTGGGACTGAGAGATATATATGTATTGTATCTCAAAGAGCTAGAAGGGACCCTGAAAGGTCATTGAGTTGAGTCCAGCCCCCTGCCTTCACTAGCAGGACCAAGTACTGACTGTACCCCAGATCCCTAAGTGGCCCCCTCAAGGATTGAACTCACAACCCTGGGTTTAGCAGGCCAATGCTCAAACCACTGAGCTGTCCCTCCCCCCTGGCTCTGAGATTAGGATGGATCAAATTTCTCTGCTGCTTCTTCCCATCTCCTGACCCAGGATTAGGGTGTTGAAGGCTTCCCAGTTTTAGGGGAGTGACCAGAGAACAGGTCCTAATCTAAATTGCCTCAGAATATGAGTTTGAGAACCTGAAACTGTCTTAAGTGAGAATGTGGGTTTGGGGCTCATGGGATAGAGTGGGCTATTCCCTTCAGACTGGTGAATGAGGGAGCTGTTCCCATGTTGGGTTAGAGGAGGGAAAAGACCTAACAGGGACCTTATGACAATGCTACTCCCATAAATGCTCCTGACTTGCTATTCCTGTAGTGTCCCAAAGCAAGATAAACCCACAGGTACTAGTCAGCTGTCTAGTGGCTGAAGCACAGCACTAGTAAGACATGGGTTTAAGGTGACCAGACAGCAAGTGTGAAAAATCGGGAGGGGGGTGGGGGTAATAGGAGCCTATATAAGAAAAAGACCCCAAAATCGTGACTGTCCCTATAAAATTGGGACATCTGGTCACCCTACATGGGTTCCATGCCTGACCTGGATGCTGAGTTCCAGTATGACCTTGTGTAGTTGTTTTAAAGCTAAATTGTGCCCTTGTCTTGCTTCCCCACAGAGGGGGAGTAAGACCCATTCCACCACACTGCTTGGCTAAGACCCATATCCTCTGGACCTGTGAAAAGTGCAGCCCACGCTCTCTGGATGCAGTCTCTGTGATAGTGGATGGTGAAAGCGAGAATCAAGACCTTGTCTATCTTTTCCCTCCTTTTTCCTCCCTTCTGTCCCAATTTGCCAGCCAGCACAACTGGAACAGCACAAGGAAATAAGCAAGCTGCAACTCTTTCAGGGCTGCAGGAAGTTGCTTCCCCTCCTTTTTCCCCACTCCCACACCAGAAAGTGTGGGAGAGCATGGAAGGACTAATTCTGTTACATTTAGGTCCTGGGGCATCTCCTGCACCTACCCCCCACCTTCCAAGGGCTGAGAGTAAACACTCTGGATGGGATAAATGGCAATGGAAATCTGTCTCCATTTTTTCTGTACAGTTTCTCCCCCTCACGTTATTTTAATTTCTCACTCCCATTGTTATCAGGTCCACCTTTCAGTTCCCAAGGGAGTCTGTGAAAAGTATTTTTATTTACTTTAGCTTTGAAGATTTGTAACTTCATCTGTCCCATAACTTTTGTTTCCTACAGTGTTTCTCAGCCCTCCCCCTCCTCCTCCCCTCCAAAAAACATGGAATTCACAGCATGCATTAAGGTCCTTCTGGAAAATGTCCTTCTTCCCTAAATATGATGCAATATTAGATTTATCCTGTGCTGATTCTTTCCTGTAGGCCCATAAGATCATATGATTTTCATCTAAATCCATCTAGACCATTCTTGATTCCAAAAATACTTGAACAGATTGGAGGATAGGGATCCCAAACTGTTTATTTTCCATTGGACAGATAATCCATTTGGCAGTTCAAAAGTATATATGTAATATAATTTCCCATTTGGTTTAACCAAAAAGCATGGGCAACATATCAAATAATAGTAGTACTTGCACAGTGCCTTTCAGCTAGGGTGACCAGACCTCCAGATATTAGGGGCTTTGTTTTATATAGGCATCTATTGCCCCCACCCTGAAAAAAAGTGTTCCAATTTTTCACACTTGCTATCTGATCACCCTACTTTCAGTCAAGGTTCCAAAAGCCATTTACAAGGTGGGTCAGGAATTTCTTCCGCGTTTAATAGATGAGTTAACTGCCCACGATCAGAATGAGCTAGTAGTAGAGACTGGTAACGCAGCCTGCATCTCTTGACTCCTACCCATGAGATTAAGTTGCATCACTACTGTTAGTCTGCTGGCCAATGGCAGAATCATGACCTTGGCTGCCAAAGTGTTCTAGGTTAGCAGTCCACTGGACTGCTGATGTCCTGTCTAAACTCTCCCAAGGGACAAAGTTCAATCAGCTTTCACTTCTAAGAGCATTACCAGTATATAATACTAATCCTATGTAAGGTTATTCTTAGCTTGTAAGGGGACTTAAAGTAGATTTTTGGCAGCAGAGATAACCCTTTTGAGATCCAAAATTTAGAAAATATCACTCTGGAACAGAGACTTTGTCAAAGTCGATAAGCCAAATGTACCTTTTAAAAAAATATTTACAGTCTAGTTACTAGTTACAATCATACTGCTCTCCTGATGATTGGAAAAATCCATTTTTGCCCCATGGACTGCAGCACACAGGTGCTAATAGTTAACATGCAGTGAAGTCTGAGTTATTGCAATTCCTGGGCAGTGATTGCTGGTCCACATTGGTTTGGTGTTTTTTTTTTAAATAGAGACCATTGTGCCTTGAATTAAAAAAAACCTGCCTAGTGATTGATCCTCCCGGGCACCTTTCTTTATGTTACACCAGTCTCTTGTGTATGGGACAGTAAAATGTGCATTCAAATAAAAACTGAGCTGGTAGATGAAATTTCAGTTCTTCCAGCCTTGACAGTATAATTTTGATTTTTTTAATGTTAAGGAAAAAAGGGGAAAAAAAACCCCCTCTTCATAAAATTGTAACAGATTCTCTAAAAAAAGAACAGGAGTACTTATGGCACCTTAGAGACTAACAAATTTATTTAATTTGTTAGTCTCTAAGGTGCCACAAGTACTCCTGTTCTTTTTGTGGATACAGACTAACACGGCTGCTACTCTGAAACCTAATAGCTTCTCTGTAGCACACCCAGGGTGCAGTCAGGATTCTCCTATCCCTGATATTATTTTTAATTCAAATAATTAGAAACATTTTCAGGGTCACTCAAACTCTCAGAAAACTATGGATTTATTGTGGCTATAGATATTATGCTATTAGGAGGAAATAGGCCAGGGTTCCTATTCATTCACAACCCTGTTCTATACCCTTTTCCTTCATATTATGTTACCTCCCTCCTGTCTCCCCTCAACCCTCTGTTTGTATTTCTCTCTCTCTCTCTCTCTCTCTCTTTGTATATTGTGGGGGTTTTTTATTGTGTTCTTCCCTGATATGCCGCTCTGCTGTGTGCACTAGAAGCAGCAAAGTGAAATTGACTAAAATCGTGATCTAAAGCACTGGCACAGAGTGCTTTCACAGATTAGGATTTTAGTCCATTATACTCAGCTTCTACCAGAGCAGAGCACTGTAACAAGGAAACACAATGCAGGAGCCAGAGGTTGTGGCTTGGAACCTTAGCCTCAATCCCTGTGCACAAGAGAAGGCTAGCAGGTACCTTGGGATGCACTTTTTGTATAACTTTTGTTTTTGTTGAACATGTTATATAGAGTATCAGGGCTTTAAATTTACTAATTAGGACTTAAGTGGAAAGGAAGAACTATGAGAGGTAGTAGGGAGACTCCTTCTCTTCCATAGATCATACTTTTTGATGACATATTAATCAGAAAATATTCTTGTTCAAAAAAACTTTAGTCTTGGTGTTGGGAATGCTCCATCTGTCTGACCTATTTGTTGCCACACATCCTCTCCATTTCTCATCTGCTGTCCTGGTTCTTTCCTTTCCCATTTTTATAGCATTTTTATGTTGTACTGAAAGCTGAAGGAGAGAATGGACTTAGATTTTGTTATTGTCTGAACAGAATTGCAGTCACAATTGCTGTCAGTTTCATACTGCTGCTATCGCCACTGCATGTAAAACACCAATGTTTCAGGGACAGGATCTAGGTCCTGGTCAATTCCATAAGCTTCTCAAGTTGCAGTTTATGGGGTATTGGGAAAAGGTGAGTTTAATGCAGTCTAGTGCCATCATAATTAAAGCCCTCGGGAAATATGTACCTTACACTAATTTTGAAAGAGCCATTTGAATGACTATTGTCCTTTTAAAAATTTGGTAATGTTATTAGAGGTTATCAAATATGGGATAAACACACAATATATAGTGTATAATGTCCATCAATTTAAGGACATTTCGTTTTGTAAATATAAACACTGTCATTGTTCAGTTCAACTGCACCTTGTATTTCCCCTCAGTGGTCCAGCCAGGGCACCCACTGTCAGGTTTCCAGCACCCCAGCCATTACCTTTTTGGGTGGAGACCTTCATCTGGCCTCTCTGACCAGGTTATTTCCAGGCTTCATAGTTCCCTGCCTTCGCTGTGTTATTCCCAGCAGAGACAAGCTGCTCAAACACTCCTGCTTACTTTCTCTTCAGAGATTGATAACAGAGCGATTGTCAACAGTAATAAATACCACACAGCTCTTTCTATGCAAACCGATTTTATTTTTAAGGTAGAAAAGCTCTACAGAGAAAACATTAAAACAATACAAGAACGCACGTGCATGCTAATAAGCTTATCAGGGTTCACCCCACCACGAACATGGATTCTGGCAGGAGCAGTCCTTCAAATCCTCACACACAGGGATTCCTTGTGGTTACAAGTTCACCGCAGCTTCATCTCAGAACAAGCACACAGTCTTATGGGGCCTCAATAGGCCCAGGCCTTTCAATTCTTCCTAAGGATTGGAGCTCTCTCCGGACCAAGGATCCTATCTGTTTGCTGGATCAGAAAGAAGATCCTGAGCCAGTTTAAAACCAAGTTATTTATCCAAAAACCCTTCCTTTGTCAGCTGGCCTCTGGAGAATCCAGTTTGAACTAGTATGTGAGCCCCTCTCCACAGAGTGGCTTCAAAAGGCTGATAAAGGTGGAAATAGATTAGCATCCCCCTCCTGTTAGAGAAGGTACATGCAATGCCACAATAACATACACACAATTGCATTTTTAATACAATGTTACCCCAAAGGTATTAACTCTAATTAGGTAAGGTTAAACTTCATTGAATTAAGTTAATCTTAATTCTATAAGGTTTGTTCAGGATGTTACAGGATATGATCAGTCTATCACAAACACCTTTTATTGGCTATGTTTAAATCCTTTTTGAGCGTTTGTGTTCCGTATTATTTAGGCGTGGAGGGAAGCAATACCCATTGTTAGAGGAAATTCTCTCTTTCACAATGATGAAATATTTCTCTAGCACGGGCTGGGGTTTGTGCCAGTGTCTGTCTCTTCCTAAAATTCGGAGAATCTTACTGCTGTTCTGCCCAGATGCTCCCATCTTCCCCCACAGGCTCATTCCTCCTCCTTTGAGCACTACTATGTCCGACTCCTCGTCCCTCTCTTTTCCATGCAGCACTATTGGCACTTCTTCCCTCCTGCTTCCTTTCTAATTTATGATGCATCGCTCTTCCTCTTTCTTTGCCTTGGATTCTTCTACTCATCCTCTATGACATTAATTTTCACACTAGCATCCCTTCTCACCATTTAGCCTCCTACACTCTGGCCCTCACATCCTCAACTGACCTTTGACTCTGAATCAGTTCTGTTATGCATGAAATTGGCCACTCGTTGACCCTTATTCCACCAGCACTGCTCCTTCTCTTATTTTTTTTATCACAGAATTCCCTCTTTCTGATCACTGTCCTATTTCCATCGGTATTGTGTGCTTCCCTCCAGCACCTAAACTTTCTTCCTGCCTCCTCTGTAACTTCTAATCTAATGCATCAGCATCCCTGAGTTCTCTGCTACTCATGTTCCATTCCTTTCCTCTGTGAACCCCATTTTTCTCCTTCACAATTGACTTTTCTTCCTCTTTCTCTCACTGCACTGTCATCCCACCAAACCCTGGCCTTGGCTAATCCCTGTAGCCTATTTTTTCTGTTCCTACTATCATACAACCAAATGCCATGAAAGGAATCATGTGACCCCTCCATTGGATTTCCTCCATTATATGCCTGTTTTCTTCTTTTATCACTGCCCCCTCACTCACAAAGCAACTCTGCTTCTCCCTCGTTGAGTTCAATGCCTGTCATCCCCATAATCTGTTCATCACCTTCAACTACCTCTTCAAGACTGTATTCCCCCTACATCATCTGCCTCATATCCAGGATCTTGCCAACACCTTAAAGGAGAAGGTTGACAGGATCTCAAATGATATTCTTCTGTCCCATTTACTCCCCTCTACTGCCATGCTCCTCTCCCAACTTCCTCATCTTTCATTTTTCTCAGTCACCAAACTTGAGATCTTCCAACTACTCTCTTCTTCCATCTGGCAGCTTGGCCCTAGCTCCTCCTCCTTTGTCCTGCTACCCTTTCTACTTCCTCACGCTGAACCTTTTGTTTCTCTGTGTAGAAACATACCTTGGTATCCTTGGAAAAGCTGACCATTTCTTCTTTGTGTCTCTAACTGCTGTCCTATCTCCTTTTGTCTCCTTCACTTATAAACATGTCTAGCACGTTGTCAACAACAACCACATGAACTTCTTCACTGCAGATTAACTGCTAGTTCTGCCCCAGTCTGGCGTTTTCCCTCTCTACCCCATGTGAACTGCTCTCACCAAAGTTCCAGTGGACTTCTGTAAACGAGGTCTGGAGGCCTGAATTCCATCTCCTTTTACTTTTATGCTGTTTCTTATACTGTTAATCTCTCCTTCCTCCTTGGCATCTTGTCTGCCCTTGGTTCTGCAGCTCTGTCCTCCCTTGAATATTCTCCAGTCTCTCCACCCACATGTTCTACATCTGCTTTGGCAGCAATTTCTGCTCTTCCAATCATCATCTATTGGAGTCCCTCAGTGTTCTTCACCTCCTCCTCTTTTTCCTCTAGATTCTGTCCTAGGGTGACCTCTTCTTATCTCCTCTGCTTTGAGGAGAGACTGACAGAGCAGCCTGGGAGATAGGAGGAGAACCAAGATAGGAGAGTCATGGAAGCCAAGAATGTCAGGGAAGGTGAAATTATCAAAGGTGTGTGTATATATATATATATATATATAAAAGGTTGTAAAAAGGTCAAGGAAGGTCTGGATGTATTCCAGTCCTTCAGACATAGTCAGGAAATGATCATTAGGGACTTTGATAGCAGTTTCTCTAGAGTGCACAGGGGAGAAGGTGGGCGGAGGGGATCCAGCAGAATCACCAACTTGTAAAAATATTTACAACATAAATATGCCTTAGATTAGTAACCAGTTGCCTTAACGACTGTTGGATTATACTGTAAATAGATGTGTAATGTACCTAATGACATATTTGAAAAATGGTTAATGAAGGGTTCTGATGGGAGTTCCCTCTTCCCTCCCTAAATAAAAGCATGGGAGGAAGAAAAGAAGTTTTTCAATAGGGGTGTTTTTGTTGACTGTCCTAGTCAGTGATAACCCTGCTTGCATATGCTAACCTAACCTAATGCACTTTTCTGACCCATAGGTCTATTTTGGGTTCTATGTGGAACCATTTCCATGCCAGTGATCATAAAGTTCTTGTAATGAATCATCTGCATTTGGGATTGTTAACATGTCTTGAGATAGTTCTGCACACAAACTTTTGGTTCTTCCTGATATAACAAGAAGGGGACAGCAGTAGGGTACCTTTTCCTCTACACTGCACCCTATAAAATTGTTGAGGCAAAGTGCCGAGTTATGCTGAGCACCACATGGGAGAAAGACAGAGGAGAGAGTACAAGCAGTTAACCCCTAACACACACAGTAACATATTTTAACCATGGTCTGATTTATTAGATAGCAACGCTATGTCTCCAGCAGGTGTATGTAATTAAAACTTGGCCGATTCACTTTCAAAAAATGCAGACATGCTGCATTTTCTATTAGCACTCTTGATCTCTGCTGGCTTACCTGCCCTGCTAGCAGTGCTGACCTGTGACAATGGACCTCTCCTAATGTGGAGTTGCGGGGCAGAGGAGGTGGCTGTTTATAAGCATAAAGGAAAATTTAAGCTTATATTTAACTTTGCATTAAAAAAGTGTCTAGACATTTCTTCTTTGCAAATAACCTTCAAAATGTAAACCAACATAATTAATGCACAGTGGCCACTAGGGCTGAAAACTCATCACCAATTTCATTTTCCTAATGGTTGTCAGTCTCTCACAGTCGCCCAGGACTGGCCTTCAAGGTCTGGAAATACTATGGCCATCGGTCCCTTGATTTTCAGGAAGACCCAAGATCAGTTCACAGCTGGACAGAGCAGGGATGCCCAGGCTACTGCTGATAGAACTCAGGTTGGTGCTTGTATAACACCGACAGACCCCGGTCATCGGCAGGCGGGATCAAACATGGGACCTTTGGAACTTAGTGCATGAGCCTCTAATGCGTGAGCTAAAAGCCACTGGCTGTTAGTTAAGGCGGTAGAGCAAACTCATTCATCTCTCCTCCTCCCCTCCTCAGTGATCTCGGTGCCACTAGATGGGACAGAACACCACACCCAGGAGGGGTGTGGGTTACACTTGCTCCCTGTAGTACATTGTGTGGAATTGAGCCAGCTTCTCTGCTGAGCAGCCAGCGTTACCCCTGACCTCAGGCCAGCTCAGGGGTAGCTAGTAACATGAGAGGCAGCATGGGTTAGTAGAGTGAGAGCAAAGGAATAATCTCTGCTCTGATGCAGTTTCCTGCTGGGGTCACTAAGTGAGACAGACCACCCTGCAATCTGGATTGGTAGCCATATGGTAGCAATTCAGCTGTGTAGCCTGTAAACTTACTACTTGTGTCTGTGCCCAGAGTCTGATTCTACATGAGGTCGGCCTGCATGCGTGTGCAGGGTAGTGTTAGGCTCTAGTGTTTGCTCTCTGGGAGGCTTCATGGAGAGTAAGGTGGCAATAATCTTGTGTGACAGACCTCAGGACCATCTAATGGGACTTCACCCAGCTTGCTGTCAGTTCCACTGGCTCAGCTGGCCAGCAGCTCCACAAAAACCAGATGATACATTGTGTTGTGTGACACAAACGAGCAGACCCTGAAACCAGATTACCCTATTTGAGTGTGAATTGTTCTGGGATTGTTTTATTTCTAATTAAGGCAGAGTGGGTTGTGAGCTGGAGGGTGGCCAGAATCAGTGTTTATATATATAAAATCTTTGGGAGGTTGGGACATGAATGGACTGCTCAGCTGGTGGCTGGATTGATGATGCACAGGATCATTTGTGCCAGATTTCTCCCGGAGCTGATGTCTGTAAAATCCTGAGTCTGGAAATTGTTGCTACTATCAGCCCTGTGAAGTGTTGAGTGGAGTATGGAAGTGAGATCTATGGAAGCACCTGTCATATAGTTACTTTTGTGCCTTTCCTGCGTGCCAGGTTTTCCTAGCTATTCTGTTTCTTCTGCCAAAGCATGTTGCAGTCTTGACCCTCGGAACCAGGAGTGTTGCAAGCATGTAATATGTTGGTTTAAGCATCCCTTAAAACCTTTAATTCAGAGGTCCCCAAACTGTGGGGCCCACCCCCGTAGAGGGGCATGGAGGAACATTTGGGGGGCGTTGCATGGCCTGGGCCAGCCCCCCTGGAGTGGGCAGGGAGGGAGCACCACCCAGCCCCGCTCCGCTCCCAACTGCGTTCCGGTCCTGCCCCTAGTCCCAGACCCGCCTCCAGCTGCGGCCCCAGCTGCAACCCCCTTACCTTTGTCGGGTCCCCCATACGGACAAGGGTAAGGGAGGACGTGATGCTGAAAAGTTTGAGGACCACTGCTTTAGTCATTCTACAACTGGTCAGTCCTCTTCAGACCACTGGCATATCATTATCTGGTGTCTAGTTGCACACACTGAAACCATCAGTTTTCCTTTGAAAGCTCCATTTCACATTTCAAGAGTATATATTCATTCTCTATCATTTGTTTATAGCACACCAACCACCGTAGCATATAGGCATCGGGAGTTGTATGACTTGATGCGAGGAGGCTGCTTCAGCAAGCACATCCCTTGTGGTGGTCTCAGATGATACATAACGGTTGCATCATGTTCCACTAAACTGGGAATAATGTCGCCTAAGCAGTAATCATGCACATACTGTTTCTGTTCATGAAGGTGCTGATATATGTATGCAAAATACAGTTCCACCTGGTAGGGACGTCTTGGATTAGTTTAAATAGCCTTTTCTTATTTTAGCTGTATTCTAAACAGGCTATTCACAGCCTTGGAAAAATTGCTAAAAGGAACCCCCCGTCTTCTTCTGCACACTCACAAAGAACTTCTGTTAAGTTCCATACCTTTTCTAGAAACCATAAACTATAAGGTTGGAATAAGGCATGCCATATTTATAAAGCCACCCTCGTCATCTGTTCCAATGTGCACTGCAGTGACAGTAAACCCTGTTCTCTGTCCTTAGCCATTCTCATAATTGTGGTTCAAGTACATATTGCAGATTTTTAGCTAAAACAGACTGACAAAAGGCTTCCAGAAATGACAGTTCCACTATTATTAGGGCTTTATTGAAGTAGTCAGAGTGGCTGATGAATGTTAAGCAATGGGATATAAGATTAATTGTTGGATGGCATGTTGCTAATTCTGGTTGCAGTAGGACAATGAGGTCACTAGTATGAGTTCTAAGAAGATTCCTAGGAGGTAACTTTTGGTAACCTCGTTGTTTTGTTCTAAGAAGTAAGACGTGTGTTATCCTATAGAGAATAACTTACATTTAAATGCTGTTGAGCAGAGAGCGAGGAGGAATGTGACCATGGATAAGCTCACACATGCAGCCTACGGCATTTCCAAACCCACAAGACTTAATTGGCTCGAAATTAGGCTGAATATCTTCTTTCCCTCCATAGTGTCTTATTTTTTCACATTGTTCTACTTTTTTTTATGCCTGTGCAGACGATACGTTATGCTGGCATTGGTTCACTGAGTGTATTTGTCAGCAGTAAAATGAATGAAATCCTAGAGGCA
The DNA here is from genome assembly GCF_011386835.1 of Chrysemys picta bellii. Classification (NCBI taxonomy): domain Eukaryota; kingdom Metazoa; phylum Chordata; order Testudines; family Emydidae; genus Chrysemys; species Chrysemys picta. The sequence goes on along the minus strand of NC_088793.1, from coordinate 21,458,091 downwards.
GAATTTGAACCAGCTGCTGCTGTTTACCAACCAGGCTACCAGTGACCCCTTACATCTATAAATACTTTCCCAGTGAATTAGAAGCAGTGAACTAAACCCTATTTCTTTTACTCCTGTTTCCCTGATTATCTTTCTCACTCTCACTTTTTACTTTTCATGTTCTCTCTCTCTTTTCTTTGCCACCTCAAAACTGTCAAACCCTGCAAGAGAGGGATTAATTTCAAATGACGTAATTAATCATTTGTTAGGAGTGTATCAAATTGTTTGCCTGTGTAGACCTGTAAAGAATTTAACTCTTCTCTTGATATGTGTGATGCTGATTTTTGACAGTGATGGTTTTAAAGTACAAGTCTGGAATCTTAAAAATACCGGATCACTGTTAGAGTTTATCACTCTTAATAAGGAGCCAATTTCATGTCATCAATTAGTTAATATGTTGTAATGTCATCTTAGCTTTAGGTGAAAATATGTGTAAAAAGATCACAATATCCATCCTAACCTACCACCCATACTCTTTATTTTTATTTATTTAGGCTAGTTTTAGAAATTGGAGTGGGACAGAGTTTTATCTCAGACATGATACTCAAGTTACATGTTGTTCCAGTTTGGGTTTCCCCCAAGGAATAATATTTACAATATTGCCAGCCTTAAGCATTCAAAAATCTTCAGTCAGATCCCAAAATATCATGAGGTTGGATTAAAAATCATGAGGTTGTTTTTCAAAGTTGGATTCTTTTATTTGCCTTTCAGGTATATTGGGGTAATATTTTTCAATCTTTTTCTCTGCAAGATGAGGGTTTGCATCTTACTTTTTCTTTTTAATGAAAACTGAACTTTCCTAGCCACATGCCTCTAAAAACTGGTGCTGTAAGAAAAACACCAAATATCATGACAGTTGCAACAAAATCACAAGAGTTGGCAACACTGCATTTATAACAAAACAACTTAACACAAGCGTATGTGTACTCATGCGCGTGAACACATACGCACACACACTAATGTGAACAGAGAAACCAACCTAGCTTGTTGTTCAGCCCAACTCTGTGATCCCAGATAATTTAGTTTTTCCTGCCCAAAACCGTTCTCTCCCCAGCTGTCTTGCAATCAGCCATTTTTACAGCCTTTTTCACTGCACATCTTTGTAAGAGGAGGAGGAAATTTCTCAGTGGTAACACTCTTTTCCTTGATGACCAGATAGTGCCCCTTGTGGTTGAAAAGAGTGCCACACTATAACAAGATGGCCCCAACCACACATTTAGGGACCAGTCCTGGAGCTCTTCCTCATACACGCAACCACATTAACTTTGTGATCCTCCTGGTAAGTGTTGCAGGATCAGGCTCTTAGCTCATAATTGCCCGCTTTATTAAGAAGAATTACTTACAAACACACTTTCAAACTTATTCAAGGAAGAAATTCTTTTTACCTTTTGGACGTATGTCCTGAGCATCATAGGTAGAATTTCCTTTCTAAGACAACCTTTGTGAGGTTGTGAGGAATAAAGATACTGGCCACCTGACCCTGTAGTAGTGCAGATTATTATTATTTTTTTGTTTAAAGGAGGAAATTAATTGTTAGACTTTGTTGTCTAAATGGCTGAGCTTTGCCTTTTACCTACAATCTAAAAGGAACATTCAGTTATTGTTGAAAGGAAAGATTGTAATGATATGGTAAAATTGTTTCTATTTTCTTCTTGAAAGACAAAGAAAAATCCAGTAGAACAGATGGGAATCTGCAGACCTGTAGTATTTAAAAATAATTGCTCTACCCAATATAAGGTGCCGAACTGCTATAATTTCAGTGTGGTTTTGCTTGTCCACTTCCTGGGTTGCGATGTTGTTTGATAGGCTAGTCCATATTTCCTCTGCTAGATTAATTCTTTTGGAAGTGGCATCCTTTTTATTCCCTGGGTTGCTATCACAGCAAGGGGAAGAGGAAACGTGTGATGAATGAAGAATGTTCACATTTCTGTATGCCACACATGACGTTCGGGATCCCTTGGGATTTGTTTGTGTTCTTGTATATGTGTGGATGAACATCTGTGGAATGACAGCCTAACAACTTCCTACTGACATTATAAAGGGACCATAATAGCATTAGATTTTTTTTAAGCCCTAGCTCATTTTGTTAACTCTTTCAGCTTCCACTTGCTTCATGCCCTTCCTCACGCTTTCAGTTGATAAGAAAGTTGCAATAGCCAGGGAGTTGATGAGACCTTGAAATTAAAACCAATAATGTCAGAGTGGTAAGCCTTGATCTATGGGGAACAAGAGTTCTGATTTGAGCTCTTTTCCTAAATCTATATTAACTTTCTTTTTGCTTCATGATTGCTTTTTATTCCTCTGTTTCCCTCTCTCATCTATTCCTTTGTGTTCTATTTTCTATTCTTTTGCAGTAAGATAAAGAACATCCCATTTAGTGAAATTGACAATTATAGCTCCACAACCTGGAGAAGTAAAGATGAATATACTTTGTGCCTGATAGGTAAACCTATAAGCTGAGAAGTCTGCAGAGATGTTAAAGTTCTCAGTAAAGTATTTCAACACCTCAGGCCTTATACGAAACTCATGGGAAGTCAATGGAGAGACTCTATGTATGCATGAAACACACAAATATTCAGATTGTTGCATTGCCTGGTGCTGTCCACTACCACACTCTTTTATTTTAGAAATGTATATTTTCATAAGATCTGAGTCTCGCATTTGTAAAATAATTTAGCTCTCAGCAACAGCTCCTTCATGCCTGTATTTTGTGTTGTTGCTTTTACTTTTTAACTCTACATTTTAATTCATGTTGGCTATTATGATATTGCAGTGCAGATAATAAACTCGAGAGTCTAAAAACTGGTCCTTTTGCTCTGATGGCTTCATCATGTGCTCCAGAATCTAAGCCGGCAGTTTAAAAACACGTTTGCCTCTAGCCGTTATGAATTGTCAAGACAGCCTTCAAAATGTGAACCAATGCAATGGTATTTTCCAGAATCTACAGGCATCCTGACACGATTATTCTGATTGCTGTGAACTGCGCTTTTTCATTCATTTTTGAGAGGATGTTAATTGTGAAGATTAAGGATGACAATTTAAATGCCATCATTGATTATTTCACTGCGGATAGAAGCATGCTACAGAGAAGACAGATAAACGTGTTTTGAAGATTTGCTCAATCTAATGTTAGTGGCATTTCATTTTCATATAATGAGTGGGTGGAGCTTGGGGGAGAGTACCATCACTCATTTTTGCAGTCTGACTCAGAGTCCATGTATGCTGTTCCCCTCTGATAACCTGGTTACATCGATTTGAAGACCAGAAGGGATCATTATGATCATCTAATTTGACTTCTGCATTAATACAGGCCATAGAGTTTGACCTAGTGATTCTTACATCATCCAGCCCTGCAACTTGTGGTTCAACTTTGAGGTTTTTCATTTCCTTTTTGACAGTTTAAAGTCTTTCAGTTTCACTCCATAGTGGTTGTACCATTGGTTCTCAAACTGCTGCTGGGCTGCAGAAATTGGGCTAATAGTATATTTCCACCTGCTAAGTTACATTAAAAGACATGAAATAATTTCCAGGGAATTAATTCTCCATGAAAGCAATTGCTGTACTTGCTACAGGGATGTTATCTGATTGTGAACAGGGGTAAGATGAGGTCTGCACCATGACAAATGCGAGAGGAGATGCTCCATAAGTCAATATCTCTATAAGATGTAGTCTGCACTGAAAACATTTAGGAAACTGTGCTCTACACCAATTGTCAAACTGCTCCTAAGGCCTTCTTACAAGGCAATTACAGAGATCCCTGGAGGGTTGAGGTCTATATTATAGAATTTGGAATACGTAGCACGTCGGTGCTCTGAAATGTCAGATGCTACTAAGTGACTTTTGATAACATTCAAGGTTTTTCTAATAACTAATCCATAGATTTTTAAGGCCAGAAGGGGAGGACCATTATGATCCTCTAGTCTGACCTCCTGCATAACACAAGCCAAAGAATTTCACCCACTAATCTCTGCATCAAGCCCATTAACTTCTGTCTCAGCTATAGTACATATTTTAGAAAGACATCCAGTCTGGATTTAGAAATGGAGAGTCCACAATGTCCCTTGGTAAGTGGTTCCAATAGTTAATTACTCACTGTTAAATATCTGCACCCTAGTTCTAGTCTGAATTTGTCTAGTTTCAGCTTCCAACCATTGGATGTTGTTATGCCTTTTTCTGCTAGACTAAAATGCTGGGTCTACTTTCCAAAATCTCTTCCCCAGGTAGATACTTAGACCATGGTAAGGTCACCTCTTTACCTTCTCTTGGATAGATTAAATAGATTGAGCTTCTTAAATCTCTCCTATAAGGCATGTTTTTCAGACTTCACATCATTCTTGTAGTTTTTTTCTGAACCCTTTCCAATTTTTTTTAAACATCCTTTTCAAAGTACAGACACCAAAACTGGACACATTATATCAATAATGGTCTCATTAATGCCATATACAGGGGTATTACCCCCTCCCTACTCCTACTTGATAATACCCTGTTTACATATCCAAGCATCCCTCCTAGCTACAGCATCACACTGGGAACTTGTTCCATTGTTTATCTATCAAGAACCCTTCTTAGCTATGGTGTATTGATTTTCCTACCCTGTTCTCAGGAAAAAAAGTTATTTAAAGGTTAGAAATCCCCTTCATGGCTCAACTTAATATTGATTAACATAATCTTCCAAGCTATTAAGATCTATCAAATAAAGTATTCAGAGACTTTGAAAAATGCACACTAGCCTGCAGGTAAATAATAAAATATCTAAAATTCTTAACTCTTAGATTAGACTGTTCAGCTACTGCATGTGAGAATTACGTCAATGTGCTAAAAATCTTTATATATTTGTATTTGGGGAATTGGCAGAATAGATGTTCATTTATGGTAAGCCAAGGTTCTGTATGTTAAGTAACCCAGTAGTGCACATCATAGACAAAGAACCTAAAAAATTTCAGTTTTAAACCAGTAAATGTACCAGTTTTGTGTACTGAAAGCTCCCACAGCACTTTATAAATTATATATGCAGCAATCCAATCATAGAATATCAGGGCTGAAAGGGACCTCAGTAGGTCATCTAGTCCAACCCCCTGCTCAAAGCAGGACCAATCCCCAGACAGATTTTTGCCCCAGATCCCTAAGTGGCCCCCTCAAGGATTGAACTCACAACCCTGGGTTTAGCAGGCCAATGCTCAAACCACTGAGCTATCTCTCCCCCTTTTGAGCTATTCTCCTCCCCCCCTTTCCACTCAGCAATGAAATGCGGGCAGCTCTGGGGTAGGACATGGCAGTCTTTGAACAGAACGCAGCAACACTGCACGACTGTAAGATGGACATTAAAGAAGAATATTCTATCTAATTGAAACTCTGTGGAATGTAGGAGGACAGAATGTAATTATCTGATTTGAAATTTGGCCAAGACACCTAGGGTTAACACTCCTACCACGGGATAAGTGCCATGAGTCTGACTAGTGTTCATGTTCTGTGCTTTACATCTCATCTGAAAATAGTCATGAAAGCTAGTTCAGCTGTAAGCACAGAACAATAACAGTCTGACATAAATAACTTCAGTTTAATGGTGTATCATCCTTTGTGCTTTTAAGATCTACAGCACCATTGTTATTATTTATTATTAAAGTTATATATGTACATCATGTACTTTAACAAAATCTAACTTAAGAAATTGAACACATCTTTTGTAAGTTACTATTTTCTGGGGTGGGGGTCCTGCATTTGAATAGATTATTTTTACCTGTCATATAAGAAAGCGTTTGGGTTTTTTATATGGGACCTTTTCTCAGATTGCAGCCTGCAGCAAATATTTTAAGTAACATCATAAAACACCCCAAACTGAGCTTTATAATGGAAACCTGACCAAACTTTTCTTACAGTGCTATAATTGCAAGTATAGTGGTAGTTTCTATTGTTCTCCTCACATGAATGTTATGTCTTTTTGGTTGGCAATGACTAGACAATTGGAAGCAATTTATAGTTCTGCTTTGTAAGGCTGAACATCCCCTTCCTCATGCTGTTGTCTCTGACAGCTGGATGTTACTCTCTAACACCAAGGAGACCAAATGTCTCTGGTTTACTGTGTGCTTTATTACATCTTTACCTACACTTTTGACCTGAAGGCTAACCCTTTGTGTATTATGGGGTGTTTTCTTTGCTGATCTAGTGGCAAAAAGCTGCTTAAGGTGGACCTATAATGCCCCGATCCTGTTAATATGACATTACTTTTGCAGTCAAAAGAGCAGCCTGTTCTGATATTTACCCTGAAAATTGAATTATGTAAGTGCACCAAGAATATGGGATGGGTGCTTGTCTGCTTTATGGTAATTAAAATAAATACACCCGAGCAGGCAAGGTCAGGCCTTGGAATGGTAAAATCCTATGTGTAAGGTTATATTCATCTCTGGGATTAGGTAACAGAGAGAAATTTGTAGCTTTTTTTTTTTTTTACTGGATACTGGATTTATTCTTGACTTGTTATCTCTGACCCAAAAGTTTTCTATACAGTTGCAGTAGAAGATCCTTTTAAAAAATACTTCTTGTTTCAGCTGATTCCTTGGCCAGTAATTTTGTGTCTTTTGCTTTTCTCCTGCAGTTTTCCTAGTCTTTTGGATAAAATAATAAAAAAACACTTAGGTTTTTTTCCCCTCCCTGTAACATTTAGCCTATCTCATTATAGCAAAATATTGCATTTTACATGCCAAGCATTAAAACCTGCTTTCTAAAAATGGTAACTGTATTTAATAACTAATTACTCTAATGATCCTGCAGAAGTGCTTGAGACCTGTTTTAGTAGTGGTGTCAATTACAACCATCTGCACAATGAATAAAGGAACCATGGCCCAGCTGTAGAGTTGAAACATGTTGGCATTTTCCTACGGGCAACCATATGGTACTTAACGAAAGCGAATTGTTCACACTGCAAACTGCTCTGCTCCTGATGAATGATAACGTTTTGTTCTGGAAAATAGTTCCACAAATGCGTGGAGTATTTTTAAATGCCGGAGGCGTCTGTAAGTGACAGGCTATAAAGGGGAAGGCCCTTGGAAAAAAAAAAAAAAGCACACGCTGCTTAGGAGTTCTAGCACATCCTTCCTGGTTCTTAATCATAGTGTCCCCTTTGTGAATATGCAACCCTGAATCTGTAAATTGTATTCAATTTAGTATAGGAAGGATAGAACTAGAAATATAATTCTGATTTGCCATAAGCATGTCAGAGCTTGAAGTTGGTATGAGCTTTAAAATAGCAAATCTGAAGCTGTGTAGAATTCATAACATTTTGCCTTGCGTATGTGCAAAAATGTGTGCACCATCTAAAAGAAGCTTAGAGTTGCATGGTAACTGCAATAATTAGGTTTCACACAGGAGTAGGGTTACCATACGTCCTCTTTTTCCCGGACATGTCTGGCTTTTCGGCAGTCAAACCCCCGTCCGGGGGGAATTGCCAAAATGCCGAACATGTCCAGGAAAATGGCGGCTCTGCTCCTCCCCGACTCTTTGGCTCTGTTTAAGAGCCGGGCTGCCCGAGCGCTACCGGCTTGGGGCAGCCCCCGTGCCTCCAGACCCTGCGCCCCCAGCCGGGCACTTCCCCGCCCGGGCTCCGGCGGCGCAGGGTCCGGAGGCACGGGGGCTGCCCGAAGCCGGTAGCGCTCGGGCAGCCCGGATCTTAAACAGAGCCGAAGAGTCGGGGAGGAGCAGAGCCCCCGTGGCTGGAGGCTCTGCTCCTCTTCGGCTCTGTTTAAGAGCCGGGCTGCCCGAACGCTACCGGCTTCGGGGAGCCCCCGTGCCTCTGGACCCTGCACCGCCGGAGCCCGGGAGGGGAAGTGCCCGGCTGGGGGCGCAGGGTCCGGAGGCATAGGGGCTGCCCAAAGCCCGAGCGCTACCGGCTTCACGGTTTGCCGGGCAGCCTCCAGACCCTGCGCCTCCGGCTGGGTGCTTCCCCTCCCGGGCTCCAGCTGCGCTGGGGAAGCGCCGGCTGGGGGCACAGGGTCTGGGGGCTGCCCGGCAAACCCTGAAGCCGGTAGCGCTGGGGCAGCCCTTTCCCCCTGGCTGGGAGTGGGAGGGAGGAGGGGGCGGAGTTAGGGTGGGGAAGGCGTGGAATTGGGGCAGGGCTAGGGGTGGGGAAATGGGCGGGGCCAGGGCCCGTGGAGGGTCCTCTTTTTTTATTTATTAGATATGGTAACCCTACACAGGAGTGCTGGTTATAGACTGGTCTCTATTTCCTGGCCTTGGTCACCTGACATTAGGCAGGGTGGCAGAATGTCTCATGAAATGTGTCACTTTCAAATTGACTCCACTGGTCACTGTTACAGCACCAACAAAATGTAGGTCTTTTCTTAGAAAATTGCCCTCAGTCCTTCTCCTTAGAAACAATAGTGCATTTTGTTTTCCTGTTTGTGCAATGGAGGGCTCAAGAAACTGGTAATGGGATTCATAGCCTTTCACTGGTTTGAAATCTGAACCAGATCAACAGTGATAGAAAGCTGTTGCCATTTCATAGTTGATAAGTAATTATCTGGACAATGTGAAATGAATTTGGTCTCAGTACATTTCGTACTGTCCATCTTGCACAAATAGCCATCATCAGTTACCTGAATTAACGATTTTATTAGTGTCAGAAATTAGCTATTTTTTCATGTTATTACTTTTTAGTGAAATACAGTTGTTAAGGAATTTTGTATATATTTGATGTTCTGTTTGGATGGTTAATAATAATAATAATAAACATCCCAAACCTGGGAATTTTAAACTGTTCTGTGTGATATATTGGACGGCTTTTGTGAGCATTGCCTTGTTTCTGTGTTGATGCATATTGATGGGGCAGTAAAGGGCTACTTTATTATTTTTTTTGTTAATTAATCCATCACATTTCACAAGCGCTGAAGTAACTTGAAACAACTTGATAGATCTTGCTGTTGCTTATACAGATGAAGTTGTAACAACTCTTTGCCTTGGACTTCAAGGTTCTCATTACACTTCACACTACAGCTACAGTTAGAACCTGAGAGTTACGGACACCTCGGGAATGGAGGTTGTCCATAACTCTGAAATGTTTGTAACTCTGAACAAAGCACAGTTCTGGCTTCAGATCCAACAGCTGACATCCCAGGCCAGGTTTCAGCAGCAGCTGAGCTCCCTACGCAGCGCTGGCATGAGTTTGCAAGCTTGTCCCGCTCCCTGCAGGTAGGGTGTGTGTGTGTGTGTGTGTGTGTGTGTGTGTGTGTGTGTGTGTGTGTGTGTGTGTGTGTTCTGCTCCTGCTCTGCTGGCTCCGGCTGCCTTGGTCTGCAGTCCCAGCGTCTTGCTGTAAGTGGCTGCCCTGTGCGTGGGGATGGGGTTGAGGTGGGAACAAGCAGATGTGCCTACCTTTGAGATGCAATACAGGCAGAATACAGTATTTGCTTTTTTTTTTTTTTTTCTCTGCTGCCCTCCTGTTTGGTTACTTCCAGTTGACCGGTCAGTCCGTAACTCTGGTGTTCATATCTTTGAGGTTCTACTGTATTTGCAAATTCACAGTAGCAGAAGAGATGCAACTCAAGAGATCTTGGAACAGGAGGACTTGAGCTAAAGGAAAAGTCTTTGTTAGCTATTAGCAATACAGGGTTGCGAAACATTGTTGAGAGACTCTAGATAATGCTATTGCAGATGGACTTGCTAATACTGAATGCCCAAAAGTTAGCACTAGAAAAAAAAATGCTTATTCTTAGCTGGGATGCAGTTTATTGTGGAGGCAGTGTCTGTCACCTGTAAAATGTGGGGTGGGGGAGGTTCCCCCTGGAACTCTCTCTATGATCTATTTTCTGACATGCAGTTATTGCCTACAGGTTCTGCCCGACTATACAGGAAATCAAATCACTGCATGGTGCAAAAACACTGCAGGGCCTGTGAAATACAAACAGCTGTGATCTAAGATGCACTAGCCAGTTAATTACTGAGTGCAATATGCTTTATACTTCTTGGTATTTGATCTGTTACAGAATCACCATTTGGTTCAGTAAATCTTCCTTACTTTTAATTAATAGTAACTCATTGGTATTGTAATAATTTCAGTCTAACGTTTACTTTAAAAAAAAAAACCTTTGTGCAGGAATGTAGTGGGAAATGTTTCTTTACCTGAGAGGCAAATGTTTATTATAATTGGGAGGAAAATATTACTAGTGTTTGTTGAGCGCTGACTTTATGCTCTATACCAGGGGTTGGCAACCTTTCAGAAGTGGTGTGCCGAGTCTTCATTTATTCACTCTGATTTAACGTTTCGCGTTCCAGTAATACATTTAAACGTTTTTAGAAGGTCTCTTTCTATAAGTCTATAATATATAACTAAACTATTGTTGTATGTAAAGTAAATAAGGTTTTTAAAATGTTTAAGAAGCTTCATTTAAAATTAAATTAAAATGCAGAGCCCCCCAGGCTGGTGGCCAGGACCCAGGCAGTGTGAGTCCCACTGAAAAGTAGCTTGCGAGCCATCTTTGGCACGGGTGCCATAGGTTACCTACCCCTGCTCTATACTATACAGAAAGGAAGACACAACCCCCTGTGCAAGCTTGTATTCAACTTCAAACTCAGTCAAGGCAGGTTAGATATACCTGTACAACACCTGATAACAGCTCAGCCTTAGTTTACAAGCTTATTTAAAGAGTTAACTCCTTCGGGCAGAAATCTTGTCTGCTTAATAGCCATAAAGCATCATGTATGCCTCTGGAGGTATATAAATGTATGTCTGAAGGATTTGAAGGAAGAGAGAGGTAGGTCATACTAGGTGTAAGGGAGGCATGAAAGACTTTTAGAGAGTCAGTGGGAGATAGATGCAAAGTGTCTATAAGGAGGGAAGTTGGGACGAGAATAAGTACTGAGAGTGTCCAGGGGGAGGAATGAGAGTGCTGATGTATGTGGGTGAGGAGTCATGTAGTAACTTGAAGTTTATAAATATTAGGTACCGGGCACATAGCACTAGTCATAGTATAACTTCCACAATGTTTGTTCCTGAAGGGAATGAATTAAAATATTACAAACTATGGATACTCCCAGCACTGGGCTACTTAGCATACAGGTAGCCCATGATGTTTTCTTACCAGGAAATATGCAGAGAGTAGATTAAAGGGAAACATAATGGTGACAAATTTAGTCAACACCCGGGTTTGAGAAAAGGGGTCTGAAGCACCCATCCCACAATGTTGCCAGCTCCTATGATCTTATCATGAATTTTGCGATATTTGGTGTTTTGGTAATTTGTTTTGTTGGTGGGGGTGGGAGGTTGGTAAAGGCTCAGTTTCTGGATTCATGTGAGTAGGTGAGAATCTCAGTTTTCATTAATACATTTTTACAAGATTCTAGCCCTCATATTTATGGAGAAAACCTTGAAACTGTGACCCAAATGCACCATAATGGCTCAAAAACCAGAAGGCAAATTAACATAATCCATTTTTTTATAATCTTGCGATTTTTTTTAAACCAGTCTCTGAGTTTTGAAGACATGAGGCTGGCAGTACTGCCACCAGCCACAGCTGTGCATCATGTAGCCAGTCTCCAACACACCACAAAGGAAACAGCCATGTATTCCTTTGAGAGTCCATATCTTCAAACCTTTCAGTCAGTTAAATGTTTTAATGCTTGGTCACTCCTGTAAGGATGGATGAGTTGGGCGGGTGCTACTTTTACTCACAATCTAATATGGCAACGCTAGTAGAAGGAAGCGTGAGCACTTCGGGCTGATGAGAACACTATAGGCAGCATAGGTCATTGGTGTTGCCAACCATAGGTACCGATTCCATAGGTCCTCCAGAGCTGGAGCAGCCACAGGGATAAAAACAGTGGGTGCTCGGCACCCACTGGAAACCCCGCGGATCAGCTCCTCCCCTTTCCCGTTCCCCCCCCCCCAGCGCCTCCTGCCTGCCAACAGACCCCTCTGATCAGCTCCTCCTCCTCCCTCCCCAGCACCCCCTGGGAAATCACAAAGCCGGTGCCTCTGTTGCCATCTCTCATGAATTTATCATGAACCATGTGGTTTTTGGTCCCTGCTGCAGGAGCTGTTGTGAAAATGTTTTTTCATAGAGTTGAAGGCCATAAGGGACTAGCTAATTATTTAGTCTGACCTTGTGTATATCACTGGGCACCAACCCCACCCAGTACCCAAACACTAAACCCAACAACCAAAATTAGACCAAAATATTACAGCCCACAGGTGACTATACTGTTATGTGCCACAGCTAGAGAATAGGAGGGATTGAGATGCGTCAGTGCTTGAGGCCATCCCAGGAACTGGCCTGCATTCAGTGATGTAGAGGAAAGTGAAAAACTCCCAAGGTCATGGCCAATCTGATCTGGAGGAAAATCCCTTCCCAACCCACACGTGGTGATCAGTTAGACCAGGGGTGGGCAAACTACGGCCCACGGGCCGGATCCGACCTGCCCCTTAGGCTGGACAATGACATCCACTCAGGGATGCATTCTTATACACAGGTACAAACAAGTTACACATCACTTCTGACACATCGAGGTACAACCCCTCTGCGTGTTGGGGTGCTGCCTTTCTCCTGGTACACCTTGGTTTGAACAAACAAGTCTATCCGTCATATTCTTTTGACCCTGTCTTTTAGGATGGGTCAGCCTGTTCCTCATTATCTCTGTGGAATGTATTCGTACTGGAATGTTCTGGTGCCATCCTGGCACATGTTTATCCTATTAGTACTTGATACCCTTTAGATATGTGTATACGTCCAATTAGCAGCCTTCTTCTTGCCAACTTTTATGAACAGGGCCTACCTCTGGCTCACAGCTTAACTTTGCTTTATGTTAGCAAAGTCTTGACCATTACTTTAGTTCAGGCCTCATACCAGGCCTCTGATACCAAGGATTTATGTTTCAGGGCCTCATCTTACTATAGCGCTCTTTGCCCCGCCTCCCCCAGGGGCCACAGGGACATGGTGCTGGCCACTTTCAGGAGCGGCGTGGGACCAGGGCAGGCAGGCACGGAGCCTGCCCTGGCCCCGGTGCATGCCGCTGCCAACCCGGAGTTGCTCCAGGTAAGTGGCACCGGGCCGGAGCCTGCACCCCAAAACCCTCCTGCACCCTGCCACCCAACCCCCTGCCCTGAGCCCCCTTGTATGCCCCGCAGCCGTCCTCTGCCCCAACCCCTTGCTCTGAGCCCCTTCCTGCACACTGCACCCCCTCCCACACCCTGCACTCCCTCCCGCACCCCAGCTCCCTGCCCCAGCCCTACATTCATGGCCCTGCATGCACTTTCCACACCCAGATGTGGCACTTAGGCCAAAAAGTTTGCCCACCCCTGAGTTAGACCCTAGTATATGAGCAAGAACTAGCCAACTAAGCTCGTGAGAGCAACGAGCACTGTCCCACTCTGCCCAGCATCCCTTCTCCAGTGTGATAAACTCTTGCTTTAATGTGTTTTTTGGAGCACATAGAAAGCCCTCTTACAGAATGTCTTCATAATCCTTACTATTATTAAGGCCTCATATTACTACTTTCGGAAATAACTATCATTCAGCCATCTTAATGGGTGTGATTGCTCAGAGCTTCCACAAAGTCAATTCAAGCATAGCTAGGATTAGGACTCAGGATTTTAATATAACAGATCCAAGTCTTGTCCACTTTAGTACACTGATTTTCACAAGGAATATGCCAGATTAGGTGCTTGTGTAACCCATGCTAACGCAGTGTGGCTCTCTGTCACCTTCTACGGCTAGGTCAAATCTAGAGGTTTGATTCTGCTATTGCCACTATGCTAATAGGCCTGGTTCATCAGCTCATAGCCCCTGGGTTCCATCCCCAAAGATGACCAAACTGGGCATTGTTATCCTTGGCTAGACAGTCTGTAACGACTAGACCACACTCTGCTCCCAGCAGTAGGAATTAGCAGTCCTATGCCTAGCATTCCATTACTGTCTCACCTATTGGCAGTGTGTATAGATAACTCCCAGCCCTCTTTTAGAAAATAATTTCTAGTTAGCAAAAATATATTTCCAGAAAACAAATACCCATGTTGGTGAGTAAAGGCACACTGTTCAGTATTTTAGTTTCCAAAATTAGGCATACAGGGTTTTTTCCTTAAACTTAATAATAAAAAATGAAGCTTTAAAAACAAAATCCTAATGAAAAGTATTTTCTTTGGGTCTAGACCTTTTTCTTCACTTGCCAACTCCCTTTGGTTAGGGGATTAAAGCTCTTGTGTTCATCTCTTGGTTTTGTTTTGTTTTTCTTTAAGTAAACTTGTGTATAATTTTTTCCACTAAAAGTCTCCCATGCCATGGCATTTCAGTTACATTCAGTATTGGCAGTCTAAACCATATGGAACTATACTAGTGCATGAGTACTAGAAGGTGAAACTAATTATGAACAATGTGAAACAGAGCTTATCTTCACTTCCGAAACAAAGTGAATTGCAGAAAGTAAATGCATAAGTGGTGAGAAGTTAATTATATATTTTAAAATCTTGCTTACTTTTAATAATCTAAAGTGGTGATAATAATATATGTAAGAAGATATAAGTAATATATGTATTAACTTAATACTATCCCATTTAAATACCATGGTGTATTAGTAAAATAACGAACCAACCAATCCCCTTATGCCTGTGTGAATCTGACCCAGTGTCTGCATTAATATTTTCTAAAAGAAGCAAAGATAACTCCATTGCCAAAGCATATACAACACTTTGTTTTTGTTTAAATACTTTCCACCAGAACTGACAAATTCTATTGATCAATACAATAAATTATTCTAATTTCCAAACATTTCCTTTGACGTGAAATACCAAATAAACTGTACATAGTCTCAGAAGTGACTGAAAGTCAGATCCTCCTCTGGAGCTCACTTCCTTAGAGGTTTTTACAGTGTAACATTAAACTGAAAGTGACAGAAGTGAATTTAAGACATGGCAGATAGTCATTGTACTTTTGAATGTTTTATCCGCTTAATCCTCATTCTTCTTCCCTTTACAGAGTGTGTTAAAATATAGGCTAACACTGTGATAATTGCTGCTTTGTTGATTCAGTATAGGCTGGTTTGCAGGTATTCTTCATTATGAGATGGTTACTTATATTGAAAAGGCAGAACCTCTATTGCATGGATAAAACTGCTGCAAGTGTAGATTTTCTGCCATTGGCTGGCAGTAGAGAGATATATATATAATTTTACAGTAGGATAAAACACAGCTTTCATTAAAGCAACCAGCAGCATATAGTTCCCTTCAAGTTTCAGTACTGATAAAGAGAGCTTCTGGCACAGAATTTGACTTCTTACATGGTCAGTAGCCCAGTACACAATATCATGCCAACCCTTTACTTCATCTCTTTACCCAAAGCTTACCTGTCTGGGCCCCATGCTAGCACATCCTGTACATCTTAGCTTCCAGTGTAATTTAAAGGAGAGGACTGCATGAGGAGCCTCTGTAGTTTGTCAGTTCTAGAACTTTCTGGTACTGGTACGTTACCTTTCATCCTGGAAGATCCCCGAGCTCTTTACAGACTCTGTAGAGGAGTCACTTCATCCACTGCAGAAATGCAGACAGTTCTGAGGTGGAATTGACAAAATCTCATTTTGGCCTGGACACAAAGGAAACAGCATTATTCTTAAGGGTGGGCAAAAAAAATGACATGGGATCATTTAATGGCCATATTTTTATAATTATTTTAAATAATAATTTTAAAATAATTTAAAACTTGTTACTTTTATTATTTATATTGTGGAAGTCTCTAAACACACCAGTCATGGACACAGACAGATAGGGAAGCACAAGGAAACAATAAGATAACACTGGTCTGCACGCTAAGCAGTGGTCCCTGCATACCGGCTGCCTGTCAGGGGTTTTGTAGGCATCATGACAAAGGACAGAGATTGTGAGGGATTTGTAGGATGACAAGGAGGTAGCTTTGTGGATGTTCACAGGGAGCACCTCCCACACTTGAGGGCAGCATGGGGAAAAGCATGAAAGTGCTTGTTTGAAAATTTAACAGATTGGTGATGGAGGCTGGCCTCATGGGCTGATCAGAGGCAGAGTCAACAGCATATTAGAGATGATGGGTTGGGTGGAGATGGGCTGAGAAGGGCCTTGCAAGTATGAGTACAGGGACATAGATAAACTACTACATAGGGACATAAGACTAAGGGACTTCCTGGGTCATCATGTTCAATCTCCTGCTATCACAGGCAACCCCATCATAACACTCTGTTCATGAATTTATCAAGCTCCATTTTAAAACTAGTTAGGTTGTTTGCCCCATTGTTTATGAACTTTCACCCACTTTCTACTGTTAGGCTCACAACTGGGGTAGGTGTACTAGGCCCCACTTACCACTACACCACACTGCTCCTATTGGAAGGCTGTAGTTTGTTTGATATAATGGAGAAGGGGAAGCCAGGAAGGCATGCAAGAGATGGACATTATGAAAATGACAAGCTAGGAAAATGATCTGTGCAGCAACATTGTGAATGGATCACCAGCATCACTTCCTTCAGTTCTTGGCCTTGATAAATCATGAGATTTACTGTGATTACAGCCCACGTGATGCAACTTATCTGAGGATGGGGAATGTTGCTCCAGTTCTAAATGAGCCAAGTTGTATGCATTTTCATCTCAAGGAACATAAAAAGCTATTTAAAAATTGATGTGTATACATTAGAACTGTTCTCTGGTCCTTCCCCTACCCTAGTTTTCAAAAGTAGTGACTGAAAAGTCAGTATAAAATTACTTTAAAGGGAACAAACTAAAAATTACCCTCTGTAGTTTAGAAATAGCGGCATCACTTTTCTCATATTAGTGCAAAACACATATAATTAACACAATGCAGTGGTAGCACGAAAACATTTTAAATGCATTTAGGGGTGGAAACATGAGATGCGCTGGCTATTATGGAGAGACAGTAGTATTGCTATAGCTAAAGTTATGGAGAGACAGTAGTGTTGCCTTTAGGTTTCATAAATCCATTCTGAAGCCTCCCACTCCAATTCCTAAAAATTTTTCTAAGAAAAATTGATTTGTTCTAAAAATTGCCAGGCTTACTCTGAAGGCCAAATAGAATTTTTCTTCAAAGTTTAAAAACAATGGTTGAACTGTTTTTGATCTGGGCATTAAATGAGACCTGCAAAAGGGGTAGGGGGAGTGGGCTTTATGTTCTTTTTTCTTCTTCTTCTTTTCTTGCTTGTTTGTTCAAATTTCAGTCTCATACAAACATCATACGCAAACGCACCCAACCAGAGCTCTGAGTGCCCTTGTGTACATTTAAAAACACAAAAATGTAGGAGATTCAAAGTAAAATGTGATGATTTAGAACCGCGTGAAAAGGAGGCCTGAAAGCATAGTGGTGGTTTTGTTGATGATGATGATGATGTTTTGATTTGTTTAAAACAACTTTTTAGGAGCCTTTCTCTACTCGCCTTTAACATTAGAAATAGAGGGTCAGCCTGCCTAGGCTGGGAAACTTGAATGACTCGAGAGCTAGTGCAATGTTGAATTTTTGAAAGGAGAATGGAGTTTCAATCAAACTGTTTAGAACTTTTTTTTTTGTCAGTTACTATTTAACTTCAGTGCCTAAATCACCACACAGACTTTCACCGATTTCATTAAATAGATTTTCTAAAACCAATTTAGTTACGGTAATTATTTTGGTGCAAGTCGGTGCCCAAACCATGTCATCTCAGAATGAAAGTAGTTAAAGGTGAATTATCTAAAATACACGTTCTCAATCCATCTTTAACAACTTTTATTGTGAAATACAAATTCTCACACAAAGTCTTGTACTGAAATAGCTGAATAGATTTTAATTTGCACCTTTTGATATTTTGGTGCAAGCCTGTACAGAGACCAGCCCTAACATTTTGACTAAAGGAAGCCTTTGTTAAAGATTCAACAGCCTTGCACCTTCAGTTAAGATGATAAGAGCTAATAATAAATATCCTTTAGCACTCTCAGAGGTTCTCCTAGAAAATCAACATTCCTGATGTGTTTAACTTAAAAAAAGCAAGCAAAAATGTAAATAAATGAATAAATAAATTTCAGGCCCCCTGTATCTTAAAAAAAAACCAACAACAATTAAAACAATCAGATAATTTTCATTTGTAGAAAAAAAGAAGGGTGTGGGGGGAAATTTTCTAGTTATTAACATTTTGAAATTTAGACTTCTATCTATGATTTTTTCCCAGTTTTGAATGAGTCTAAAGCTGTTGCTTTAGAGTCTGATCATCAACCAAGGCAATCCATCTGTTGCCCTTTGCTTTTGATAGTGATACTTCTTCTGGGCCCCTAGAAGAAGTATTTTTTCTATCAGCCTCTGGCATGGGGAAGGTTTATGGTCTGGTTGGTAGGTTCCAAGCAGACCTGCCAAGCACCCAAAACCACAATTGTTGGTCTGATTTTCAGAGATGGTGAAGAGTTGCTGCTCCCAGGGAAGCTAGTGAAACCTGTGGTTGCTCAGGATCTCTGAAAATCTCTAGCTGTGATTTGAACATGTATAATAATATTTCCCTGTAACTATCCCTATGGAACACAGTTTTAAAAAAGAAACCAGGTGACTCTGATAAAACGTTTATTTATAACGTCTATCAGAACATTAAATTGTTTTAAAAATCAAGTATCTTTCAAAATATCTGAGAGTTGGAATAACTAATATAAAACGTTGGTCTTTCTCCCATGCCGACCCCCCAAAAAATATTCTAGAACCTTTACTCCAGATTTCTGCCAGGAGTGGATACACGGCAACTTTCTTAACTGGTTGGCTGGAGAGCTGCCTTTATTTTGAATTCAGCTACCTTAGAACAGTATCTGTGGTCCTTTTTGCACTGTAGGAAATAAAGCAGGAAATTCTTAATCTTATGTGTGAAATTTCTCCTGTGTTTTGAGATGTTAACATAATCTAAATGACTCAGATGGCAATAAGATATTGCCCAAGGGTAAAAATAGTTTGTGAGACCGTGCCATAGTAGATAGTTCGAAGCTTGAAGATATGTTGTGACGTTGCACAATCAAGTTATTTTCACCTCAGGGCAATTTCTGTTTTGCCTGAGGGCAGTTGCTGCGATTGCCCCTTAAGACTGCTGCTACTCATGAGAAGAAGCAGTCATTATACTTTGCCAACTGCATTGCGCTCACCATCTTCAAAGCATTTTATTAAATAATACTTAAAGCACAGCTGAAAGGTGAAGAAGTATTAGCCCCATTTTATAGTGTAGAGGGGGAAATTGTGGCAGAGATGTTAAGACCCACAATTGTGGAAGAACCCGCTAATTTTGGGTGCCCAACTTGAGAACTCAGGCTTCCCCACAAATGCTGGGCACTGCATCTCTGATTGAAGCTGGTAAGATCTGCAGGTTCTGAACACCTCTGAAAATCAGACCCCGCATCTCACCTCTCACTTTCATCCTCCCTTGTGGAAAAATCAGTTTATTTATACCTCCTCTAATACTTTTATTTCAAATAAAAGTGATGTAGTTTGTACTGACTAATATGGATACCTGTGTAGCTGCATTATCTACTGCCCAGATGACAAACTGTTTGTTGAGCACTGACAGTGCACTCAGCACTGTACAGAACAAAAAGGGTAATGGGGAAAGGTTCCTTCTTCTAGAGAGACAAATAATACTAAACAACAGTTCACAGCTGAAGCACCACCAAGATGGAATCACGGTGATACAACTGGGTGAAGAAAAGTGGATTTGTGTGTGTTGGTTTAATGTATAATAAATAATGAGGGGCAGATTAGCATTGCTTGGCTTCATGATTGAGGAATGAGTTGGAAAAGCAGAGGGTGGAAATCTATGTGAAAAGAATAATGTGGAAGAAGCAACAAAGATGAGAATGAGAGAAGGCTACAGAGAATGATGAGAGAAGGCAGGAGCCAGGGAAGACGGGGCAGTAGGAAGAAAAGAGGTTGGAAACACAGGCAAGGGTGGAGCTATGCAGAGTTTTGAAGGCAAGAATAAGCAGCTGTAAACTTGGTGAGCCAATAAAAGGATTCGCTGAGGGCAGTGCTGTGATCAGAGCCTCTGGGTTTTTTTTATGTGAACATTAATTCTTCTTTTGGGGTCCCACAAAATGAGGCCAACAGTGGAAAGAAGTTGGAACCAGTGAAGGAAATTTGCATGCCAAGAAGTGAGGTAGTTCTCCTACAGACCATTCTAGGGTGGAAGTGAAGAAGATGTAAGAGTTCAGGATACTGTTAGGTTGCGGTAGCAGGAAGAGCTCTGGAACAGGCCCGATTTGCACCAATGGCAGGATTTTGAAAAGGATTTGGCGTCAGCCTAACTCTGCTCCCAACGGAGTCAGTGGGAATGGAGCTCGGCCAAAGGCTTTTGAAAATCGAACCTCTTCCCATCAAAGGGCACTTTTGCCAGAAGGACAAAGCGTCCCTGAGCCTTCCCCCAACAAGCAACTGATAGGGAAACCTTAGAAATAAATCCCCCAAATTAAGAATTTAAATTTGCAAGGCATGGCCTGAGCACAGGACTGAGAACCAAGGACAGTTGAGTTCTGGTCCTAACTTGGACACTGTCTTCTTAAGCAAGTCACAAAGCCCATTGTTTTCAAGACTGACTCCTAATTTTTTGGGTGCACACTCTGACACCCACAGTGATTTTTTTTACTCTATGTAAACATGTCTTGTTTATAAAAGAAATACTCACACTGCTTGTGTGTTCCAGGCTCATAAAAGCCTCTTTAGGTTAAAAACTACCGTTGAGGTTGGAGTTCTGAATGTTTTCATATCTACTTAAGTCTTTATTACAATCTCTCTGTGATGCCTCTTGGATATTTTGCAACTCCTAATATAAGACATTTCACCATATAGCTCTTAACTGGATAGAGGGCCGGCAATGTAAAGTTTGGTAAAATAATGTTCGTAAAGTTAAAATCACAATGTTATTTGGTTAGTGTATTTCTCTAACCTTTTTTTTTATTATTCTGTTTTTTCTCTGAAATGCACTGATCCATGTAAAGGGGGAATGCAGTATTGGTTTGGAAGAGGGACAACAAACCTGCATGAGGACATTAAAAAGTTGTTTTGATTATATATTATTTTCTGCCTTTTTATGAATGTTTTCCTTATTTTTTTTTTTTTGAAAGGGGCATTTAAAATACAAATGTAAAAAATACTAAGAGCACATGCTTCCAAAACCATTTTTATTGAAACATTACTCAAGTATTCATTTAGCTATAAATATATATTGATTCAATTTTGTGCCCGATGGAGGGAAAGTGCTTTTGATTCGTTTGAAAAATTGTAAGCCTTATGACATACAGTACTGTTGATTTACAGCAGAGCTATATTGGATTTCTCTGTTATGTCTGAAAGTTAGATATCAGATGGAAAGTTATTGCTCTCCTGCTTACTCTAAAGAATTGCTCCCAGACTGTTCCTTTTTTTTATAGTCATAAAGTTTAAGGTCAGAAGGACCACCTGATCATCTCATCTGACCCCCTGGTCATAGACCACCAACACCACCCAGCACTTACACACTAAACTCAACATCTGAAAATAGACCAAAGTATTACAGCCCACAGGAGACTAGATTATTATGTGCCACAGGTGGAGAACACGGGAGGCCAAAGTGCACCAGTGTCCAGGAAATGATTAAGTGAGAGATATCCAGTTAATTCTGGCTAGTGACCCACACCCACACACTGTAGAGCAGAGGTGGGCAAACTACGACCCAGGAGCTGCATCCAGGCCCTCTAGACCCCAGTCCCCAGAAGGAGCTCAAGGGCCAGATTAAAAATGTTTTTTTTTAATCTGGCCCTCGAGCTCCTTCTGGGGACTGGGGTCTGGGGCTTGCCCCACTCTGGTGCTCCAGCTGGGGAGCAGAGTAACGGGGTTGCCCCACTCAGCGTGGCTCCCAGAAGCAGTGGCATATCCCCCCTCTGGCTCCTATGCATAGGGGCAGCCAGGAGGCTCTGCACGCTGCCCCTGATCTAAGCACCGCCCCTGCAGCTCCCATTGGCTGGGAACCACGGCCAATAGGAGCTGCAGGGGTGGCACCTGCAGACAGGGCAACACACAGAGCCGCCTGGCTGCGCCTTCGCATAGGAGCCGGAGGGGGGACATGCTGCTGCTTCTGGGAGCTGCTTGAGATAAGCGTCGCCCAGAGCCTTCACCCCTGACCTCCTCCTGCGCCCCAACCCCCTACCCCAGCCCTGATCCCCCTCCTGCCCTCCGAACCCCTCAGTTCCAGCCCAGAGCACCCTCCTGCACCCCAAACCCCTCATCCCCACTCCAGACCCCGCACCCCCAGCCGGTGACCTCTCCCCCTGCACCCCAACCCCCTGCCCCAGATGTGGCCCTTGGGCCAAAAAGTTTGCCCACCCCTGCTGTAGAGGAAGGTGAAAAAAAATCCTAAGGTCACTGGGGGGCGGTTTCTGACCTGAGTGAAAATTCCTTCCCAACCTCAGATATGGCAATCAGTAAGTAGACCCTGAGCATGTGAATCAGCCAGCCATACACGTGGGAGAGAGAATGCTTGATGTCACCTCAGAGCCATGTGCTCATGGTATTTAGACTCTTTTATTGGTTGGGATAACTTCTGTTGATGCATAACATGAGTTGAGCATTTGCAGTGATTCCTGAGAGAATGTTATATTGTGTGTATTGTGATCTTGCTATGAAACTAGTGCACACATTACAAGAAAAGTATATTCACAAATAACCAGTAAAATATTGAAGATTTTAATAGAAGAAAAAAAATCTTCCTAACCACCCTTTTATCCACAGTGTATAACATTGACTAATTACACATGGATATGAATGTGATGCTCAGGTACCATGGTGATGGTGGATGCATTAGAAACAGCTAGTGCAATAAAAGTTGGTATGCAGATTTCCCTTTGTCTGAGGTACATATAAGGCTTCTTTCACATTAGTGAAAAAGCAGGGAAAGCAACCTGGTCCAGTCAATAGGACACAGAACTGAGTTGGCAGACCTCGCTTTTATTTCTGTCTGTGCTCATGACTGTGTGTGTGACTTTGGGCAAGTCACTTCACCTCTCCCTGTAAAATGAGAAAAATATTTACCCTACTTTTGTATAGCAATTTGTGATCTACAGATGAAAAGCACCGTGTAAGTGCTCTGTGTTTATTTAGAAGAGCAATGAAATTTCATTGGAATGACTGCACCATTATTTTCAAAAGACTGTAAAGAACTACCTCACAATTAAGGTGACCAGATGTCCCGATTTTATAGGGACAGTCCTGATTTTTGGGTCTTTTTCTTATATAGGCTCCTATTATCCCCCACCCCCATCCCGATTTTTCACATTTGTTCTCTGGTCACTCTACTCACAATAATAGCCAGAGACACCTTGGAATAAGAGTATTCTGGTTTTTGTGCCTCTTATATGGGGTGGCACCACTCCACAAGAAGAGTTTGTTTAATAAAAATAATGCAGAGTGATACTATTGCCAATTTATATTCATGAATCGAGCACTTATACTATTAAATCCAAGGGCACTTGAGATCATTATAACAATAATACACTTTGCGTCACTGGATTAAGTCACACTTTGGAGTATCTGTACTCCCTGAAGTCTTCTTAGTATCTCTTGGATACAGTTGCTATAAACATATACAATGGTACTTTCAGTGGCATACCATAGATAATTGTGAAATATGAAATGTGTTTACTGATTTGCCTTATGTAAAAAGATTGTAAATATGTGATCATTTGTATACTTCGGGTCTGATATAGTCATGATTATGAGGCCTCTCTCTTTAATATATAGTACTCCTTTAATAAACAGGATCGTATTGCAGTGGTCTGATGTTTGCACCATTTGTATGAGCAGGACTTGGGGCTTATTTTTTTAAAGGTGGTGAGCACCTTAAAATTATTTCCTTAATTAACAATAATTAAGAGGATGCCTCTTACAATTTGGATTTCAGGGACTCTTCTCTACATTTGAGGTATATACGGTCTGCTCCCACTGAGCTCAATGGAAAGAGTCCATTGACTTTAATGGATCAGGCCCCTAGTCAGGCCAGTAAGAAAAACATGAAGTCATCTGCACAAGACATTTAAAATCTTTCTTGGTGATTGACTGAGCTGCTGCAACCCCTGTTGTATGGGGTCTCTATGGAGATTATTAGCTAATTTGGTTGGGATTTATGACCAGACCCACTTTTTTCTGTCACAATGAGGATATTTACATAATAACATTTAAAAATGTTAACATAAGCATCCTGAAGTAGCATTAGGAGTCTGAGATGAACCCTCCCCTCCCCCTGCCCGTCCCAAAAAAGAACATTCGGAGCTCAGTCTGTCAGTTTGTCCATGACTCAAGTGGTTGTTCACGGGGATGTAGCTCGTGTAGTATTTAAAATCGTTCACATCTCTTGGGTCCCCTGACCTGTTGAACCTGATCACAGTAAGGTTGAACGAAGGATGGAGTAGGAATATTTGACCCTGAATATTAGTAGGTTTAATTCAATACAGTAATACGTTAAAGTTTTAGGCTATCGCAGCTTGTAGGGCAGAGGTCCCCAAACTGTGGAGAGCACCTTTAGGGAGGTGCGGAGGAACATTCGGGGGGGGTGTCTGGGGCCTGGGCCAGCCCCCATGGGTTGGGGGCAGAGAGGGAGCACCAGCACCCAGAGCCCCGCTGCCAACCTCACATCTGCTCCCGGCCCCGGCTACTGGCCTTGGCCCCCAGCCGAGACTCTGCTTCCGCCCCCACCCCCAGCTGTGGCCCCAGCCTTGGCCCCCTTACCCCTGTTTGCGTCTCCCCCTCCTGGAGCCGCAGCCCCACTTATGGGGACGGGGACGCCGGACAGAGGTAAGGGGGGGTATGAGATAAAAAGTTTGTGGACCACTGGTGTGTAGGTTTGTGGAGCTACATGCCACAGTGAAAAGCAAGCTGTATCCATGCATGTAGCTATATGTCTCTCATTGAAAGACTCCGATAGCAGGGAAAAGGTTTGGCAGCTCCCCATTGCCAGAGCCTTTACCTGCAGTGAGGAAAGGCGCTGGCAGGAGGGAGACAGCCAGAGCCTTTCCCTGCTGCTGGAGTTTTTCCCTGCTGCAGAGAAAGGTTCCGGCAAATGGGGACAGAGCCTTTCCCTGCCCTCCCCACTACTGGAATCTTTCCCTGCGGTCGGGAAAGTCTTCAGCAGCAGGGAGGCAGCAGGACATTACACTGCTAAAAATAGCAGTATGGATAGGTAGGCACAGCTTGGGCGAGTAGACAGCCATGCATACGTGCTTGCGTAATACCGACACCCCTGAGTCTTTACTCACCTAAGCCACACTTCAGCAGCTACACTGCTGTTTATACCCTGTCCTAGGGGAGCTGTGCGCATATGTACTCTGCATGCTGCAGAAAGAAGTTTGAATCCTAGTTTAGTTTGCACCATAGCTACATTAAAGACATTATTATATAAAACACATACATATAATATCATATATATACACCTCTACCTCAATATAACGCTGTCCTCGGGAGCCAAAAAATCTTACCACATTATAGGTGAAGCCGCGTTATATTGAACTTGTTTTGATCCACCGGAGTGCGCAGCCCCCTCCTCCCCCAGATAACTGCTTTACCGCGTTATATCCAAATTTGTGTTATATCAGGTCGCGTTATATCGGGGTAGAGGTGTATATATATAGAGAGAGAAATATCTAATGTAAATAATGCCATTTTGCAAGTAGTGTTCATTTTCAGGCTAAAATCATTAGTATCCTAAAACCAGACTCTTGGATAGTTTTGGGAGAAGTCTTTTCTACCAAAGGTATGTTAATGTGAGTTTGGGGAGCCTAAGGGTTCAGAAAACTTCAAAGACCTCACTCCAGGGTGTTTTTTGCATTGGAATGATTGGGTCTAAAGCTGTCAGTCCCTCCCGCTGAGTCGCCTCTTCCCTCTCCCCTACCTCATGCTTTTTTTCTGATATCTTGAGACTGCCATGACTTGAGTGTGGCTCTGAGGAGCTCATAGACTGCTTCTCTGGAAACACAATTCTTTTTTTTTGTATCCGTCTTGGCAAGTGCACTTGTGTCTATATCTAGGCCTGATTGTGTAGAATATAACTGAGTGATGCTGAATTTGCAAGGAGAACAACCAGAAGCTGTATTGATTTTTTTTCTTTCTTTTTGTTTGCTTTTACATCTTGAGATTGAACAAGAAACTCTCCCCGTTTCTTTCTCCCTGGAATATTTTCACCATATTTGGATAATATTTACTCTTCCCATGCACTTTGTTACTGTCTTCTTTGTTATATGTCTGTACAGCACCTAGCGCTGTTGGACCCTAAATTATGTTTAACTAATAACTCTGAAAAATTGTAACTTAATATTTTTCTTACATAAAAATTAGAGAGGACCCAGAAAATCATAGAAAAATGTACCATAGCATAGTATTAAAAGGACACACTGTCAAGATATAAATATCTTAAAAACAAGTCCTTTCCTGTGTTAATAACTTTAGTTTATCACAACTGAAATATTTTTAAATCAAATTTGTTTCTCACCATTTGTGCTGTTTATTTTTTAATCTCTACTCAGTTTGGACAAAGAAATTTGATTGGCCACTTCACTTTATTCGTGGCAAATGTAACTTGTCGGTTATTATGGCTGAGCGCAATATTGTTGTGTCTGGATTTCCAGTGGTGTAGAGGAATGTTTAATTCATAAAAATGCTACTTTGATTGTTCTTTTCCTTTTAATTGCATGAAATTATTTCTATTATATTCTGCAGTTCAGCAAGTAATCATGCCTCTCCCAGCCAAAATGAATAAATATGTGTTTTGGTTTGGGGGGAGGGGGTTTGAAACCTAAACTAAGTTGACAACATTTGTTCAGGGGAGAATAATCTAGTACACATTGTTCATTTATTCAGAAGAGTTGTTTTCCCAAGAAACACAAGATTCCACTTAGCAGATCACTGTGGAGTTGGCTGGATGTTCAAAGACTTGTCAAGGAAGACGAGCTTGGATATTCTGCTACTCATTCTTTCAGGGTTTACATTTTCCTCCAAGTTCTCAAATTTGCATCAAGGCACCGTGAACATTAAGGCTCTAGATATAGTGGGAGAACAAAATGAGTCGGTTCCTAGTCTTCAAGCAGCTTTCCAACCAAGGTTGAATTCCAGAAAATTCTAAAATCAGACATCTAGGTCCCCATTGGAATTTTGGCTTCAAACGCCTATTCATGTCTGCATCAGGTAGCAGGATGTCTCAGCTTCAGTCCTAACTGTGCCTTCAGTTTTCCCCTTTGAATGAAGGTTAGCCGGCATGTTTGTCCATTTCATGCAAAATGTGCCACAAATTTGGCTCATATATGCATCTGGGTTAGATTACAATTTATCAGAAATATTGCAGTTTTAGCTATGTCTGAAGGCTTAATACTGCATAACCTCTAGTAGTGTTTGCCCTCATCCAGTCATTTATCATAAGACATATGAATTTTATGTTCATTCCATAGTTCTCACAAGGGATTGTGTGTGATGTTCCTAAAGTAGGCCAGCAGTAAGCAATCAAATGCGTGGCTTTTCTCATTTCCACTTTTCTCATTTTTTAAAGAAAAGACTAGAAATAAACGTGGAACTTTTGTATCTGATATGTATATGTTATGGTGTCAGACAAGTAGGAAAAAAGTCACTGGCTAATGAGTCTTAATTGTACCAAAACATCAAATCATTGTCATTTCCTTTGCAGTACTTGGCACTCATTAAATTAATCCACTCTATTACAGAAGTATTTTAGAGAGAATACCATGACCCTACTGCTTCTGTAATAATAATAAGCTGAAGACATCAGTGTGGCACTATTAAGAGTATTAGAAAGCAGTTAGATGTGTGGCACATATGACCTGAAGCAACATCATCAGTCTCAGGTAGCATGTTTGAAAAAATAAATTACTTTAATTAGAGAAGGGAAGGGACTGAGGCAAACCCCCAGATCTGAACATCTCTGAAGTTTGGTGCTGTATGAAATTCAAACCCAGATCACAAGCTGAATTCTTGCAAATGGCTCCATTTGTCCTCCAGGTAGGAGGCCAAACCAAAAAAAATGCAGATGTTGAATTTGGGGTGGGGAGTGTCAAAATCTGCTTGCTGCTTGGTTTCTTGCTGTTTGAGTCCATCTCTGACTTCAAGCCTTCAAATCCTGGGGTTTTTTTCCCCCTATTTTTTTCTCCTAATATTGCTACATTGTGAGCTGTGTTGTATCCCAATCCCTTTTTTTATAGCACTGCCGTCCAAAATTTCTGTCAGGAGTTGATCTGACGTTTAACAGTGTTATATTTCATACTATATGCGTATATACACCAAATGATGATATGCAGTACTTGTCACTAGGGAATGGCTGGCTTTGTTAAACAACTCCCTTGCCAATGGTAAAAGTGATCAGCCATAGGAAAGAGATGCAATGAGGAGAAGAATGGTCATAGGAGTATTGCAGCGCAGGAAGAACCTCAGGAAGAAAAGGATGAACTCTAATTGGCTCTGAATGCAACAGCCTACCTATGTAGCAAAACAGGCTTCCAAAACCATATTGGCCTGGTGCTCCATTTTCTGCACTGCCTTGCCACTGAACAAAGCCTTCTTTGTTTGAAAACTGTAGTCTTCATTTTCAAAGCCCTCCATGGGCTGGCACATGCTACCTTCTGAGGCTAGGGGATTCAACAGCACTCCAATAAATGGAGGCCAGTACCAAAGCACATTTTGGCCCTGAATAAATAAGCAAAATGAAAATCTGTCAATGAGACATTGCACAGAGCTGAGTGTTCGTTGGCTGTCGAGTTTTCAGTAACTGATGTGTATGTGTAACACACACACCTCCTGGGTATGGTGTTCTGTTCCATGTAGTGTCACTGAGACCACTTAGAGAGAGAGATAAAATGAGTCTGCTCTGCAGCCCTAGCTAAGAGCCAGTTGGCTTTTAGCTCATGTGATAGAGGCTCATGCCCTAAGCTCCAGAGGTCCCAGGTTCAATCCCGCCTGCTGAGGACCGGGATCCTCTTGGCATTACATATGCATACATTGCAAGTGGAATGCAGGAATTTAACATATAAACATTCTGTTGAGAGCCAGTGTAATCCATGTGCCTAATAGAGAGATATCTCTTTCAGAGACCCATTGGAGGGGTGTAGGAGTGAGTTGTGTCTAGGCCCTTGTTGCTAGGCAAATTTAGCACTCCACAGCCAGAAGCTTCATAGCTGGAATTGGTTGTGGTCGTTTTGGGTGTGCTCCAATAGGTTCCCTGTTGCTGGGGTCAGACTCAGACTCCATGAGGACAAGCAGTCAGGGCAGCTGCTTTACAAAGGGCCATGGCCCTGTGTGAGTTGGGAGAAGCTGAGCCCAGGAGCAGAAAGTAGGCTGTTGTCCCTAACTCTGAAGCATTTTGCATCAGGTTAGTGATATTGTTAACTTTCTAACAGGGAAGCCTGGGCAATGTTACAGGAGTGGGTGGGTGAGATTCTGTGGCCTGCATTGTGCAGGAGGTCAGACTAGAACAGTGGTCCCCAACCTTTTTCGTCTGGCGGGTACCAGACGACAAGCCACCGTGGACTGTGGCCAGCGGATGAGCATCTGCCGAAATGCCACCGAGAAGCGGCAACATCAATAGGCGTCGCTGCCGACAAGCAGCGTCATCCAGAGGCGTCGCGGCCCGAAATGCCGCCAAAAATCAGCGGCAATTCAGCGGCAACGCCTCTGGATGCTGCTGCTTGTCGGTGGCATTTCGGCGGATGCTCATCTGCCAGCCAGTACATGGGAGCACATAGATGCCCCAGCAGGCGCCATGGTGCCCGCGGACACCGCGTTGGGGACCCCTGGACTAGAAGATCATGATGGTCCCTTCTGACCTTAAAGTCTATGAATCTATAAATTGTATGCTTTGAATGTTGTTTTGATTTTAGCCAAACTGTTCTAGTTAAATTGTCTCAACTAGTCTGAGTCACCAACTTTTCTTTAAATGTGATAACAGGGAAAGAGTCATTTCTATTTTGCTATTCTCAGTTTTGTATTTTCTTGTAACAGGGTTTTCTTTAAATCTATACACTTTGCTGAGTGGTTGGTTAATCCGTTAGCTGACTGGCTAACAGTGATTTCAGCAGAGGAAGAGTCTGCATGGATTCCAACTGAAGAGCCCTACAAGCAAGTGGAGGGAAGAAGATGTTGTTTTAGACTCAGCAGACTGTCTAGATTTGGTGATCAAAGACTCTAACTGAGACTTAGGTGAACTAAACCTAAGCTTTTGGGAACTTTCAGTTTCTTCTCACTGTATTTCTGTGGGGACTGAACTGTTCAGATTTTAATTTGTTTTCTTTATTTATGTTTATGTATAACTGACGATAATGTCTGTGGATTATAAAATAGCCATGTCATGCTGTAAAAAATAGATTATAAAATCTTATGATAAACAAATAAAGTTATTTAATTAAATACATTTCTTTGGTTCCTTTTGGGACTTGAATGTAGGGAGGTTGACCCTGTGCAATCCTTGCTGAAAATCCTTAGAGACTGAACTCTGGGTCTCCAGCTATCTTCTATGGGAGTTGGGTATTTTTAGGCACTGGGGAAGGGCAATGAAGTGAACAATAGTCCACCTAAAGGTTACACCAGCACTTTGCTGTCACTTGCAAAAAGGAATAACAACATGTTTCTTGGCCTTACTGGTAGGCCCAAGTGCTCAGGTATCCCAGGGATAATCATGGGATGGATTGTACTGTTTGTATCTTCTGAATCCATGAATTCAACAATTTCCCCCCCCCCTAGCTGCTGCTGAAACTGTTTCTAGTAAACTGATACACTGACTAAGACTCCTGGGGGTCGTCGTGTGCCCATCACTGGAGAACAGAATTAAAATTTTAAAAGAACACCATCAAGTAACTTTTTTGAAATACAACTAGCATCTTTTTTATCTGTGTTGGGTGAAATGCTCTCTTAGAATCTGAACAATTACATTTTTTTCTTTAATGTCCTCTTCTGTTTCACCATTCACCATCATTGATATCCCACCTGCTCCACTCACACCTTTCTGTGGCTGAAATGTAGATAGTATTTTTGTTTCGGTTTAATGATATCAGCTTACCAAAATCTTTTTGCGCCATGAGGTCAGGCCTCCTTTTGGCCTAATGTTAGTTTAGTTGCTGTTTTTCAGAGAGTGTGAAATGGTTTTGGAGATGGTCATGAAAGTTGTGGCATAGGGGCTAGCTAGGGTGACCAGATGTCCCGATTTTATAGGAACAGTCCCAATTTGGGGGTCTTTTTTATATAGGCTCCTATTACCCCCCATCCCCATCCCGATTTTTCACACTTGCTGTCTGGTCACCCTAGGGCTAGCTAGTAGGCAGCGACTTACGGAGTCCCTTTGAGCTATGGCTCTGATCCAGCAAAGACTTACACACGTGCTTCGCTTTAAGCAGATGAGTAGTCTCATTGACTTCACTCTGATTACTCACCTGCTTAAAGTAAGCCATATCTTTATATGTCTTTGCAGGATCAAAGCCTTTATCATTGTGGAGTATGGGGAGAGTTGGAGCTGTCTATGCCCGTAGTTTCTGCATCTGTGCTTAATGTACCTAGTGCACAAGACTGTTGTGAAGATAGTTTTACCCAAATTTAATTTATCTGGGATCTTTGGTGAAAGGCATTATATAAAAGTCCCATGGTTCTATGACTGTCTTATTTATATCAATCTTTATTGTAGTGATTCCTGGAGCTTTTAATATCCTTACTTTATAGTAGTATTTAAAGAAAAATAACATTTAAAAACCCGTGAAACTTTACTATTATAATGAATATTTTATTCTTTGTTGCTGTAGTAGCCAAAAACCCCAGCATCATTGATGTACTAGGCATTGTAGAAACACACATTGAGAGAGAACCGGTTAACACTGGGTCTTACTGTATAAAGACTATAAAATAGAGGAAAGGAAATGAAAAGTAATTCAGCACAGGGGCATAGTGGTCAGAGTGATTGGCACATGTGTTTGGTTTTTTACTTTTTTTTTACCTTTAACCCTTTGTTAACATTATTTTCATTTATTTGTATTACAGTAATACCTAGGGCTGAGAATGGACCCCACTGTGCTAGACACTGGGCAAACACAGAATAGCAGACAGCCCCTTCCCTTAAGAGCTTACAGTCTAAATAGAGACGACAGAAAAAGGATAGGGGAAAGGGATATTATAGACTAGCAGAGTGAGGATTTGCAAACAACATGGGAGTTCCATTATTTGGGGAGTGGGGTGTTCTTTTTTGTTGCTGGGATTTTTTTATTTCGTGGTGGGGTATGGACCGGGGGGCGGGGACTAGCTAACCAGAAAGACAAGGGAAGGAAAAGGAGACATAGAGGGGAGGCGGGTGAAGGAGTAAGGCAGGGAGGAGGGCAGCATGGAGGATAGGTAGAGTGAAGCTGAACTGCCCAGACCGTGAGGGAGGGGGGAGCTGTAGCAAACAGCCAGTAGCCCAGGGGAGGGAACATCCAGCCTATAGCAAGCAGCATGAAGATGTAACCCAATGATAAATATCTGTAACAGGTCCCCCTTTGTGCATATCCACAGAAGATACAAGTTGCTACAGAGCCTTGGCGCTTCAGCTCAAGCTGTAGCAGCTCATGCTTTTGGCTCTAGAAGTCCCCAGTTCAATCCCAAAAGT
This sequence comes from Chrysemys picta bellii, assembly GCF_011386835.1. Taxonomy (NCBI): domain Eukaryota; kingdom Metazoa; phylum Chordata; order Testudines; family Emydidae; genus Chrysemys; species Chrysemys picta. Next base: position 21,425,465 of record NC_088793.1, on the reverse strand, counting down.
GTGCTAGAGGTGTCTGAATACAGGTATAAGGTCTAGCAGCAGACAACCTCATGGACAGTATGACACAAGTAGGAGGAGAGCAGGGAGGGGTGGAAAGGGCAACATCAGTAACTGAAGTAGAGTTACACAATGAATGGGTTTGGCCCTCCCCCACATAAAGTCTGACACAATTCTGCTGCTCTGTTCTGTATAGGTTCTTGTACTGTGCTTATCACCATAGCATCTGAGCACCTTCCATTAGTGCATTAAGCGTCATGACTATACCTCTGTCACCCACTTCCCATAAGTCATTTACAGTTTTATTTCTCAGTGTGAAAGGGCCCTCAGCACAGGGAATGCTAGGGCATCGCACTGAGCACTTAGCTAATTACATCAGGACCATACTTCATGAGATACAAAACCAAACCAAAAAATTAAGATAAGTTTTAGTATTTAAAGCTCTGTGTGCAGAATGCTGTGCCTCTCTGGTTACTTAGGATTTTCAGCTCACGTTGCTCAAGCTCGCTTTATTTTTTATTTTAATAACTTTTCAGGTCACCTTTAAAGTACAGTACTTGCATTGCACGGGAGCAGGATAGTCAGGTTTTATTGGATCTTTCAGAGAAACAATGCCACAAGATTAAAAGACCAATAGTGCCAGCAAGCTGGGCTTCACTGGGTTCTGAAAAGTGCTTAAATGGAGTGTTATTTGCTATTTCCATAGCTGAAAAGGACTGAACAGTCATATTTCTTTTTTTAAATGACTGTGTGGATAATTTTTTTCTCAAAGCAATTAAATCTCAGTCATTTTGCTAATGTATAAAATTCCCTAGGGGAAATTCGATTTTTTTCCTTCCATATTCAGATTACTGACACAACATGAATTGAGTTCTGTAGACTTTACTGTAACCTGTACTTTAGCCGGTCAGTGTAATTTATTACAGAAAAGCTACGTATTATAATGGCATAGCTTTTCTCCGACTGGTGTGTTGCCTACATTATGCTATTTTACAGCAGTGCTACACAATATTTTACCAGCCTCTGTGTAAATCCTATAATCTGTGAAACAGGAATGGCAGGAACAGCTTCTGTCTGACTGATAACCCAGAAGCATGTGCTTTATGTGGGTGCCTTAGTAAGATGGGGCAGGTTCCTTAATTACTGCTTTGTGTATGACCTGGCTCCTTTTAGTGGCTTCCTCCCAAATAATAGTGGGGGTGAAAGCATAAGTGTCCTCCCTCAAGGTTTTTGTCTGTTTGTTTAGGGAAGCCGCTTTAGGTAGTGGCAAAACCTGCGCAGGAGCCCAGTTAACAAAGACAGATGAAGAAATATACAGAATCAGCTCGTATCGTGGTTTGTTCTCACCCTCCTTAGCTAGTGCTCTCTCCTTTGGGCAGTATTTGTTCCTATGGCTCCAACCCTAAAAGGGAGGTGGGGAAAAGGGTAGGTGTGGGAGAAGAGAGAGGGAACAAAGGAGGATCGCATGGAGGGTAGGTAGAGTGAGACTGAAGTGGAGAGGGCAGGAGGTGGTTGACCTTAAAAAGGATGGGTCAGTGTTTTGGGCAATACCCCAGAACTTGGGAGATCTGGGATTCCTGCTCTGCTACAGATTTTCTGTGTGGCACTGGCCACGTCAATTAGTCTCTGTGTGCCTCAGTTCCCCATCTGTAAAATGGGATTAATAGCATGTCCCTACTTTACATGGATGTTATGAGAATAAATACATTAAATATTGTGAGGTCCTCAGGTATTACAGTGGTGGAGAGGCCATATATAAGTACCATAGATAGATAGCTTCCTTCTCTCTGCCAACAAGGTTGTGTGTGTTTTGGACAGTGTCATATACCTAGCTTTCTGCCAGTTAACCTCCTTCCATCCTCAAGTGTACTTCCTGTGGGAACCTTACTCCTAGGTGCATATCGGTAGAAGTCTGCTTAAATCTGAGCTGAATCTAACCCTACAAGTGTAAGGAATCCAGAATGTAGTATAAACAATATCAGTGGCCTTCTTTGCTGCTTCAGTTGTACGTGAGTAAGGGCCGGATCCTTTCTGTGTGAAGTCTGGTGATCACCCTAAGTCAGGGGTCGGCAACCTACGGCACGTGTGCCAAAGGTGGCACGCGAGCCGATTTTTGATGGCACGTGGCATGGGCTGAGACACTCAGCCCGCCGCCGCTCTGGGGCTTTCCGCAACCGGCTCCTGCCAGCCGGGTCCCTCTCCCCCCCCCCCCCCCCCCGCCGCAGCCCCACTCAGCACCCGCTGCTGGCCTGGGTGAAGGAACCTCAGGCTGGCAGCGGGCGGAGACCCCAGCTGGCAGGAGCCAGTGGCTGAAACCCCAGAGCGGGAGCGGCTGAGCCGCTCAGTCACTGCTCTGGGGTTCCGGTTGCTAGCCCCTTGCCAGCCGGGGTCCCCCCCCTGCTGCAGCCCCACTCACCTTGCTTCCGGTTGGAGTTCCAGCGCAGGCCCCCTGCCAGACAGGGTCCAGGCCTCTGGCCCTGCTCAGCCCTACCAGCCGCCAGCTCCACTCACCTCAGCTGCTGATCTGGGGTTCCAGCCACTGACCTCCTGCCAGCCAGGGTCTGGATCTCCAGCCTTCTCAGCCTGCTTTCTGGCCTGGAGTCCCAGCAGGCCACCCTGGGCTCTGCTCCTGGACTTGGATCAGTGCTCTGCAGCCTCCCCACTGTGGCCCACTGTCCCCAGCCTGGGACAGTGAGGGTTGCACCCAAGGCAAGAGGGGGTGCAGCTCAGCACCCCAATCTTAAAATTACTTATATCAGACTCCACTGTGTTTGACCTTGTGCCTGCCTTCTATCGCCATGTTTTTTCCCACTGAGAGTTGAAGGGAACATTTGACAAAATGGCAGCTCCTAAGAAAGCGAAGCTAGATGTCCGATCATTTCAGCCTGCTTGGACAGACGCATTTGGATTTATTGAAAAGAAGGACTGTGCTATTTGTGCTTTCTGTTATGAAAGTGTTGTTTGTCGCACATCAAGTGTTCGACGACATTTTGAAATGAAGCACGAGAAAACCTTTCTTGATGAAGCAGACAAGACTGAATCAATCAAAAAGGCAGTAGCAGCCTATGAGAAGCAAAGCAGTGTTTTTAAAAGCTTAAGTGTAAGTAAAAATCAAGCTACAGAAGGAAGTTACAAGATTGCACAGTGTATTGCAAAACACGGAAAGCCGTTTACAGATGGGGAATATATAAAAGAAGTTTTTCTCAGCAGTTCAGAGATTTTGTTCAATGATTTGCCAAATAAAGATACAATCATATCTAGAATAAAAGAACTGCCCATCTCTGCCAGAACAGTTGAGAGATGCATAAGTGAAATGGCAGAAAACATTAAGGAAAAGCAGACGACTGCATTGAAAGACACAGCGGTGTTTAGTGTTGCAGTTGATGAGAGCGTGGATATAAACGACGTTCCACGTTTGGCAGTTGTTGCAAGATATTGTGCTTCCAAAATCCAAGAGGAACTTTGTTGCCTAAAACCCCTTCATGGCACAACAAAAGGGGGAAGATATACTGGAAAATTTTGTAAACCATTTTGAAGAACGAGGAGTTGACATCAAAAAAATATTTTCTGTGACAACAGATGGTGCTCCTGCCATGGTCGGAAAACAGAAGGGATTTGTAAAGTTACTTGAAGAGCAAGTTGGCCGTCTGACAGTCAAATTTCACTGTAGCATCCATCAAGAAAACCTGTGTGCTAAAATTTCTAATTCAGAGCTTAATAATGTGATGAATACAGTGGTGCGAATTGTGAATTTCCTTGTTGCTCGATCTGCTTTGACTCACAGACAATTTTAAGCACTGCTAGAAGAGATGGACAGTGCTTATAACGACATCTCACTTCACAGCAACATTCGGTGGCTAAGTCGTGGCAAGGTTTTGGTGCGTTTTGTAAACTGTTTTGGTGAAATCAAGGCCTTTTTGTCAGAAAAAGAACAAACTGCCCCGAACTGGATGATGACAAATGGCTGTGTAAACTCATGTTTCTAACTGATATCACCGCTCACCTAAATGAACTCAACCTCTGTCTCCAGGGTGCAGGGCAAACAGTTCTGGATCTTTATGAAGCCTGGAAAGCATTTGTTGTGAAACTAGCAGTTTTTTCCAGGGATATTCAAACGTCTACTTTCTGCTACTTCCAACTCATAAAAGAACTATCGACACGTTGCACTGTCAATGTTGATGTGATTGGAAAGTACATGCAAGAACTGGAATCAGAATTTTCTGACAGATTTCAAGATTTCCAGCGATTTGGTCCAATGCTTTCTTTTCTAATTAAACCTGAAAAGTTCAACGAAAGTGACTTGGATTTGTCTGTATTTCAGTGGATGGGTGTTGAAGATTTCGAAATGCAACTCATTCAGTTAAAAAGCTCAGAATTGTGGGCATCAAAGTTTGGAGATCTGCGGAGCGCACTTGAAGCTACCGAGAGAGATCATGGGGCCTCTGTTCTGACCTGCTGGACGTCCCTGCCAGTGAAATTTAACTGTGTGAAGAAAATTGCGTTTGCAATGCTTTCAGCATTTGGATCCACATTCCTGTGTGAACAGGTATTTTCACACATGAAATCTGTCCTTTGTCCCTCTCGGAGCTGGTTAACAAGTGATCACTCAGAAGCCTGTGTGCCACTTAAAGTATCCAAATACGTGCCAGACATTGGAAAACTCAGCAAGGAAAAGCAAGGGCAAGGATCACACTAAACTGATACGATCTGCATTTTAATTTAATTTTAAATAAAGCTTCTGAAACATTTTGAAAACCTTGTTTACTTTACATATAACAGTAGTTTGGTTATATATTATAGACTTATAGACTGTCTAAAAACGGTTAAAATGTATTACGGGCATGCGAAGCCTTAAATTAGAGTGTATAAATGAAGACTCGGCACATCACTGCTGAAAGGTTGCCGACTTCTGCCCTAAGTGAAGAAGATGCACTCTGTCACTGAACCTAAGGCTGCATTTGTCTTTGTACTCGGATGCCGTGTTAACAAGAAACTTCAACATAGTCATGAGTCACTAGAAGGCAATTAGACTGTTTTATGAATAGTGAGTGGGTGCTGGATAGTATCTCCTGGTTCTGTAAGCCCATCCCTAGAGAATGGAGGAGCTTTCTTTTAGATATGGAAAGTTCTTTAGAGGCCATAAAATAGACTTCTAATACCAGTCTGACACTCTGCACTTGTTCTCATAGAACATGCAGTTAATGTTACATACAGAGTTTGTTTAGACCTCCTGCCTGGATGAAAGAAATGCTGAAGTTAAGTTCCATTATTCTGGAAACTTTATGTAGCAAGGTGCACCTCTTCAAATGACTGATTAGCTTTTTGTTATCTTGTTGCAAATCTTAGCATTGGTATTCTTGTACTTTATTTTAAAAGGCTTTTGCTCTGTGCAATTGAAAATACTGTAATCTCCTTATCAAATACTAAAGCTCTTTACTGAAGCCATTTTGGAACAGACTACAATTGTTTTAAATTGCAAATTTTTCTCTGGCTTGAAGGTCTGTGTTTTTGGTTTGGGTAGTGTTTGGGAAAATATGTCTCAGAAAATGTTGTGTGAATGCACTAATTATGCCCCTATCTGTGAAGATGATTGTTTTTGCTAACACTAAACATTATGTGTGTTGTGGTTTACACTGTAGGGCACTGCTAGACAACTTCAGGATACAAGAGAACCTCCCCAAAGAGGGGTGGCAAAGAAGAACGAGGAAATTATTAAACAAATTGTTCTGTTTAATCTGGCCACAATAGGTAATGGAGCCAGTATGGGAATGTTTGAGAAAAACATGTCTAATAATAGACTATGTCTTTTAAAACGTATGCCAAATCGATCTTATAGCCTCTTTGGATGTCATTATTGACTTAAGGTACAGGGAATCTGGTGGGTATATGCTATCTGCAGTAAAGCAACTGATGTGGCACCACATCTGAGTGAGTTTGTAAACTGTGTGTTCTGTAAAGCGGCGCAGACATTTATAATGTATAAATAATATATAGTAATGGGAAAAATAGCAACTTGAACTAATATGCCATAACGTGGATCAAAAATTGGTTAATAAACTGGGAATGATGAGCAAGTGTTCCCCAAATCGGAAGCAGACTCAAGTGAGTTACCACAAGTGGGGAGAGGGGGGCCTTTTTTTCTATGATGGTTTATCACCATAATATTTGAGCACTTTGTGTGAACAAATTAATTTATCCTCATAGTGTCCCTGTGAGGTAGGGGAGTATTAGTGTTTCCATTCTACATATGGGGGGACCCCGAAGTGCAGACAGGCTAAGTCACTTGCCCAAGGTCACGCAGGAAGCCTATTGCAGAGCCCTGACCTGTGGAGTCCTAGTCCAGTGTCATAACCACAAGACCATCCTTCCTCTCACATTCAGGTAGTATGTTTATTAATTAATTTTAAATCAAACATAATCAACTTCACTGGGGATCAGAGGTGTCCAGCCTCCCTGCTATACACTTGCTAGGTTCAGGGCCGCCCAGGGGGCGGCAAGTGGGGCAATTTGTCCAGGCCCCGGGCTCCGCAGGGGCCTCCACGAGAATGGCTGAGGCTCTCTCCCTGGCCCTGGCCCGACCCTGCCTCCACCCCTCTCCCGGAGCCTCAGCACATCTAGGAGCGTCCCTGGCTCCGGCGGGGCCTGAGCTCCTCCCCGCTCAGAGACGCGTGGTAAGGGGGCGTGGCTGCGAGCTCCGGGCCGAGCTCACTGCCCAGGGATGCTCCTGGATGCGGCTCGCTGAGGCTCTGGGTGAGGGGGAAGCCGGGGGTTAGGGGCCAGGGGGTTAGATAAGGGGCAGGGAGGGGGCAGAGGTTGTGGGGGGCTGTCAGGGGACAGGGAATGGGGGGGATTGATCGTGGGTGTTCTGGGGGTCTGTCAGGACTTGGCGGGGGAGTGGATAGGGGTCGGGGCAGTCAGGGGACAGGGAGCAGGGGTGGGGTCCTGGCGTGGTGGTTGGGGGAGTCTCTGGGGGACGGTGAAGGACAAGGAGCAGGATGGGTTGGGAATTCTAAGGGGGGGTGGGCAGTTGGGGGGCAGGAAGCGGGTGGGGGTCGGATAGGGGGCAGGGACAGTCTATTTGGGAGGCACAGCCTTCTCTACACTAAAGCTCATTCAGCAGTTTGAGGTTTGCAGAAGAGCCAAGCTGTTAGCTTTTCCATTACGGCTGCCGTCCCTTTCACTTCTCAAATGCCAAATTATAGTCTATATTTAATTTCAGTGCCATAGGGAGATTCATGTCAGGGGAGGGTAGCTTCCACTGGGGGAGGGATCACATGAGAAGAGCAATATCATACACCACCTACCTCCTTCCCAACCCTACCCAGGGAGACCCCCCCACACATTCCCTGAGGCTTCAGAGGAGTTAATTCAGTGGTTCTCAAACTTTTGTCCTAGTGACCCCTTTCACATAGCAAACCTCTGAGTGCGACCCCCCCTTATAAATTAAAAACACTTTTTTATATATTTAACACTGTTATAAATGCTGGAGGCAAAGCGGGGTTTGAGGTGGAGGCTGGCAGCTCGCGACCCCCAGTAATAACCTCGTGACCCCCTGAGGGATCCTGACCCCAGTTTGAGACCTCCTGGGTTAATTTAATTTTAGCACCCTGTGTCCATTCACATGCATGTGCTATTTTGAGCATTTCAATTTTCACAACATAGGCTCATCCCAGATTCTGGAACAAGCTCAAATGCTCAGTTCGTGGAGTATGTACATAGTCTATACTAAAGACAAACCTACAGTAACCGTCTCCAGTTTGTGAGGGACCCCATGGAGCCAGTCACTAGGAAACAGAAAAATGCATGGAGGTTAAGTCCATTACTGGCTATTAGCCAGGATGGGTAAGGAATGGTGTCCCTAGCCTCTTTTTGTCAGAGGGTGGATGGAGATGGATGGCAGGAGAGAGATCACTTAATCATTACCTGTTAGGTTCACTCCCTCTAGGGTACTTGGCATTGGCCATTGTCAGTAGACAGGATACTGGGCTGGATGGACCTTTGGTCTGACCCAGTATGGCTGTTCTTATGTTCTAACCTAAATGAACCCAAAGTTATGGAGACAGATATAAGTCAAGGAAGCCAGCAGAGTATCAGAAACCTGGAAAAATCTCTGACTGGATGGGCTCAGGCGTTTGGTCACAAGCTGAGGTGGTTCAAAAGTTTTGGATTTTTTTTAAGCAGAATTTTGTTTGTTTCTTTAAACAATCAAACACAACAAGCAGCAAATATTTGGCCACACACTTCTGAAACCCCAAACCATATTCAGGTTTTGGCAGACTAATTTCAGCTTTTCAATTAAAAAAACCACAAGAAATTTTGAAGGAAAGCAGACATTGTCCGTGATTTTTTCTGATTTTTAAAAACCCCTAGTTTTCGATCCAAAAAAAGTTTTGACGGAAAATATTTGTCCAACCCTTTTAATGAGCTTTAGTGCCTTTTAGCACTAGCTGATGCTGAGAACCAGTGATACCTTGTAAAGAAGTTTTCTCAAAACTGGGTTTGTGCCGAGATGCGGAAGGTTTATTTTTCCCAGGGCCGCCCATGGGTGGGGGGGGAGCAAGTGGGGCAATTTGCCCTAGGGCCCGCAGGGGCCCCCACGAGAATATAGTATTATATAGTATTGCAAATTTTTTTTATGGAAGGGGCCCCCGAAATTGCTTTGCCCCAGGCCCCCTGAATCCTCTGGCCGGCCCTGGCTAGGTTTCTACTGAGGTGCTGTGCCTGGATCCTGTTTGACTTCTGGAAGAGATGAGCTTTTTCAGTCTCTTCTCTGCTCTGCTTCACTCACCCAAGAGCCTCCCAGCCACGGTGAAGTGCACAGGTGTACAGCAAAGAAATCCCTGGAAGAGAGGTATTATGAAACCCTCTGTCTGAATGGTTTGAAGCTGAGGAAAGATTAATTTGGGTAGTTATTAGGAAGAATATCTTAACAACTAAGATCCATTGGTCACTGGAATGACCCAACACAGACAATTTATAGAGCCTCCAACTATTAACAGGTTGGATACGTTTAGAATAAGTAGGTGTTTTTTCTGCACTATAGTTTATCCACAAGATATTGTGTGCGATAACAAAAGTTTTCTTGGTGAAACTGGATGGCCTGTGTTTAGAATGTTAGACTAGATTATAATAATGGTTCTTGTGTTTTCTGGCCCATAAAAATATATGTGTGGGTAAGTCTGATGGAAATAATGTAATGAGTCAGCCTGCAAAATGCAAAGGATCAGACTCGCTGAACCAAAAGATATCATTGTGGCCCAGCTTTCACTGATTCTTTGATGGGACCTGAGTCAAAGAAGAAATAAATAGAATTGTTAATGGAATGCAGTGTACCTGGTGCACCTAAGATCTGTGCTTTACCTTCTACCTAAGTATAGTACCATTATATTTACAGTATGGGTATTTATGCATGTGTATTTTTAAGTTTTAACATGTCCATGTAATTGCAAATTTCTTACTTAGGATGTGGGGGTCTTGAAAGCATTATCTTTGGCTTCGTCATTTCATATTTCAAGATATCAAAATTAGATTTTGCCTTTGATATCTTTTCCCAGTGCCTAAAACTGACTTTAACTCTCCGATGATACAGAACCATTATGACTGTTCTCTGGGGGTTTAGTGTTATGGTCATCACATCACTGCTGCTGGCTCTGCTGCTGACATCAGGCAACCAATTAGGTTTCACTGCTTTGCAGATTTGGACCTGTGACATTGCTCCTGCTTCTCCAGAGGTCTAGAATTTCTAGGTGAATTGATATAGTATACCATCGGTTCACTACTGCTGCTGTGGGCATATACTCCTCTTCAGAGTGGCAGAAGTTGTATGTCCCTGTAGCGCGGTGAACACCCTGCTCCGGCCCTGGAAGGGTGAAAGCAGCCCTGGAGAGTGCTGCAGCAGGGTAAGAGTGATTAAGAATGGCTGGGGAAGCTGAGTGGGTAGCTGACCACAGCTGTGGCCAGCTTAATCAGGGCCCAGCTGGCCCTTAGAAGAGGTCTGTGGGCCAGACGCTAAGAGACTCTCTCTCTAGCTTTGAGAGGGAAGGACCTAGCTGCTGGGGAACCAAATACCTAAAGTGGGATAGGGCTGTGGAAAAGCTAGAGGAGCTGGGGAGCTCCGGCCTGGAAAGCCCCATGCTGCAGGCCTTGATAAAGGCCGGAAGGAGAACTGGGGATGCAGAGGGCAGCCCATGGGTAGGCACAGGCAGCAGGTCCAAACCCCCCTTGCCTATGAGGAGTGGCTTTTACACTGCAGTCTGCCCCAGTGAGTGGGGGCTAGATGGTGACTGGCAGTAGCCCAAGACTGATGCGAGGTGGGAATAGGGGGTTGGGGGTTCCCTGGGTAGGGGAGACCCAGAGACTGTGGGGTACTGCAGGGGGCAGAACCCTGGCAGAAGGGGCACTGGGGTCCGGGAGGGACATGGGGGCCAGCGGCAAGACGAGACACCGGCCCGCAAAGGGCGCTCCTGAGTCGAAGAGCTAATTCCCAGGATGACTGACAGGAGGTGCTGCGCCAGTGAGTCGTCACCTCGTTACGGTCCCCATCAACAGAATTTAGATCTACCTGTCATTTTGTTATACCACTGTGAAAATGAACTGCTTTATAAGCGTGCCACTAATGCAATACAATTGTTTGTTTTAATATATCTAATCTAGTCCGTCACAAGTTATTTATATACACAGTTGGTTTTCTTTCTGATGTTTTTAGTTGAGGATGTGGGGGAAATAAAGACCAACTAAGCAGGAAGATGATCCATTGATTCCCACCTCTTCCTCCACCCCAAAAAGAGTATAACTAAAATAACTAAGTGGCAATGATGTAAAACCACTATAATGTACATGAAGTATGTGACTGCAGCAAACTAGGTAGCCAGATACAAACATTGTAGAATAGAAACACAAGATTTATCTAAAAATAAACAAAAAAGGAACAGAAATCTGTGCTTCAGTTTCTACACACAAGCTGTTCAAACAGTCAGGTCTCAATACTAGATTTAAAAGTGTCAATAGAAATGGCCTTGGTTTTTTGCATGGTTAAAACCTGGCAGCAAATTCAGTAGCCTGAATGATGATAATGCTAAAAGGCTTACAACAGACTGTCCTTGGTGTATTTAAAAACAACAGAGACAACAAGCATCTGTTGACCTGAGGTCAGGATGGGACTCTCAGGTCACTGTTGTAGGCTGGGGAGCTTCTTGAGAAAGGAGCAAAATCCATGAAATTATTTCATTGCTTAACCATGCAGTGAAAGGTCAAAAGATAGCAGGCATCTTCAGATTATATTTAGTAACTGTGAGAATCCTGCATGTAGTAATTGCTTTGCAACAAATACATTTCTACACATACACACACACACTGCTCTTACCTCTCCTGAAAACGATAAAGTGTGTATTAGCAATGTTTCCATTGTGCAACAAGCCAGACAGATTTTTTCTGAAAGCAAAAAGAAATGATTCAAAAAGTCCAGGTATGATTATCATGAGATGATTCTGAGGATGCAGGGACAGGACAGTAGAAACTAATAAAGATTTGATGCCTCCAAAGATTAAATGTCCCTTTGATACACTCCTGTAAATTGAAGTGACTGCTGTTGCTGTTAAGGTTGGCTTAAAACATATTTTTTGCTGGTGTTGACATCTACTGGATAAATTTGCAACTGGCAGGGTGAATGTTATATATTTCATGGAACAAGAAAACAGCATCTATTGCCTCTCAAGAAGTTTAAATTCTGCACAACGCGCTCTCTTATAGGGTCATATACTTTTCCTGGTTCCTAATATTATTTCCCCCCAAACACTCTGTGAATAAAAATTGAATTAAAGACAGTAAATTGCAAGAGGGTTTGAGCAACAAATAGATAAAGCAGCTGCAGTCTTCCCCCTCCCCCCTGAGACTTGAATTTTTGAGTTCTGCCTGAGGCTTTAAGTGAAATTAATTTATTAGCTTCACTGTGGTCACTGGCGAACATCATTCCACATCACAAAAATACCACATTTAATTTGGAGTAATTGACCAATCAGGAGCAAAATCCACGAAGTGAGCTGACTGGAGACTGAATTCCATTGTACCCCTGGGGTGGTCAATTGGTTGGGTGAGATTGCTGAGGTGTAACAAGCTCATATTACATCTATCTGTATATTACACTTGGCCTGTGAGGAAGGTAATGCACCATTCTGATGGTACCTCACACAAGCACCAAATCTAAAATGAGTTAAAATGATTACATGTTGCTGTAACTCAAGTTAGTCTCTGAGTAAATGAATGAGCTATGTACTCAGATGAATTCCACATCCAATAATTTGAACTTCTCATTTACAGCAGTACCCATGTGTTTCTTTCCTTTCATTTTATGCTAATGTTATATTGCCAAATGCAATTTTTCAAATATTTAATTTTTCATTAGCACTTCCAGTGATTTACCAGTAACAATAGCGCAAATTGCTAGTAAAATTAGCCTCATAGGAAAACTATCAGAATGCTGTGTGTCTCTTCTTCCATTTTTTAATTAACTTTATTTCATGAAATAAAGACAGGAGGAGAAAAAATCTTGTAGGATTGTTTATGTGGCAAATATATGAAAAAGAATTGGGTGCAGACTTTCAGTACATATAGGCAGTTGGCACATGTATGTGACTGTATTTACAAAATTACACAAAAACTCTGACCAACTTCGGTTAAACATAACATGAATTATTGCTACCCAGGATCAATGTTTAAGGCCTTTAAGTTTTCAAAACTGAGGGCTTAAAGTTAGACTCCTAAATTCATATTTAGGATTAATTTTTGCTTTGATTTTTCAGAAGTGCTGAGCATTCACAAATTCAACTCAAGTCACTGAGAGCTGTAAGTGCTTATCACTCTTGGAAATCAGGCTTTTTTGTGTGTCCCTAAATGTGGATTTAGGCGCTTAAGTTTAGGGACCCAAATTTGAAAATTTTGGTGGCTGATTTCTTTTTATGTCAATATGATTGTGGGCACACGCTGTAAATATTTAGGAAAGTGCCACCAATTCCTGAAGTACTAATGTAAAAATAAGAGACGTAAGAAATGACCATGGAACAACAGATGTCAGTGATTACTTATAACAAGCCCTGGAGCAGTATAGCTGAGAAGTGGTTAACTTTGGCTTTGGGGTTTTAGTATTCATTCATTAGGATAGTGGCACTGTCCCTGTCATTCTTGAGGTGCTGGCTTTCAGAATAAAAGAAGTAAGCGATTCGTTTTTATTAAGCTAACTAAAAATAAAATGGGTCAATTTTATATATAGTTAGTTCAATAAAAAGGTAATGATCTGTGACTGCGTACATATGGATAATATGGTCTCCAGCCAACTGCAAAATGACATGCACCAGGAATGGAACTCATGACCTTGGACTTGAAAAATATCCGCCTCTGTTAGGTGAGTTAACAAGAACAATCCCATCAGTTCAGTCAATGAAAGGATACTGATACATAATCAGACCTGCAGAAGCAAATGTCTCATGGAAGCATACAGAAAAATCTGCACCCCCAAAACCTCTCTTACTATTAAGGACCAGAGAACATTATGAGAGTAGAGGAAAAAAGTGGTTCTGAGATAAGGAAAAGGATGGTCAAGGGGAAAGGGTGGTAGCCTCGGACTCAGAAGACCCAAATAGAGAGGAAGGATAGTCCAATGATTAGAACGTTATCCTAGGACTTTATAAACCCAGGGCCAATTCTCTGCCCTTCCGCAGCCTTCCTGTGTGACCTTGGGCAAGTCAGTTAGTCTCCCTGTGCCTCAGTTCCCCATCTGTAAAATGGGGATTATAGCATTGCCTTACCTCACAGAAGTGCTGTGAGGAAAAATGCATTAAAGATTGTGAGGCATTTTGATACTATGATAATGGGAGTCTGTATAATGTTTCTTCGTAATTGTTATTGAAATATTCTGCAAACTCTATGCTTTCATTGTTTAATAAATATTTAATTCCTATCTCTTGCTGTTGTGTCAATGTAGCCAGTGCACTGGAATCTGATGTGCTGCTTCCCATTAACCAGGTTTATCCGAAAACTTGCAGCCAAAAAGCCCCAGCATCAGCCCCAGATGAGGTAATTTACAGCCCTCTTTGGTGCCACTCACCTCAAGGAGGTGTTAACTTTCAAAGCTAATTGAAGCTATTTATCCAGACCATTTATGAATATGTTGAACAGCACAGGTCCCAGTATAGATCCTTGGAGGACCCTACTATTTATCTCTCTCCACTGTGAAAACTGATAATTTATTCCTACCCTGTTTCCTGCCTTTTAACCAGATATTGATTCATGAAAGGAAATTCCCACTTATCCCAGAACTGCCTACTTTGCTTAATACCTTTGGTGAGAGACCTTGTCAAAGGCTTTCTGACAGTCTAAGTATACTATACACTGAAACATTCTTGTCCACATATTTGCTGACACCCTTAAAGAATTCTAATAGATTGGCGAGGCATGATTTCATTTTACAAAACCCGTTTTGATTCTTCCCCAAAATATTGGGGGGAGGGATAGCTCAGTGGTTTGAGCATTGGCCTGCTAAACCCAGGGTTGTGAGTTCAATCCTTGAGAGGGCTACTTGGGGATCTGGGGCAAAATCAGTACTTGGTCCTGCTAATGAAGGCAGGGGGGTGGACTCAATGACCTTTCAAGGTCCCTTCCAGTTCTAGGAGATAGGAATATCTCCATTAATTATTATTGTGTTCATCTATGTGTATGATGATTCTGTTCTTTACTATAGTTTCAACCTATTTGCCTGATACTGAAGTTAGGCTTACTAGCCTTTCATTGTCAGAATCACCTCTGGAATTTTTTTTTTAATTGGCATTACATTAGCTATCCTTCAGTTTTAACTTATTTAAACGATAGGTTACATACCACAGTTAGTAATTCCGCAGTCTCATATTTGAATTCCTTCAGAACTCTTGGTTGAATACCACTGGTGACTTATTACTGTTTAATTTATCAATTTGTTCCTCTATTGACACCTCAGTCTGGGACAGTTCCTCAGATTTGTCACCTAAAAAGAATGGCTCAGGTGTGGGAATCTCCTTCATATTGTGTGCAGTGAAGACCAATGCAAAGAATTAATTTAGCGTCTCTGAAATGGCCTTGTCTTTCTTGAGTGCTACTTTATCACCTTGATAATCCAGTGGCCCCGCTGAGTGTTTGCCAGGCTTCCTGCTTCTGTTGTACTTTAAAAAAAAATGCTGTTAGTTTTTGTGTCTTTTGCTAGTTGCTCTTCAAATTCTTTTTTGGCCTGCCTAATTATACTTTTACACTGGATTTGGCTTTCTGTTTTCCTCAGTAGGATTTGACTTCTAATTTTGAAAAGATGTCTTTTTGTCTCTAACTGCCTCTTTTATTCTGTTGTTTATCAATGGTGGCATTTTTTGGTCCGCTTTTTTTGTTTGTTTTTTTGTATTATTTATTTTGGGGCATGCAGGGACTGAAGCTCCATCACCCTTTCCCAGGGCACTCAAGCAGAGTTTAAATATGGGGAAATTCTAGCAGTAGAGGGCTAGTGCGGCACAGGTCCCTTTCCTTTCCTTTCCTTTCCTTTCCCTGGTTTGCATCAGCAACATTTCCCCAAATCTCCCCTTTCCTCCCTCCCCATCTTGGCTGGTGGAATGTTAGAACCGCCTCCTGTTTCCATCTGCTTTAGTCCCTTCTGCTAAATGTTGCAAATAGGAGCCCTGCCACATGTTCCCTCACCCAGCAGGAGCATCAGACATTCAACTTGGTTGCAGATAAAAGCTGCAGCTTCTTCCACAGATGTGGAGGGCTGCAGTGGGCACCTGGCTTCAGGCAGTTAAGTGGCCTCTCTGTTCTCCATTTGTTATGCAAACACCAGGGGACTCTGGAGCCCCCAGGGGGAGAAGGAGGCAGCAGCAACTGATGGGGTGTTAAGTGTCAGAATTTACTTTCTGGTGGTTCTGATGCAACCTGTGTCTCAGAAGATATTAGTGTCGATTCTCATTTCTGGTTTTCTGGGACAGGTAGAATCATAAAAAATTAGGGTTGGAAGAGACCTCAGGAGGTCATCTAGTCCAACCCACTGCTCAAAGCAGGACCAACACCAACAAGGTACTGCTTGTTGTTCCTGTGAGTCTTCCAGTGTATCTGTTGTTGGCACTGGCTGACCTGGTCTTAAGTGCCTGCTAAAATGTCTTTAACTTTCTCCTGTACGTGTTTCAATATGGTATGACCATGGCTCTGGAGATATGGCTACCACCCCTTGGTGGTTGTCAACATTGTGTTTTCTCCATACATATTGGGTCTCCATAATAAACACAGATAGTGGCTTAGATGTTCAGTCATAGTATTTCTTTTGTCTTTCCCATAGGTGCTTTAATCTTGTGTGAGACAGCTGAGGTATTTTGGGTTGTATCAGTGCATGTGACAATGGAAACATTGTTCTCAACATCCTCCCCATCAGCAACTGTGATGGGTCCGTATTCCATACCTCTCAGTGGTGTATTTCTCAATTCCAAAAGAGCTAAGCAGGATCTCTACCCACTGCAGCTGTTTTGTGAAACATAAATTTTGTTGTCTGAATGTTTCTCTCAGCCATTCCATTTGATTGTGGGTATCAGGACTGAAGTGAGGAGTTATAGTCCCCAAGATCTTTTCAAGTTACCCATTGCTCTGCTCACAGATGGAACATGGATATTCACTAACTCTGCTGGGATGCTGTGTTTTGCAAATCCAGCTCTCAGTTTAGCAATCCTGGAATGTGCTGACTTGTCTGGCAGACACAGGACCTCTGGAAATTTGGAGAAGTAGTCCACTAGGACTAGATACAAATATCTGCTGAAGTAAAAAATACCTGCAGCTATCTTGTGCCATGGTGTCAGGAATCTCCTGAGATTATAATGGTTCTTTTTGGTTACTTGGTCTACGTTCCTGACATACTCTGCATCCTTCTGTAAGATATTCTGTGTTCGGTCATACCTGACCAGTACATTATCTGCTTAGTTCGTGCCTTTGTTCTCTGAATGCCTTGATGTGACTCATACAAGCAGTTAAGCATTCCCTGCATTGTATTATTAGGAATAATTATCTTGTCACCAGCCATTAACAAACCTTGTTGTAATGAAATAGTGTCTTTCACCACCCAGCATAAATGTAGTCTGGGATTCACTTTTCTTCTGCAGGGCCAGCCCTCACATACAATAGCATGTCAGGCTTGCACTACAGGAACTTCCCATATGTTCTCCTTCAGTTTGTTTAACGAAGTGTAAAGGTGGCCTGATCATCTGGTTCTTTAGTATGTTCCACTGCAGCTCTCGATAATGTGTCTGCAATTAACATTTCTTTACCGGCGGTATGTTTTAAGAACATATTTTTGTAACTGAAGTAGCATGTGGTATAGCCTCACGGGTGCTTTTCCAAGAGGTTGGAGAAGATTGCCTCCAGTGGTTCTGATCAGACTGTATCTCAGTCTATACTCCATATATGTACTGATGAAATTTCTTTGTGACAAATCCAATAGTCAGTAGTTCCATCTAAATTTGGGCATAATTTTGTTCTGCTCTGTCAGAGCTCATGATGCATATGAAACGAGGCCTCTGTGTTACAGTAGACAAGCTTGTAAACCATCTTTGGATGCATCTGATTGTGTGGTGACTGGCTTGTTGGGATCATGGAATCTAAGTATTGGTGCATGACAGAGTGCTGTCTTTAGCTGTTGCAGTGTATTCCCATGATCATTGCCCAGTTATGTTCTCATGTAGTGGTTGTCTTAGTGGAGTAGTCAAAGGTGCTTCACCTAGGATGCATTGTGCAAGGAATCTAATAATCTCCAGGATCCTCCATAATGCTTTCTTGTCTTATGGAGGTTTCATGTTAACTATGTCTTCAACCTTATTGTCATCTGGCCTGATTCCTTGTGATGAGAGAATGTGTCCCATGTATTTCTCTTCTTTTACTATGAACTGGATTTTATCTGGGTTGAACTTGATATTCTCTGCTTGAGCCCTTGCCATCATTCTCTTCAGTATTTGATCATGTTCTGCCTGAACTGATGCTGCTATTATCATGTCATGGCTATTATATGGATGCCTGCAATATCTCCAAATATTTCATTATTCTTTTGTTGAAACACTTCACTAGCTGTTTTTATTCCAAAAGGTAGACGGAAAAACTGTATCTGCCCCAGTATTGAAAGTGCATAGTTAAGTTGACTCTTATGTGATTTGCCAATATCCGCCTTTCTCATGTGGAATAGCGAATATGCTTTTACCAACTAGTTGGCACTGAACATTGGCTGGCATGTGGGTGGAGTAATACTGCCTCAGTACAGCCATATTAAGATCTCGTGGATCCAAAAAATCCATATTTAAAGTCTGGGTTGATGCCACCAGTAGCATTTCCCCAAAGAACAAAGAGAGGGGCGACTTTCAGACTCGATGCAAACCCCACAACGTCAAGTGTACCTGAGTTGTGTACCCAACACTGTGTAGGCTCTTTTCACCTCCTATTCCTGTAGAATGAATGGGCGAGGGGGGGCGGGGGGGGTGGAAGAGTGCAAATGGCTTCAGACTTCCAAAAGTAGGATTACCTCATGATGCTGGGGTACATGAACAGCAAATACCAGCACGTGTCATTTAACCCCCTGAAGCTGCGTAGGAATTAGCATCTGAAAACAAATGATAAACTATGGAGAATTATCAGATTTGAAAATAAATTTCACTTTGAAATTCTAAGATGTTTAGTAAGAAAAAATTAAATAGAATGTATATATTTTAATTGCTCTATTAAGAAGATGTCTACTTATCTTGGGATGAAACCAGACTTACAGGATTGGGTATCATTGACAATGTGGCTGTTTTTATTGCCTTAAATGTTCTTGGGTCCTTATCTCTTTTCTTATCTCCAGAGAAATCTCCATATCCCTCCTAAGTATTTTAGAATAATAAGTCTTTGCTTTCCTATAATGTTTACAATCTGAACTGCCAAATCTGCCTTGTCATTCTTGGGTACAGACTTCGTTACCCAAGAATGACGACACTGTTGTGTTGGTGCTCTGATTTAAAAAAACAAAACAGCAGCAAAAAATCCCATTGTATTATCCCCTGCAGCATATAGTTAGAAAAATTAAATCCTCATTACTCTCTTAGATCTTCTGCTCTTTTATCACTTACTGGTGGGGTTTTTTAGATCTGACTAAGGTGGCTCAAGTCTGTCTGCCTTGCCTTGGATTTCACAGGAGCTTTATAATTGTTTACCCTATTTACAAGCCTAAATCAGGGATTTACAAAAGTAGACCTTGCTTGATAATAAAGTGGTTTCCTTGCCCCTCAAATATTTCTAGTTCTTATCTTTCTACACAGCTGCTTGTAAGTTCAGCTTTACAAAATCTCGATTGGATTCCTACCGATGTAGTCTAACAAAGAAGTCTTTCACTGAAGTTGTCCAAAATAAATAGATAAGTTAAGCAAAAATGTGAAAATGGATTAGTTGGATCTATGTAGGCCTAGAACAATGATTCTGTACATGTATAAGAAATTCCTCATAATGTATAAATACTGTTGAGCATGAATAAAACATTTTGTTTATTTATTGCACTTGTATAGAATAAATCAACTCCCAAAGCTGGCTCACCCTAAAAAGCATAGGAAAGGTGATGTCCCAACTTTGACCTGACCTAGCAGACTTATGGAATTCCACTTAGAGATGGAAAAGCACCACTTATTGCAGCAAGATTTACTATAATCTGTAGTATTACATAGATTTACTATAATCTGTAGTACTATAATACTAGATGAAATGTACAAATAGGCATTGTTATGAGTTTATAACTCACCCATGATGATGATTAACAGAGCTATCTGACCTAGCAATTTTATACTGTATTGTTTCAAGGATTTTTTTAAAGCTATATTTATATGGTTATGTGTGTGTTGTGTGTCCTTAAAATTTAAAATATCCTGAGTGCTTGTAAACATAGGTATATTTTGGGATAATGGTGGTTTCTGATATGTGAACATTGTGTGGTTAGCCCTATGCTGGAGGAAGAAGCGACTATCGGTATGCTCTGATAAAACTGCATCCAGTAACATTTTCCCTCCAGCATGTATCTGAAATCATTCAAGCATAAGTACTTAGACATTTTCTCCCTATCAGTTACAGTTCTTCATGTTAGAGCCGATTACATCAAGTCTCTCTCCTCCTCCTCATCCCTGTTTTTGTGTAGATCTCATAAAATACTTATGCTATGCATATACTTAACTGATTGTGAAGCTTTCTAATAAGCTATTTGATATGTGCTTCTGTTTGTCCAGTCTGAACATTAATGATGCAGTTTAGCTGCTTATTTGAATGTTTCATTTCTCTTTTATTTTCTTCCATTCCTCTAATAACCAAGTAGCCACTTCGGTAGATGCCTCCAGGCTTTCATGCAAATGGCATATCATATTTCTCTCATTTTACTTTGTTTTTTTTTTAATATTAAATTTAGAAACAGAAGCTTATCCAGGAAAAATTTAAATTAAAAGGTTGACCTTTAGTTTTGAAGTCACTTAATGAAGCTGAATCTCTAATAGTCCAAGAAATCTGATTCTGTAGCTTTAGACTGGCTGCAAGCCTGTTTTTCCGGACAGGCATTTTAAGGAGTCTGAGGCTAGATGAATGTGAAAAGCAAGGGGAAAGCTGCCCTAAGACATAGGCTGGGCTGTCATTTAGAAGAGCATGACCGGGAAAGTTTTTCTACAAAACAGTAAGTGTTCGGCTTGGGGGAAGGAGGACTCTGATAAATGTTGAGCACATAATATAAAATGTTAAGCACTAAAATTTACCTTAATGATCTGCCTAAACCTAGCAAAGTCTGTGCAGTGCAATGCAATTGCAAATGCTTCTAATGTAGCTCTTGCTTGTTTGTTTAAGATAATGTGTTCAATTCCACAGTTAATATCTAAGATATATGCTGTGAATGGGACGTAGGTGCTTTTGAACATAGGATTTAGTCTTTACGTCACTTAGGTGCTTTTCAGAAAGTTATCCTTGTCTAGAAATTTTATCCGTAACGTCAGTATAACATACCCTTCTCATTCCAGAGTTGGAAGGGCTTTGTTGACTCCTTTTGAAGTTCATGGGCTTCACATAGTTAAAATATTCTGCTTACATACATACTTGATGATTACCTGCTCTGTTCATTCCCTCTGGAGCACCTGGCATTGGCCACTGTTGGAAGACTGTTCTTATATAAAATACCTCTCATTTTAGTCCCATAGTTACCTGCATTCTACACAGACATGGTGTCCCTAAGTTTTTATTATTGAATTTTATTGTTGAAAATTACTTGCATGAGAAATAATCATGAAAATCTGGTTATAGAAAGAGTTATTTACCTTTATGGAAGGAATCCCACTGCATTTTAACTGTCCTGCATGGATAATAATTTTGTCTCTCTCCTTTCTAAGGGCTTTATCTACATTGAGTTGCACATTTGGACCTTGACAGGTTAAGAGAGATGAAAGTTTATCTCATAGTTTTGTATATAAATCCCCCCCTTTCCTGTAAATGTAAGATGTGGGGAAGTGATGCCCTTCTTTTATTAGCATTGTAGCAGGGTTGATGCAACCAATATGATGTCAATAGCCTTACACATCCTTTCCCTGAAATTTTAATGGTTCTAAATGTTTGGTGTGAATTTTGCACAGCACGTGCAGTGATGAGTTATTCTTGGATTTAGTGGACATTGGTATAGACTGGTGGGTTGCTCCCTCTTCCATATCTGTATATCAGGTTTCAGCTTGCCAGAGGATTTTTAGACCATTCTGGTGGCTAGATCTCTCTTCTCCAGCCTATTACCTTCCTCTAAACCGTCCACCTAATTCCATCTTGATCTCCTTTCTGTCTCTAAATTTATCATTTCATCCAATAACTGCTGGGTCATCCCCTCCCCCCCAAAAAAGTATTTGTTCTTCCCATTGGTTGCGCGCTCGCGCACACACACACACAACTTTTGATTGCATGTGACAAACAGGAACAAGGGTTGCCCTGTCTATTTAAAATTAGAGGTATTCTAATCTACAGAAGCGGTTGCATCTTATGTGTAGAAGGCTGTCTTGTTGATGCTGCACCTTCACAAAGCTGTATGCTGAACAGCGGATTAAGACAGTGTAGAATGTGCTTCACCTATGCAATGTGTAATTTCCCCTTCCACAGAATTCCAGCCTGACCTTGGGCAAGTTACTTACTCTTTCTGTGCCACAGTTCTTCATCTGTAAAATGGGGATAATAGCACTTCCTAACCTCATGAGGTGTTGTGAAGATAAACACATTAAAGATTGTGAGGTGCTCAGATGCTATGATAATGGGCATCATAGACATTAAGTCCAGAAGGGACCATTATGATCATCTAGCCTGGCCTGCACAGAACGCCACAGAACCTCACTAACCCACTCCTGTAATAGGCCCATAACCTCCGGCTGAGTTACTGAAGTTCTCAAATCTTGATTGAAAGTTATAGAGAATCCACCATTTACTCTAGTTTAAACTAGCAGGTGACCTGTGCCCCATGCTGCAAAAAAAAAAAAACAGTCTTTGCGGGGAGTGGGGAATCCTTCCAGACCCCAAATATGGCAGTCAGTTAGACCCTAAGCATGTCGGCAAAACCCACCAGCCAGACACCTGGGAAAGAATTCTCTGTAGTAACTCAAAATCATTCCCACCTCATGCCTAGTCTCCAGATATTTGCTACTAACAGTTGCAGATGGGCCACATGCTGTTGTAGACAATCTCTTCATGCCATCCCCTCTATAAATTTATCAAGCTCAGTCTTAAAACAATTAAGATTTTTTACCTCCATTATTTCTTATGGAAGGTTGTTCCAGAACTTCACTCCTCTGCTGGTTAGAAACCTTTGTTTAATTTCAAGCCTAAACTTATTGATGGCAAGTTTATACACATTTGTTCTTGTGCCAGCACTGGCCTTTAAATTAAATAACTCCTCTCCCTCCCTGATGTTGTTCCCTCTGATGTGTGTGTATATATAGAGAGCAATCAAATCTCCCTTCAACCTTTATTTTGTTAGGGTAAAGAAGCCAAGCTCCTTAAGTCTCCTCTCGTAATGTAGGTTCTCCATTCCTCTGATCATCCTAATAGCCCTTCGCTGTACCTGTTCCACTTTGAATCAATCTTTCTTAAACATGGGAGATGAGAATTGCACACAGTATTGCAGATGACGTCTCACCAGTGACTTCTGTAATGATAATAACACTTCCCTATCTCTACTGGAAATACGTTGCCTGTTGCATCCAAGGACTACATTAGCCTTTTTCACGGCTGCTTCACACTGGTGGATTGTAGGTATCCTGTGATTGAC
The DNA here is from genome assembly GCF_011386835.1 of Chrysemys picta bellii. Taxonomy (NCBI): domain Eukaryota; kingdom Metazoa; phylum Chordata; order Testudines; family Emydidae; genus Chrysemys; species Chrysemys picta. The sequence goes on along the minus strand of NC_088793.1, from coordinate 21,402,148 downwards.
CAATATACCCAGATTTTCCTCTTCCTCTGTTATTTCCAACTGATACATCCCCAGCTTATAGCAAACATTCTTGTTGTTAGGTGTTAGTCCCTAAGTGCATGACATTGCATTTTCACTATTAAATTTCATTCTGTTTCTATTACTACAGTTTTCAAGGTCATCCAAATCTTCTTGTATGATATTACCTCCCACTTTTTGTGCCAAGGTCATTAATGAAAATGTTAAACAAGACTGTTCCCAAGACTTATCCTTGAGGAACTCCACTATTAACCTTCTCCCAGCTTGACAGTTCACCTTTCAGCATGACCTGTTGTAGTCTCCCCTTCAACCAGTTCCTTACTCACCTTTCAATTTTTATATCAATCCCCATCTTCTCCAGTTTAATGAATAATTTCCAGTGTGGAACTGTATCAAATACTTTATTGAAATCCAAGTAGATTAGATCTACTATTTTTTCTTTGTCTAGAAAATGGATTATCTTCTCAAAGAAAGAGATCAGGTTGGTCTGGCATGATCTACCTTTTGTAAAACCATGTTGTATTTTATCCCAATTGCCGTTTGCCTGTATGTCTTTAATGACTCTCTCTTTCAAGATTTGTTTTAGGATCTTGCATACAATTGAGATCAAAGTAATGGGACTGTCACTTTTGGAATCTCTCCCCCCCCCCTTTTTTTTTAAATATACATATTATATTTGCAATCCCCTCCCTTTTTAAATATACATATTATATTTGCAATTCTCCAGGCATCAAGTATGACTCCCAAGTTTATAGATGCCACTGGGCTTTCAATTTCATGTACTAGTTCCTTTAATGTTGTTGGATGGAGGTTATCCAGGCTCCCCGGTTTGGCCCCATTAAGCTGTTTGAGTTTGGCTTCTACCTTAGATATAATTTCTGTTTCCATATCCTTGTTCCCATTACCCACCTTGCCACTGCCCCAAGCTTTTTATTACCCTTATTAAAAGTTGAGGCAAAGTATTCATTTAGATGTTGGGCCATGCCTAGATTATCTTTAATCTCCACCCCGTCCTCAGTGTTTAGTGGTCCCACTTCTTCTTTCCCTGTTTTCTTTTTATTTATATGGCTAAAGACCCTTTTACTATTGATTTTAATTTCCTTTGCAAGGTCCAACTCTGCTTGGCTTTTGGCACTTCTTACTTTTCCCCTACACTTTCTGACCTCCAAGCGTTTATCCTTCCATTTAGTTTAAACTGAATTAATTCATGATTGATTACTCATTAAAAATGTGTAACAAAAGAAAAGTTTTTTGAAAAGAGACCATGCCTGGAAATTTTTAGCCTGGAAAGTGAACATTTTGGAGCCACTGAAAACTGAGTTAGGATGGATATGCATATACATCCTTAACTATAATGGTTGCTGCCATCCCTGCTACTGACGAGAATAATTTGCAATCCCATTTCAGTGCAGTTTTTCAAGAGATCTTACACAGGGCTGTGATCAATACCATGTAGAGGGATGTAATAATTATGCTCCATTCATTACATAGTTTCAGTGGGATAAGCTTGAGTTATGAGTGTAGGTGTGTTTGCACATTATGTCACTCTGGCCTCACCAATTAAATAGGGGAGGGAGATGACCTGCAAGGCTCCATAAATATATTGCAAAATTCAATAACCTGTTCATGAGCAACTTCCTCTCTCTCTCTCCCCTCGCCCCACATAGCAGCTGTTTATGGGACTATTTTATCTTAGTTTTTATTTAAAAAATAATAAGAGCAAGCACTGGCAATTGAATTCTCATTCATTATGTAGCCATCACCACAGTCTCTCTTTTGCACATCTTGTTGCTGTCAGATCTTTGTCGTCAGCCAAAAGTGATGTGTCTAAACTAGTAGCATATGTTTGATGACGTACATAGAAGCAGTGACGTTTCCGGTGTTTGATCTTAACTTTTATTGAGAACATCAGAAAATGTTTTTAAGAATGGCAGCCATGGCGTGGAAGGAGTTTGCTCATAAACAGGGTTTAGGGTCTTAAATAAACTTAATAAAAAGGTTCTTTGCAGCCCTTTCCTCTGCTAGTTATTGGTGTAATTGCCTGTCAGTATCATCTGATCGTGGAGCTGCTGGGGGCATGATGTCTTAGATCATTCAGTAGAAACTGCTAGGTGTTGACTTACGTGTTTACCACTGCTCTCTGCTGAGTGACATGTCAATTCTGCTCAAGTAATAGTGCGTTTGTGGGGGTGCACATTCAGGCATGATTTGATTCACTCTAGATGGTTGGCCTACAGAAGATATAAACCTGAATACTAATTCAACTATGGAGATTCCCCTTTAGCTCAGCTGGAGCGGGTCATTTGATTCCCAACCACCTTCCAAAACAAGAGCCCACAAAGATGTCCCCAGACACACGTGCAGGTTGCACAGATTTAGGGGCAAAAATGTAGAGAGACAGACTTCTCCAGAGATATAAAATAATAAAGTACTATGATGCTGGCAGGCCACGGGCCAGCTCATGCCAAGGCCACTGGGCCTCACTGAACACTGACAAATGCAGAGCTGGAAACCAGTCTGGCCTGCCTTTGTGTTAGTATTGTTAAAATAGGTATTAGAGTTATAAGAATGTGTTTAGCGTTTAGACTTCATGAAACGCTTGTAGGATGTTGCATGTATTCATGTTACTTATAATTAGGATTGCCAGGTGTCTAGTCAAAAAGGGACCCTGGCATCTCCGGTCAGTGCTCTGACCGGGCCGTTAAAAGTCTGGTTAGTGCGGTGCTGGCAGACTCCCTGCTCTGGCTCCACGCAGCTCCCCGGAAACAGTGACGTCTCTTGGCTCCTAGGCAGAGGGATAGCCATGGGGGCTCCATGCTCTGCCCCTGTCCTGCCCTGAGCACTGGTTCTGCAGCTTCCATTGGCTGGGAACCATGGTCAATGGGAGTGGTGGGGGCGGTGCCTGCGGGTGGAGGCAGCGCGCAGAGATGCCTGGCCGCGCCTCTGCCTAGGAGCCGATGGACATGTCGCTGCTTGCAGGGAGTCGCCCGCAACCCATACTCTGGAACCCTTCCCGCACCCCAATCCCTTGCCCCAGCCCTGAGCCTCCTCTCGCACCCAAACTCCTTCCCAGAGCCCACACTCCTCACCCACTCCTGTGCACCAACCCTCTGCCCCAGCTTGGAACACCCTCCCACACTGCAAACCCCCAGCCCCAGCCTGGAGCCCCTTCCTGCACCCCAAACCCCTCATCCAGAGCCCCAACCCCATCCTGGATCCCACTCACTGAACCCCTCATTTCTGGCCCCAGCCCAGAGCCCACACCCCAGCCCAGAGCCTGTATCCCCTGCCCCAGCCTGGTGAAAATGAGTGAGGGTGGGGGTGAGCGAGCGACCGGGGGTGGTAGAGTGAGCAGCCTCGGGGAACGGGCAGGGCCTCAGGAAAGGGCCAGAGAAGGGAGGCGGGGCAAGGGTGTTTGTGTTCGGTTTTGTGCAATTAGAAAGTTGGCAACCCTACTTGTAATATTGGTATCCCATGTTATAAGGTAATATTTAAGTGTTTGCTCTGGAAATATAAAAATGTTTGCTAAGACTGTAAATGCCCTCAATCAGAAGAGAAGCATTACCAAGTGTGAAATACTAGTTTACCACAAGAGGTCTCATCTTCTCCCCAACACAAGAAGGCCTATAGACACTAGTCAAACCACTTTGTTGATTGCTTCCCCCTAACCCATGAATCATAGAAGATTAGGGTTGGAAGAGACCTCAGGAGGTAATTTTAGTCCAACCCTCTACTCAAGGCAGGACCAATCCCAACTAAATCATCCCAGCCAGGGCTTTGTCAAGCCTGACCTTAAAAACCTTTAAGGAAGGAGATTCCACCACCTCCCTAGGTAACCCATTCCAGTGCTTCACCACCCTCCTAGTGAAATAGTGTTTCCTAATATCCAACCTAAACCTCCCCCACTGCCACTTGAGACCATTGCTCCTTGTTCTGTCATCTGCCACCCCTGTGAACAGCCTAGCTCCATCCTCTTTGGAACCCCCCTTCCAAAGGTAGTAATAGTTGAAGGCTGCTATCAAATCTGCCCTCACTCTTCTCTTCTGCAGACTAAACAAGCCCAGTTCCCTCAGCCTCTCTTCGTAAGTTATGTGCCCCAGCCCCCTAATCATTTTCATTGCCCTCCACTGGACTCTCTCCAATTTGTCCACATCCTTTTCATTTGGGGGGGGGGAGGGACAAAATGAATGCTGGGGGAAGGGAACAAAAATTTGTTAAGGAGAGATTATCACTATGCTGCTTGGAATTTGGAGAGGGCAATATTTCTAAGCATAAGCAAGGGATCACCAGCTGCTTGGCTTGGGTTAGCCCTAAAGGAAATACAGAGCTTGTATGTATAACAGCTATCACCTTTTGGAACTTAAGACTGTAACTCATTTGTGTGTATGTTTTCATCCTTTAGCATTGTAAATAACTCTGTCCTTTTTTTTAGGGCTTGTACACACTTGCACTTATGTCAGTATAACTTATGTCACGTGGGGTGTGTGAAAAAGTGCCCCCTGAATGATGTAAGTTACACCAACCTAAGTGCTGTTATGGACAGTTCTGTGTCGGCAGGAGATATATCTACTGCCTCTCACAGAGTTGGATTTATTATGCCGATGGGAGAGCTGTCTCCCGTCAGCACAGAGCGTCTGCACTAGCAATGGTGCATCAGTACAGCTATGCTGCTGCAGCGATTCTAGTGTAGACTAGCCCTTTGTTATTGGTCCTTTCATTAGTTTATTATAGGATTGGCAACAAGCATGGTCTTTGGTGAGTGATCTAGTAAGATCTTGACCTGGGGTAAGTGTTTGGGACTGGGAGTAACCTGAATATTGTTGTGATTTTTGGTATCACAAAGACAAGCTTCCTGGGTGGCTAGATAGACTGGCGTGTCCAAGGAGACTGTCTGTGACTCCATGGTAAGGCTGTTATAGTGCTTGAGGAATTCACACTTATTTGGTTGGTGAAATCTAATTGTGTAACATACAACCAGTTTGGGGTTTGTGCCCAGTTCCTTGACAGTCTGCCCTGAGGTTGGCACTCACAGTAGTGAGCCCCTCTCCACAACTTGACAAGTACATTTTAAAATTGTAAATTTGAGTTGATAGTGCCCCTTTTGATTACAGTGTGTGAAGTATTTTTAGACCATGATGCAAGAGCTGCTATAAAAGTTTTAAATTATTTAAGTCTTAAAGCTACATTTCTGGTATGACTTTTCTGTGAGATGGCAGTCATTGCTCACAGAAAATCTCCCCCCCACTATGTTTTTAAAAGTTTTTTATTTAGACAAAGATGTTCTATTTACTGTACCCTTGTTGATGCACAGTGTGCCTCTAATTTTTGCCATAATCAGAAGTTGGTATGTCACTTCCATGTCATTTCAAAAAGTTTGAGAGGCATCCTCATAAACTGCATGTCAGAAGGGCCATGAAATTCTGTTTGAACAGGACACAAGTATCATGAGTTTATTGAGAGCTCCCCCAGAAGACTGAGAGCCCCCCCTTCACGTATTTCTGAAGCATAGGCTGCTCAGGGCAAACCTTGCCCTGCCGCCCTTCCCAGGAGAAGCAACGCCACCTCTTGGATGAAGAGGTGCAAAAGGTTCCTAAACAACAATTACAAAAGTTGATATGTGGGCCTCTGCACACAATTTTACTAGTCATAGAGTAGAAGGACAAACCTCTGCAGATGCAGTTTTTGGCAGAATTTTTCTTGTTTATGTTCTTGAGGAGTAGTCCCATGTTATAAGGAATGTGATATAAATCCCCTCTAGTACAATTGGAGAACATTCTTTAAGCGTAAATGGTATATCTCTGATGGGCCACGTTCATCTCTAATACGCCAGCTTTACTTGCCATTCTGTTGTATTACCAGTTGTGTTATTACTAAAGTTGTTCACTTGCTACTGTCTTACAGTATGTCTGAATTATATCTCTTGAGGACAGTCTATTAGTGGCTTAGGTTTGAACTTTCTAGATACGTTTTTTTCCACCTTACACTTAAGATAAAGTAGTCTCACTCAACAGCGTGAAGACATTTGTGGTGGACAAGCTAATAGGAGCCGCAGGACAGCTTGTGTCGGTGCTCAGAAATTCTGCTCATTCTGTGATTGTTCATGATGATAACATAAGTAAAACCACACATAGTGCAATGCTGACCTTATCCAGCAGAAAAATAACAAGAAGTAATATCTCTTCAGCTATCATAAGCTGGGATATTTTTCTTGTCCATTTTTGTTTTATGCATTCTTAAATACAAAATGAGTTTCACTGATCTCATAATAAATTGGATTGTGTGATGCAAGTAAAATAGATGAGTTGCTGTAATGATTTATTAATGCGAGAAACTGTATTTAGCATTTATATATAATATTCTTCACTTCCTAATGCTGTACAAATGTCACAGTGTCACTTGGAGGATATTCCCATTTTAATCAGAGAGGGTTTAGTGACTTGCTCGAGGCCATGTGTAGCGGGATTTCAGGCCACCGGGGGAGAAAAAGGAGGGAGAACACCCCCTTTTTGTGAATGTAGCTCCTTGTGGTCAAGGTAGAGAGGCCTAGCGGTCAGAGATCAGGTGGCTGTCCTTATCCTCAGAGCAGTGAGGCTTAGTGGCCAGAGTCCATGAAGCTGCCCTTGCTCTCAAGGCTGCGAGGCCTCCTGGCCAAAATCCATGAAGTTGCCTTTGGCCTCAGGGCAGTGAAGCCTAGTGGCTGGAGTCTGTGTAGCTGCCTTAGTCCTCTGGGCAGCGGGGCCTAATGATAGGTGTGGAAAGGGGTAGAGGGATCTGGGCCCATCCTACTCCACTGGGTCCCAACCCCAGGCCCTATGGAACCAGCAGTCCTGGCTTCAGGTTCAGGTTCCCCTCTCAACAAACTTCCTACCCTTGGTTCTGGATCCCCCTCTGGGATAGCGGCCTGCCATATCCCTCATCCTCCACAGTTGCCTGGGGTCCCGCCATGGATTTAGCACCTTCAGCCTTCACAGGCTGGCACTCTAGCGGCTCCCTGTCAGGAGACTGCAGCGTGTATCCACTCTCCTTCTCAGTCAGCCTTGTTTTATATACTGCTTCCAACCAGAGCATGCCAAGCAGGTGCATGGGAGCATTGACTCCTGGGCCCAAAGTGCGTGGCCAACCCTTGCTAGGCCAGTGCAGGCTTGGTACACCCCATCACACAATGTAGTGTGAAATTGTCAGAGCTGGGATTAGAACTCAGGAGTTTCTGCTTCCCTGTTCTGTGCTGAGATGACTTGCCCGCTGCTGGTATAATTTGCAGATGACACAAAGATTGACAGAGTAGTAAATGATAAGGACAGGATAGTCGTACGGAGTGATCTTGATTTCTTGGTAAACTGAGTCCATTCAAAGATTATACAGCTAAATGCAAAGTTATACATCTAGAAAAAAAGAATGCAGGCCACACCTACAAAATGGGGACTGTATCCTGGAAAGCAGGGACTGAAAAGGAGCCTTGTGGGAGGTCAGAGAGGACAGACAATTCACTGTGAGCTTCCAATGCAATGCTCTGGCAAAAAAGGACTAATACGACATTTGGATGTATAAGAAAAGTAGTAGTGAGTAGGACTAAGGAGGTGATTATATCTCACTACACGGATTTGGTGAGACTGATACTGTAATACTACATTCAGTTCTGGTGTTCATATTTTTAAAAAGATGTTAAAAAATTGGAGAAAAGAGGCACAAAAATTATTCAAGACCTGGAGAACCTTAAAATAAGAGACTTAAAGAGCTTAATCTGTTTAATTTATCAAAAAAAAATTGAAAGGTGACTTGATTACAGTATATAAGTATCTTCACGAGGAGAAAATAGTGGGTACTAAAGGGCTCTTTAATCTAGTAGAGAGAAATATGAAGTAGAACCTCAGAGGTTACAAACACTTCGGGAATGGAGGTTCTTTGTAATTGTGAAATTTTCGTAACACTGAACAAAACGTTATGATTGATCTTTCAAAAGTTTACAACTGAACATTGACTTAATACAGCTTTGAAATTTTACTATGCAGAAGAAAAATGCTTCTTTTAATCATCTTAATTTAAATGAAACAAGCACAGAAACAGTTTCCTCACCTTGTCAAATCTTTTTTGTAAACTTTCTTATTATTTTAGTAGGTTACATTTTAACACAGTACTGTACTCTATTTAATTATTTTTTTTTGGTCTCTGCTGCCTGATTGCATACTTCCAGTTCCAAATGCGGTGTGTGGTTGACCAGTCAGTCAGGGCCAGATTGACACTTTCCGCACACCTAGGCACAGCATCTTAAGTGCCCCCCGCCTACAGCTGACCTTTGTGTTGCACCCAGTTTTAGAGAGGTAAGGTGGACCTAGAATGCTGGGCACATGCCTCCTGTGACTAATTGGAAATCCGGCCCTGCAGTCAGTTTGTAATGTTGGTGTTCGTAACTCTGAGGTTCTACTGTAAAAAGAACCAATGGCTGGAAGCTGTAGCTAGACAAACTCAAATTGGAAATAAGGCTCAACTTTCTACCATGAGGATGATTAACCATTGGAACAAACCACCAAGGAGGGTGGTGGATTCTCCACCTTGATGTCTTTCAGTCAAGTCTGGATGCCTTTCTGGAAGATCTGTTTTTGTCAAACACAAGTTACTGGGCTCAAAAACGGGTAATTGGGTGAAATTTAATGGGCTATGATATGCAGGAAGTCAGACTGGACAATCTAATGGTCATTTCCGAACTTAATGAACTCGGTGAATGGATCTATGAATCTGTGTGTGTTGAAATAAATGAGCGGCAGGAGCAATGACAAATATAAAGGCTTTCTTTTCATCTTCTCCTCATTGGGATTGGTGGGGTGGACATTTCTTTGGTGCAAGATCCATGAAAGATTTAATTTTCAAAAGGACATCTTTAGGAAGCTGTCAGAGAGGTTGGATGATGAATTGGTTCTAACTTGGTGTTTCGTTCTTTGTGTATTGTCTCTTGAGATCCTGCTAGAAAGTTTGGGCGTGTGGAATTCCCTGGAAAATGAGTGACTATTCTCTCCACCACATGCTCAGTCAGTATTCTAACGCTCTCATTTCGATTTTTAATTAAGATTGCTACAAACATAATCCCCTCTTCTGATGTTTGATTGGCACAATTTCACCTGTACTGCGAAATAGGCATGGTGGCGACTGGCGGGACTGGCCCAAATGATTGAGTAGGAATTTTGCTTTGGGCTTACTTTATAACACTTCTTTGCTTTTAACATTTCAGGCGAGCTCTCGAATTCTCTTTGAGAAGAAGCCATACTCGACCGAGATGTCACGGCACCACAGCCGATTTGAAAGAGATTATCGCACTGGGTGGGATCGCCGAGAATGGAGCTCCAATGGGAATCATGTGAACAGCAGTAACTGTAACAGTACAGCGAGCAGCAACTGCAACAACAGACCTGGGCTGTTGCCTTTGCCAATTGTTCCCTCTCGACTACCTACTCCAGCCACGGCTGCTTGCACCACAGTGAACAGCGACGTGATAACGAGTCTTGTGGCCAACTCATCCGCAGGTTCAACTACCAAAGTAAGAATTTACCTGTTTTCAGTAATGATGAGTTAGAGGAAACTACAGATGGGGCAACACTTGTCCCCTTCAGAAGCCCCTTGTTTATGATGTGCCATGGGAATAAGAAGTCCAATGGCCGTTTGCCTTTTTCCTTCTGTTGGTCATTATGTGTGCTGTTTGTGTAGTAAGATGACCTTCATGGCTGGCGGATCGCCCACTTCATTCCATCACTGAACAGAGAGAGCAATCAGTTCCCTATATCACAGAATGAGTTTCATGCTTTTATTAATTTTTCTGAAGCACTTAGTTCTCAGTTTTGTTGTTGGGAATGATCCACTTTGTTTGTCTAATTACCCGAGGAGTGTTCCAAATGGAGCCACAGTTTTCCTACGTGGATCTATTTTTATGTCACAAAGAGCAGAAACTGAGCAAAGTGCATAGGGGTTGTTTGTTTTTGTTGCTTGGCCCTTTCCTATAAGTCGTCCAGAGTGCCTTTCCACATTGCCATCTATAACATCATAATAGGAATAGTGGGAACCCACCGTTGAGACAAGGCTGTCTGGTTTATACATAAATACAGTTTAAGAAGGAAGAAAATTTTAAAGAGCAAAGAAATAAAATCACTAGTGGTTTTTTATTGATTTTATTCTACTGACTAGTAGTGTTTTTTGGCTTTCTTTTAACTTGTAGCTCCTCTTAAGTCTACAAAGCAAAAAATTTTATATCGGTGAAAAGTTGTTTGTTGCCTTCCTGCATACAAAATTGACTAGGGAAGCTGAAGTGGGGGTGGAGTGTGGTGGAAAACCCTAGCAAATTGTAAAGGTATCCGTAGCTTTAGCCAAGCGAGCCAGCTGCCCTGCTGCTTTTCTTTTTATGATATTTAAATTTTTCTTTCAACTTGGTTTCATGTTAATAAATGCAAGTGCCAAATACAACAGACGCAGACAGGGGAAAAGAAGACAATGAAGTTATTTAAAGTAAGCCAAGAACAAGCTGAAATTTTACTGTAATACCATACCATATTGATTTTTTTCACACAGTAGAAAAACAAGGTCAATGCTGCAGAAGGAAACAGTGGGCCAAAGTTTACAGCGTGAATGTTTTTTAAAATGGTTCATAGTATTTTTCATTTATTTTTATTTGACAACAGGCAGTAAGTTCCCAATGAAAATGAATATGGGATTTCCCCAGATGTCCTCCACAATAGATGCATTTTGGTCACGCTTTGTCTGGAGAAGATTATAAAGCAAGTTTTGAAGCCAGCACAGTGGTTTCATTTATCATGACCTCTGTACTGCTAAAAGTCCAGCTGCTGGCTGGGGTTGATCAGCCTATGCTGCAGATGTTTAACAGCCCATTGAGGCTGAGCTATGATACTAAAGTGTTTGCTTCTTGGAGGAGGGAGGGAAAGATCAGCATTTTAAGTGTTTTGTGATCATATGTTAAATGTGAAGCATTTTCTAAATTATCTTATTAGGCAATTTCCTAGATGAGTTTTACTAGTAAGAATGGTTTTGACACCACTAGATCAATGGGAAGAAAACAAATGGTATGTAGGTGATATAGGATGATCTTTACCAGGAAAGCTACTAATCGCCTGTGTGGTCTCCCATCCAATTCATGTATAAAAAGTCCCAGTGTCCCCACTCTCTCCTCTGTTGCTGAGGATTACCTGAGCAAGTCTGACAACTAAAACCACATGGATTGAGGGGGAAAAAACTTTGGAAACAGAAGTGGGTGAGGAATCTGAATAGTTGATGTAAGGGGATGTTGTCTAGGAAACTTCCGACAAACTACATGAGAGAGTTTTGTAAATGAAAAAGTGTGCTCTCTGTCTCGCATACTGCAGATTTACACTTGTGGTTCAGCTCAGATGATTAGTAGTATCCCAAACCGATGAGTTTGCCTCCAACCGTTGACTATCCAGCTAATGGTTAACCATAAAAATGTAAATCCATGTAAATGGAAAATCACAAACCAGAAGAATGTACAGTTGCTTGGTCTATTTTAAAAACAGATATATACCAAGTTCTGAGCCCAATATTGAGCCCAATAACACTGATCTACAATTTTTGAGAAGTCGTCTGCTTCAGAGATAAAATGTGCTATTTATTATGTATTTTGACGTGCTGAATTCAAATATGACAATTAAAACAACTAATTGGCTTCTGTTTCTAAGATATTTAAGCTTTTACATTTTATGTCTATGTATATTGTGTAGATAGTAGAGTTTTAATCATAAATTGTAAACCTAGGTCTTTTCATGTGTTTATGGTTGCTTTACATGATATTTCACCTGTCCTGTTTATGTAACACTTTAAAAATCAACAAAAGGGTTATATAAATAAAATGTATTATGAAACAAAAGGCAAAAAACTATTATGTACATAGTTTAGTCCTATTCAGTGTCTACTCAGTGCTTTTTGGCTTGTCTCTTGTATTCATTAAATGGAGCATCTCTTGTCACTGTCCAGCAATAGTCTGCAAGCATTGATGGGCTCCATTTCCCCTGATAGCCTTTCTCCATTGTTGCAATGTCCTGGTGAAATCGCTCGCCGTGCTCAACGCTCACTGCTCCGCAGTTCGGTGGAAAAAAATCTAGATGAGAATGCAAAAAATGTATCTTTAGTGACATGTTGCAACCAAGGCTTTTGTGTGCCTTGAGGAGGTTTTCCACCAACAACCTGTAGTTGTCTGCCTTGTTGTTTCCGAGAAAATTTATTGCCACTAACTGGAAGGCTTTCCATGCTGTCTTTTCCTTGCCACGCAGTGCATGGTCAAATGCATCATCTCGAAGAAGTTCATGAATCTGAGGATCAACAAAGACACCTTCCTTTATCTTAGCTTCACTTAACCTTGGAAATTTTCCATGGAGGTACTTGAAAGCTGCTTGTGTTTTGTCAATGGCCTTGACAAAGTTCTTCATCAGACCCAGCTTGATGTGTAAGGGTGGTAACAAAATCTTCCTTGATTCAACAAGTGGTGGATGCTGAACACTTTTCCTCCCAGGCTCCAATGACTGTCCGAGTGGCCAGTCTTTCTTGATGTAGTGGGAATCTCTTGCACGACTATCCCATTCACAGAGAAAACAGCAGTACTTTGTGTATCCAGTCTGCAGACCAAGCAAGAGAGCAACAACCTTCACATCGCCACAAATCTGCCACTGATGTTGGTCATAGTTTATGTACCTCAAAAGTTGTTTCATGTTGTCATAGGTTTCCTTGATATGGACTGCATGACCAACTGGAATTGATGGAAAAACATTGCCATTATCCAGTAAAACAGCTTTAAGACTTGTCTTCGATGAATCAATGAACAGTCTCCACTCATCTGGATCGTGAACGATGTTGAGGGCTGCCATCACACCATCGATGATGTTGCAGGCTACAAGATTACCTTCCATGAAGAAGAATGGGACAAGATCCTTTTGACGGTCACGGAACATGGAAACCCTAACATCACCTGCCAGGAGATTCCACTGCTGTAGTCTGGAGCCCAACAGCTCTGCCTTACTCTTGGGTAGTTCCAAATCCCTGACAAGGTCATTCAGTTCACCTTGTGTTATCAGGTGTGGTTCTGAGGAGGAGGATGGGAGAAAATGTGGGTCCTGTGACATTGATGGTTCAGGACCAGAAGTTTCATCCTCTTCCTCTTCCTCATCTGACTCAAGTGAGAATGATTCTGGTGCATCAGGAACCGGCAGTCCTTCTCCGTGGGGTACTGGGCGTATAGCCGATGGAATGTTTGGATAATGCAGTCTACTTTTTCTTCTTTGACACACCTTTCCCAACTGGAGGCACCATGCAGAAGTAACAATTGCTGGTATGATCTGTTGGCTCTCTCCAAATCATTGGCACTGCAAAAGGCATAGATTTCCTTTTCCTGTTCAACCACTGGCGAAGATTTGTTGCACAAGTGTTGCAGCATATGTGTGTGGCCCACCTCTTGTCCTGATCTCCAATTTTGCAGCCAAAATAAAGGTGATAAGCTTTTTTAACCAGAGTGGTTATACTGCGCTTTTGTGATGCAAAAGTCACTGTACCACAAACATGGCAGAAGTTATCTGCACTGTTCACACAAGTACGAGGCATCTCTGCTCACTTTGGTTAAACAGAAATGTGTCCCTTTGCAAAATCAAACACTGACAAATAAGAGAGGATGACACTGTATGATTTCTAGAGCTGATATAGGGCAATTTGTTCAGCGGGGTGATGTAAGCTTCATTATGATTGCATCATCCATGACTTCCAGGAATAACATGGTGCAATTCATATCATGTATGACGCAATACCAGCTTCAGATTGCATCATTCATTGTTTTGCCTAAAAAGCAAGTACTGTCCAAACCCAGTCATAGATTTATTCATAGATCCAGTCAAAGATGTATTTTAGTCATTTCTGGTTTAAATTGAGATCCCTGCCCTTTATAACTCACTTATCCTCCGCCATTCCCAAGTCAAGGGTCGTATATACTGACCCAATAGCATATCTTGAAAACTAGAGCCAATCAACAATTTTAAGCATCATTTTCGTTCTCAGTGACCCAGAATTAGTAAAGTTTGACTACATTTATTTCAAAAGCATTTTGGCTGTAGAGCAGTGTAACTTGTGTTTGGCTAAAGCATATCTTCCAGAAGGGCATCCAGTCTTGATTTTGAAGACATCCAGAGATGGAGAATCTGTTAGCTCTCTTCCTACCTTGTTCCAGTGTTAGTGACCCTCCCTATTAAAAATGTCTGTCTAATTCTACTTTGAATTTATCTGGCTTCAGCTTTCAATGGTGATTTTATATTTATGGTCAGACCATTGATGAAAATGTTGAATAGCTTCAGGCCTAGTACTGATCTCTTCAGAACCCCACTGGAAACACCTCCATTCAATGATGATTCTCCATTGACAACTACTCTTTGAGATCTGTCAGCCTTAATCCAATTAACATGTGCTTTATTGATAGTGTATATTGGTATTTTTTAACTGCCCTACAGAAGTCTAAGTATATTACATCTACGCAGTTACTTTTGATCTCATCAGAGAATTATACCAGGTTTGTTTGGCAAGACTTATTGCACATAAAATCTTGTTGACCACTACTAATTACACCTCTACCTCGATATAACGCTGTCCTCGGGAGCCAAAAAATCTTACCGTATTATAGGTGAAACCACGTTATATTGAACTTGCTTTGATCCACTGGAGTGCGCAGCCCCGCCCCGCCCCCCTCCCCCAGAGCGCTGTTTTACTGCATTATATCCGAATATGTTATATTGGGTGGCGTTATATCGAGGTAGCGGTATATATTTCCATCCTTTTTATTCTTTATTAATTGAAACCCTAGGTGAAAAATCAGAATGGATAAAAGGAAATATATTTTCACAGAACATGTCATTAGACTGTGGAACTCATTGTGACATGATGTCATTGAGTCCCAGAGTTTAAAGATCCATAGGTGTTAAGTCCAGAAGGGCCCTTTAGAATACCTAGTCTGAGCAGACAAAATTATAACAAGAATATCCAGAACTATAATAACTAATGGTAACAAAAAGAGTTCTGGAAGGAATATAAAACTTTGTTTTGGGGTTTAAGCCAATTTCTAACTATTAGGGATGAGGTGAAACCTTCATGGAATGCAGGTCATCCCACATCTGCCTACTGTGAGGTTCCTTGCACCTTCTTCTGAAGCATCTGGTGTTGGCCATTGGTGGAGACCAAATACTGGATTAGACAGGTCTGATTCATTGTGGCAACTCCTGTGTTCCTAGAAGGTGGCCCCAAAAGTACTTGTGCTTCACATCACAGACAAAACATTGATATGTGTGTGGACAGACTATATTACTAAAGATATGATGCAAATCTTCAGTGTTTAATATTACTCGCCGGACATACCAATAACTTGCTAACCGCAAGTGAAATTCCTTTCAACAAATCACACGTACCTGTCTCTTATTGTCTTGAAAAATTGCATGTTTGGCCTGGGTTATTTAAAAGAAAAATGTGGTAATTTTTATTTTTTCATTTTTACTGAACAGAAAAATAAAAAAGGACTTCAGGCTACTGTCGCCCTTTTCATCTGAGGCTCTGAAAACACTTTTCAAACATTGTTTAAGCCTCAATGCCCCTCTAAGGTACGTTAATATTATAATCCCTATATAACGATAGAGAAACTGAGACACAGAGAAATTGTGATTTTGCTCAAGGTCACTGAGCAAATATTCTCACCTTTTTGTCAAGTTGGGGCTCCTGACTCTCAGTCCTGTGTGCAAGCCACTGGGCTATAGAGCTTCCACCTGGGGATGGCTCATTCTGAATCCTAAGGTCAAAATCCCCAGTTGTGGAGTACTTTCTGCATTTGGCGTCCTTTAATTGCTGAAATGTTTGGCAGGAGAAAGCGGGTGACTCGTAGCACTAAAGGGCAATGTGCAGCTTCATTTTGACACACTCTTATTCCCATCGCGTATGATTATTTGGCTTAGTTTTTTCTCCCAGGGGTTTATTTGCTAGTAGAACTATCAAGGAAATACCCATAAAACTGCAGCATTATTTAAGATATTGGCAATGAAACACTCTAGAATCCGATTAAGGGCGCCACACAATATTCCAACCATGTTATCTGTTCATATTAGCAGCACCTCTATTCTCTGTTGCTTTTCCAAATTACTTTCTGTGTTACTTGTACAATTTTCTCCATCAAAGCTTCTGCATCACAGCTGCAATTTAGAAGTGTTGTCATGGGCTGTAATTTGAAATTTTATTACCAAGAGATTTTTTGGTTATAGAACATTTACTTTTATCATCTGGATATTATTTTTAAATGCCTGAAAAGATTGATACGTCAACAGGATCTGTGCGGTGTCAGGCACTGTCTGATTATTTTTTGTTCGGCATTAATTTAAAAAACCCTTTGCCTGGAAAATGAATTGATTCCTAAGCCCCCACATGCTTAATGATTTGTTAATTTCAAGGTTAAACCTATGACAATGGGTATAAAAAATCCAGTCTCAAATTCTGATAGGATTTTCTCCAGCATAACCGAGGGTAACTGTCTGTAGTGTAGTTACTCTGGGCTTACCGGGGAATAACTGAAATCAGAGCCTGGCCTTCTGTGTTTACAGTGCTCCCATATAATTTAAGGGTTGTGTGTTGTTGCTAGCAGAGTTTTGATCCTAGGGTGGTTCGGCTCAAAGGAAATGTGGGAGGAGAGAAGGAGAGTGCAAAACGTTTTGTTAACCTCTCTGGAAAGCAGCACAGGGAATGCAGAGGGAGAAATCACCCTCTGTCTCACCATGTTCTGGCTTAACCAAGTCAGATAAAACAAATGAGCAGGAAAGTGGGGGAAATTCTTGTTTTAAAGGAGAAACAAATCTGTATGGCTGGAGAATGCATTGTAAAAGGAAGTAAGATAAAATACTGTAGAGGTAAAATGTTAACACATTTATTTCCTTTGAGATCCAAAATAATTTAGTTCCCCTACCTCAACTGGTAAAAGGTTCTCACTCTTCAGTCTGTTACCTGCCGACTGTTTACTGTACATAGAATCATATGATTAGAAGGGACCCCAAGGGTTATCTAGTCCAGTGGCTCTCAACCTTTCCAGACTACTGTGCCCCTTTCAGGAGTCTAATTTGTCTTGCATAACCCCAGTTTCACTGCACTTAAAACCTACTTGCTTACAAAATCAGACACAATAATACAAAAATGTTTCAGCAGACTTACTGAACTTCGGTGTATAGAGCAGTATAAACAACTCATTGTATGAAATTTTAGTTTGTACTCACTTTGCTAGTGCTTTTTATGTAGCCGGATTTAAAACTAGGCAAATATCTAGATGAGTTGATGTACCCCCTGGAAGACCTATGTGTACTCCTGGTTGAGAACCACTGATCTCATATAACCCTCTGCCAAGATGCAGGATTTGTTGTTTCTAAACCATCCAAGACAGATGGCTATCCAGCCTCCTTTTGAAAACCTCCAGTGAAGAAGCTGCCACCGCTTCCCAAGGCAGTCTGTTCCATTGTCCTGCTGTTCTTACAGTAAGGAAGATTTCCTGAGATTTAATCTAAATCTGCTATGCTGTAGTTTGAACCCATTTCCTCCTGTCCTTGGTGGCAAGAAAGAACCATTTTTCTCCATCTTCTTTATGGCAGCCTTTCAAGAATCTGAAGATTGCTATCATAGAATATCAGGGTTGGAAGGGACCTCAATAGGTCATCTAGTCCAACCCCCTGCTCAAAGCAGGACCAATCCCCAGACAGCTTTTTGCCCCAGATCCCTAAATGACCCCTTCAAGGATTAAACTCACAACCCTGGGTTTAGCAGGCCAATGCTCAAACCACTGAGCTATCCCTCCCCCCTTAATGGCCTCTATTCCAAACGAAACATATCCAGTTCCTTCAGCCTTTGCTCATATGGTTTGCATTCCATCCCTTTGATCATCTTTGTCGCTCGCCTCTGGATCCTTTCCATTTTTTCAGTATCTTTTCTATACATTGGTTACCAAAATTAGACACATTACTCCATCTGAGGCCTAACCAGTGCTGAAGTAGAGCAGTACTATTACCTCCCGTAATTGGCATGTTATGCCTCTGTTAATGCAACCTAACATTGCATTTGCTTCATGTGCATCGCATTGCTGACTCATGTTGAGGTTGTGATTCACTACAACTCCCAGGTGCTTCTCAGCAGTGCTGCTGCCAAGCCAATTTCCCCCCCAATCTGTATTTGTGCATTGGGTTTTCTTCCCTAAATGTAGCACCTTACATTTGTCTTCATTGGATTTCATTTTGTTATCTATAGCCCATTTCTCCAATGTATCAAGATTCCTCTGAATCTTAGGTCTATCCTCCAAAGTATTGGCAACCATCCTTAGCTTTGTGTCATTTGCAAACTTGATCAATATGCTCTCTATACTTCCATCCAAGTCATTAATAAAGATGTTAAACAACACCAGACTCAGAACAGATCCCTGTGGAACCCCACTTGAGACCTCCCTCCAATCCGACATCATTCCATTAATACAGTGGTGGGCAATAATTTTTGCAGGGGGGCCACTCCATGAATTTTGGGTTGCACATTTCTACTATATTAATGGAGGTGGTGCGGGGAATGAGAGGGAGTTTGGGTGCAGGAGAGACCTCCGGGCTGGTGCAGAGTGTTGGGGTGCAGGAGAAGGTGAGGAGTGTGGGCTCTGGGAGGGAGTTTGATGCAAGCGAGGGCTCCAGGCTAGGGCAGGGGATTGGGGTATAGGAGGGGGTGAGAGATGCAGGCTCTGGCTGGAGTTGCTTACCACAGGCGCCTCCTGGCCGGCAATGCAGCAGGACTCAGGCATGCTGCCTGCATACCGTGGCCCCACGCCGCTCCCAGAAGTGGCGGCAGCTGGTTGCTGCTGGCACATCTCTGTGCGCCCCTTGAGGGGAGGAGGGCAGCGGGTCTCAGTGCGCTGCCTGTACCTGCAAGCACCACCCCTGCAGCTCCCATTGGCCGGTTTCTGACCAATGGGAGCTGTGAGGATGGTGCTGGGTGGGGGTAGTGTATGGAGGTCTTCCCTGCCACCGGGGGCACGAAGAGACATGCCAGCAGCAGCCAGCCACTTCTGAGAGCAATGTGGAGCCACAGCAGGCAGGCAGCCTGCCTGAGCGCCCACTGCGCTGCGGGACTTTTAGCGGCCCGGAGATTGCGAGGGGGCAACCAAAGAGCCTGGTAGGCTGGACAGAAATGTTAGATGGACCAAATCCCCCCTTTTAAAATATGGGCACTATATTAGCCCTTCTCCATTCTTCCACGACCTCTCCTGTCATCCATGAGTTTGTAAATATTGTTGACAATTGCTCCGAAATTTCTTCAGCTAATTACTTCAGTACCCTCAGGTGAATAGCATCTGGCCCCACTGATCTAAAATAAAAATATATATGGAGATATACCTATCTCACAGAGCTGGAAGGGACCCTGAAAGGTCATTGAGTCCAGCCCCCCCTGCCTTCATTAGCAGGACCAAGTATGGATTTTTGCCCCAGATCCCTAAGAGGCCCCCTCAAGGATTGAACTCACAACCCTGGGTTTAGCAGGCCAATGCTTAAACCACTGAGCTATCCCTCCCCTTGATTTCAACTTGGTCAGGAGATCTCTGACATGTTCTTTACTCATCCCTATCTACATCCCTTCCTCTTTATTGTCTGTGGTAACTTTGCTGGTCGTTCAGTCATATGTTATTTTTTGTGAGAAGACTGAATCAAATTAGGCATTCAGCAGCTCTGCCTTCCTATCATCTTCCATTACCAGCTCACCTTGTCCATTGATCAGCAGACCAACACCATCCCTGATCTTTCTTTTTTAACTGACATATTTGAAGAACCCCTTCTTGTTGTCTCTAACATTTCTTGCGATCTGTAACTCATTCTTTGCCTTGGCCTTCCTTTCTAGTGAAGACCTGCTAAATTGACCGCCGATCGCTCTCCCGTCGACTATCACATTCACAACTAATTCATCCCTGTCGGCCAAAAGTAGTTCCAAAATGGATAGCCCCCTAGTTGCTAAGAATTTGCAGGACGTATTATGTTTTGCTGCAATAGTCTTCCAACAGATATCAGGGAATTTAAAATCCCCCATTAATAAATGCTCATGTGTGTTAGCTAATCTTGTTACCTGCTTGCAGAATGACTTATCCACTTCCTTTTCCTGATTTGGTGATCTATACTAGACCCCCACCATAATGTCACTACTGTTCTTTTCCCTTCTTATCCTTACCAGAGATTCTCAGGTCTGTTGCTCACTTCCTCTTGGACCTTGGAGCAAGTTTATACATTCTTGACATACAGTGCAACACCTCCTCCTTTTTCCCCATACCTATCCTTTTGAAACAAGCTATATCCCTCAATGCTGGTATTCCAATCATGGGAGTTGTCTGTCCCACCAAGTCTTTGTGTTGCCAATTAAGTCATAATTTTCTTCATTTACCATGACTTCCAGTTCATCCTATGTGTTCCAGGCGTTGAAGATATTTTGCAGACTACCCTGTTGCTTTTCTTTTTGCCTTTTTAATTTAGTTGTAATTTCTAGAAATTAGCCCCTTTCCCTTGTCTTCGTTACTTGAGCCTAGATGCGCATTGGCCGGATTTTTTTCACTGCCCCCCGCGCACTATATGGCCTAGTTTCCTGGAACATCAGCTCGTTGTCAAAGAAGCCAAAGCACTACCACAGTTTGACGGTCCTTGCCTGGGCCTTTTCCTTCAACAGGGAGGATGGACAAGAACACCACTTGTGCCTAAAACTCTTTTATCCTTCTTTCCAGGGCCATGTAGTCTGCAGTGATTCATTCAAGGTCATTCTTGGCAGTACCGTTGGTGCCCATGTGGATAAGTAGGCACTGGAAGCAGTTGCCCCTCACCTGGTTCACACTCCAGTCAACCACTCAAGGCCCACTTGGAACAAAGCATTCCCACTCACACTTTTCAAACAGACATACACACAGTCAAACAGTTCCTGTAACTAGCTTCAGTCAAGCCAAGGATGGGCAAACTTTTTGGCCCGAGGGTAGGGAAATTGTATGCAGGGACATGAATGTAGGGCTGAGGCAGGGGTTTGAGGTGTGGGAGGGGGTGTAGGAGGGGGGTATGGTGTGCAGGAAGGGGCTCAGGGCAAGGGGTTGGGGTGCAGGAGGGGTTCAGGTGTGGGCTCCGGTCCAGCACCGCTTACCTCGAGTGGCTCCAGGGGTGGCAGCAGTGCGCAGTGAGGCTAAGGCAGGCTCCCTGCCTGGCCTGGCCTCATGCTGCTCCCAGAAGTGGCCAGCATGTCCGGCAGTGGCTCCTGGGGGTGGGGTGGGAGGGAGGGAGGCGGCTGCGCCGTGCGCTTCTGTTGCCTGCGGGTACCACCCCCGAAGCTCCCATTGGCCACGGTTTCCCGTTCCCAGCCAATGGGAGCTGTGGGGGGGCGGTGCCTGCAGGCGAGAGTAGTGCACGGAACCCTCTGTCCCCCTCTCCTCCAGGAACCATAGGGACATGGTGCCGTCTGCTTCCAGGAGCCAGGTTGAAAGCCCTGACTGGCCAGATCCGTCCTGTGGGCCAAAGTTTGCCGTCCCCTGAGTCAAACACTGGCCAAACAAATGGTCATAGTAGACAGACACTCAGGTATTCAGATATACATCGCTGTATTTAGTATTGTAGGATCTTGTCCTTTCAGTTCTGAGATAACTGCCTAAGCTGGTGTTTGGCTTCTGTAAATATTTAAAATATCGATTAAGCAGAGGAAAAGTAAACATGAATTGTTTTTCAAGTTGTGCCTTATGTTGTACATGACCAATTACATGCAACAATTTGTTGCTCTACACAGTCACTAAAATGTATGTACTCTTACTATTATAAAACATAAGCGGCTTGCATAAAGAGAGATTATAAATATTGGAATATGTGCTTGCTAGAAAACAGTAAATATGCCATGATAAAATATACGTGACTAGCAGTGCAGCTTCTGTGCACTGGGCTACTGTAGGGTCTCATGGGGTCTGGTATTGACAGCTGGCACTTTTTTGTCAAAATTTCTGATGGAGCACTGTTCTCCTTGGGTAGTCCGTCAATTCTTTTGATCTGGACACAGTGGAACAGCACAGACCAAGTGCAGAGGTGAGAAGTCACACTTCAGAGCCTTCCTTTCTTTTTTCCTGTGGCAAATTACTATGATTCCAAGTCAGATTTCAGACTGTGTGTGTCAAAAAGTACAACTGTTTGTTCTAGGGAAATGGACTTGCAGGGGAAAAAAAAGTTTAAAACGTAGCACTGTCTGTGCTTCGTGGTTTTCCAGGTGCAAGCCTTTCCTCTGTCAGGCGAAGGATAGTGTTGTACATACAGGTCTAATTGGATCACTATATATGTTTTTTAAATCTGCCGTCTCAAGAAACATCAAAAGATCAGAGCAATGTTCCCAGGTGCATTAGCACCAATATATTTGTAAGGGTAGACAGGGGCATTTTTCCCTACCCTCCTTGTAGTTCACTGGGTCTGAAAGTTCAGTAGCTTTGCATGATTTGGTAAATACCTTATGATGTGATGTGTTATTTAATGTGGTCCACAGCTTCCAGACTTCTGTGTGGCTTCCCCTTCTTTAGGAATTTCCCAATGCAATCAGTGCACTTCTTCTTCCTTTAATCTTCCGCACCTTCAGAGGCACAGGGCATATGCTATTTTCTGCTATGTATGTTGGTCTTGTGCTGGTCTGTTCAGGCGTCTGAGAGTCATGATGGTGGATCTGGCTTCTTTCTCTCTCGTTCTACATAATGTTTCTCCAGGTCTCCCACTTTTTCTCTTCCCAGGTGATGTCCATATTATCACTTTTTGTGGAAGTCATGCTGGTGGCATCCTTAAAGCATACCCTAAATAATTTCATTGTAGTCTTCTTACCGTGTTTGATGCTGTAAGTTGGTTGCTCTACTTGAATTTTCTCATGTTGTTGTAAGAAAGTCTGTCCAGTGGACTCTGAATATCTTCCACAGGCATTTCCTTTGAGTTGATCTTATCAATTTTGGCTATAGGTTTCCATGATTCTGCTCCATAAAGGAGGCCAGACATGATGATGGTATCAAAAATTAATATTTTGCATCTGTGCCAATCATGCTACTTTTCCAGTTTTTTTCAAGTTTATGGAAGTTGTTTGCTGATTTTGGAATTTGTCACTTGGCATCTAGCATGGTGTCACCATCATTGCACATCTCACTCTCTAAATAAGTAAAAAGACTTACTTCTAGCATTTCTCCATCTACTCTGATGCTTGCTTTTGGGACACTGATAGTCACATATTTTGTCTTGTCCTTCTTGATAAACAAACCAGTTTGTTTTGCTGTGTCTGCCAAAACCAGGGTCTTTTCTTCCATTAAGTTGTGTGTTGAACTACATGGACAATGTCAGGAAAAGCAAGGTCATCCAGTTGTGCTTTATCATTTGTCCTTAACTATCTTGGTTGCCTTCTACAGTTACTTTCCTCATGACAATAGTCATTGACCAGTGCAACCAGTAGTGGGGACATAATACATACACCCTTGCCTTACTCCAGTGGTCAGTGCAAACCATTGGCTGTTGATGTCACCATCTGAAACTGAACATTTGGCCTTATGTAGGTTTTTGATCATTCTAATTATTTTTTGCTGGTATTCCATCATATGCCATAATTTCCCAAAGACTATTTCTATATAAGATATCAAAAACCTCCTGAAAATCTATAAAACAATATGGTCTGCACATGACTTCTGTGGTGTAAAATCTGCTTGTTCCTCTCTATGCTGGAAACCTGTTTGTTTCTTGATACATTCCAAGATAATGTTGAGCATGATTTTCCTAAGAATAGAGAGTAATGTGATTTCTCTCTAGTTATTGCAGTTGGTAAGGTCACCCTTCTTTGGCAGTTTGACTCTAAGTGGAATCTCTTCCACTGTGTTTGGTTCTTTTCTTCATTCCATAGTCGATCCGAAAACACAAGGAAAGTATGGAGGGATATATTTTTTTTTTTTGGTCACTCATTTTAAGCATTTCTCCAGTAATATTATCTAGGTGTATTCCCATTTTTGAGTTTTCTTCTGGTTTTCTAACTTCTTTCATTGTGACATATTCAAAATCAATATCAAGCTCTGGTGGTAGGTCTTCATCACATATTTCAAGTGGTTCATTTGGGCTTGTTCTATTTAAAACAGCCTGAAAATGTTCTGCTCGTCTTTTCCTTTGTTCTTCCTCTGTACTAAGAGTCTTTTCATTTGCATCTTTAATAGTGGATTTCCAGTACGGCTAAAGTTTCCTGTTAGCTGATTGACTTATAGAAGGTTGTAAGGTCACCTCTGTGGCTAGCATTCAGCCTCTGAACATTTACTATCAATCCCTTTAATCCCTTCTATTACTCCTTTTTGCCTCTCAATTTAGAACTCAATCTAGAATCACTGCACATACATATGTAATGGGCTATAGGCTAGTAGCTGCATGCTGCCTTCAACTGCACCATGCATTCTGGGAACCAAACCACCAAAGGAGGAGAGCATAGTTTCACTGCAACCTCCTGCTAACTCCCAGATGCTCATGGTAGGGGCTTTTGTGGGGGTGAGTGGGACATGGACCTGGCAGAGGTAAGGGGAGGAGCTGGGGAGCAGCTGCATTACACAGCATGCTCGTTGGCTCATGGCAGGTTTCTGATTAGAAATTGCCTAAAACCTGCTGCTGGTTGAACCCAAACAGTGACGTTTTCTACATGGCTGCAGCAAACGTGTCCAGCCGCTACACAACTGCCATGGCAGCCAGGAGGAGCTGTGTTCCCATAGGGATAGGACAGCTAAGATCCACAGGCTGAAGGGGTTGACCCCACTTCCATCTCCAAAGGGGAATCATTTGACCTCTTATTTTCCAATTTGACTGAAACTCAGAGGAGGATTGAGGAGTCTCCTAGGCCCTCTCCTGGTGGCTTTTCCTGCTTACTGAAGATTGGACAGAACCAGAAGACAAAATCTCAACACACCCAAGCTTTGGGGAATTTTGGATTGACTCTTGATCTGAACTCTGCAGTTCAGACCATTTCTTTTTCATGCCCAATATACTGCACAGCTGTCACTTGCATTAATACTTCCTGCTTGGTGAATGTCTCAACAGTGTGGACGCCTACAAAACTTGTGTTGTTAATTTATAAATTTCTCCTTACAGCTCAGGGATATTTTACTGGCTTGAGACGATTTAAATTTGGTAAGCACCGATGCCCTAATTAATCCATATAGTTAGTAAATAACCATGCTCGTTTTTGACTTGCAATGTGTTTATCATCTGTTGAAAGACCTAAGAGGTCAGGCCAGATTCTAGTCCCAGCTCCATTTGAAGATGAAAGGCAGTGTGTTTGCAACACTAATTGACGTAGCGAAGTAATTACAAAATCACAAACATGGCAATTTTGGGTAAAGGGGGGGGGGGGTGTTTCCAGTCCTTGACGTTTGGATCCAAAAGTATCTTGACTTCTGAAAATGATAAATATCAGTAATATCCAGTAATCAAAATGTGTGCTGGCCAAGAGGTGAGCACTTGATTCTTTGAAGTCCTTTTCATTTCCAATTCCTACCTTTCTTTTCAAATTTTGTTTTAATATTGCTTAATATTAACAGTCGATACAATTGACACAAGAAATCTTAATACCAGTCATTGTTGTCGTCATCAGAATTCCCCTGGTTTCAAAATCTTCCTTTTTTAAAAAACAAAACAAAAAACCTTTGCACTTGTATGTAAGGTTTAGCTTCTTGTTTGTTTGTTTGTTTGTTTATCATTGCAAATGCTTAATTTTGCCAGGTGGTCTACAGAAATTTCTTTAAAGAGAACTAATTTTTTTTCACTCAATAAAATGTTGACTGCAATCATGCGTTGGCAGAACAAAATTAGGAAACATTTTAGAGGGGTTGGAGAGGGCACCAATTTTCTATGGGATCTCCATGCAGACTCTGATTTTGAGTCTGCAGTTTTGCAGCTGTGGTTGGATGGTTGAATGTCTACATTCTGTCATTTGTGTTTGCAGTTTGTGATGGGCAAAAATTAGTAGCTCTTTTTGAAGCCTAATCTATATCAGGCAAAAAAATCTTCTTTGTTTTATTTTTGTTGGGAGGATTGTTTTGTTGATACTACCATTTCATTTGCCTTCCTCAACTTAGAAATTGCTTGCAAACCAAGAAAAGTGAACTAAGCCTGACCAGTTAGCTCAGAGACCTGTGCACCTCTCTGCATGTTATTTCTGAGGGGGTTCACTTACCGTGTTTCCTTTGGCTTCACTTGTAGGTTTTTCCAGTTACAGGGTTGGTTTTCTTCTTGGCTTGGAGGTTAACACTTACCAAGTCATAAAAGCCTGGGTCTTTTTTGTTAGCTTCTATAACATTTTGTTCTTGGAAGAGACACACTTTCCTAAAAATAAAAGGCATGTGTTTTAATTGGTGTGTTGGAGGAATTCACTGTTCAAAATTCTCCCACAAGTTTATTTGCCTCTTCTTTTTTAACTGTGTTCTGCTGCTGTCAGGCTGAAATATATGTGCCTGTTACCCACTGCGATGTAGTATCTCCAAACTGATGCACTTTTGAAAACAAAACAGAGAAGTTCTGTTAAGAAATATGTGCTGTCTGTAAAGCAGCATTTGTCTCTAAAGTCCAGTGCACCCACTGTATAAATAATAAATAATAAATTTCCCATGTCGCAAGGCTACTTTTACATTCTGCGATCCTGGATCTTTCATAATAATCCTAAAACAAAACACTGAGAAGTACATGAATAATAATTATTATTCTTAAGTTGTTGCACAAATATGTCAAGAAATGGAGGCTTTTTTGGCTTGGTAACTGCAACATTCTAGAACATATGCTGTTTATACAATACTAGTATATACATATAAAGTAACTTTCATCCCAAAAGATTCCAAAGCATTTTACAAAGTATATCCGTACAGAGGCACTGAAGTACTGCCCTGAGTGGAGTGGAGATCTCTGTTCTATGTTCAGGGAAGGAGAACCAGTGACAGGCCCTCACTATTACCCATTTGCCTTGCCCTCTTATATGTGGTTTCCCCTCTAGACTTTGTGAGCTGCATTGCCTATCATGTTACATGTTACATTGAGTAGCAGCTCTATGTAATATGTGGTGGAAGCACTATAGACTGCTGTAGAAAGGACTCTGTGAAGGAAAGATTCAAAAAGATAGAAAGGTAACATTGGGATATACAGTATAAAGGATAGCCCCCTTCTGTATTTCCTGCTTAATTTAATTTCTAGAAGCTTGTGATTGGTCCTGCCAGAGGCTTTCAGTTAGGGCTTGGCTCTGTAGCAATGGCATGAAGCAGTTACACTGAATATTGCTGGACTCAGTCTTTCTGTAGTCTGCCTCCTTACTGTGATCGTCTCACGAGGCTGAGTTGGCAAGGGAGGGGCTTCGTATATGTATCGTCTAAGAGACGATAACTGTCAAACTCCTCAGGATCTCCTGACTACTTTTCCCTCCCACATTTTCAGCTCCCAGTCATCAGGCTCAGCATGGCAGCCACCTTTCTACCCTTGGAGAAAGACTGGACAAGGCTCCTTTCAAAGCTGGTCAGTGGGAACCAGCAGATTGGAGGGAGAGACGTCCTTATTCTCACCATTTTCCCCCAATTTTCCTATTCTAGGCCAGTTAACTCAGATTCCCCTGACATTTTCCAGTGTCTTAATTGGCTTTACTGGAGGCAGCACTTCCTATTTGTAACTGAAAAATGTTGTTTTATGGAACATTCTAGTGAAAACCAAAACAAAACCAGCATTCCCAGCACCTGTGTAAACCCTTCCTTGCATTTCAGCAATATTTCTATATAGACTATCCAAATCAGCCCGCTGCTGCAGTAAATCCCTCAGTAGAGAGTATCCCTGAGAAGTAAAATGAGTAGAAAATAAAATAAATGGGTAGGAGGAGCATGAATATTTTCACAAAATTTCATTTGTTTTTGACAGTTTTCCGGTTAGCTCTGCTCATAATGGAAATGCCTTAATGTTGGCATGAGTTAAATGGGTTGTAATTGGGATTCACAATTTCAAGCCTACTGAGATGAATCCGGGCATGGTGGGGGACATTCTCCCCTCTGTTTGTGCTATTCTTTTAACCTGCTTGCAGACTCAATAGGACAATGGTTCATCAGTTTTGCATTGTGATTAGAGTCATTGCAACCAGGAGAGCTCATGATTCTCATTCTTCCTTTTTAAATAGAAGCTGCTGTTCTAGGGAACACAGTAGAAGCCACAGAAAGAGCCTATTCCTGTTGTTTAGTAGAAGTCTTTGTGGCACTGATTTGCAGAGAACCTCAAATAGCTAATGCCTTCAGTTCCCATGCCAGAGTGAAGAATGTGGTCTTATACATTTCTGGTGCCAGAAAATGAATTTTTGGGGTCTGGAAATGAGAGACCATGTTAGTTATCGGATGAATGCTGACATATTTCTAGTATGAAAGAGCATGTTAATGCTGACATATATCTAGGATGAAAGAGCATGTTATCAATTAAGTGCTGAAGTAGAAACATCTCTCACTACCTGCACAATTGATTTTTCACTTACAAGATTGTCTATTCACTCTTTCACTGCAACATTGAATAGTAAATAATAGTTCTTTCTGCCAGCCATGGTCCCATAAACCTGTGCTAGTTTCCAGGACTGGGAAAATTCCAAGGCTATGGTTATATCTTTTTGTTAAGCCCAATTTTCGCCTCCCCTCTTCCATTTCCTTCCACCTGAGATACAATTTTCTGTATATTTTGTTCTCTGGAAATGGATCACAAATCCCTTTTATTAACAGAAGTCGCCTGATTACTGTCATTTCATGAATAGAGAGTTTCAAACTGCCTCGGTGATACCCTCATGTAGGGTTGCAAGAAAACTGCTCCAGATTCTGATTGTCCTTCAGCATTTTAGTTTATCTAATGAACCAAGTGCAGTTTTCAGCCCCAACAAATAGCTGCTGCTAAACACCTATGTATCATTCCACATGTGGAGATGACGCTGCAAGCAAAATTCAAGTGGTCCTCCTGCATGTGTGTATCTCAGGATGTGATGGTTTGGGCCTTGGTTTTCAGTCATAGTTAATAGATGGTTTCATGATTGTGAGGCTGTCCTGTGGCAGATATTGTGTTTTGTGGATTTATCAAAACGTGTGTGCAATGGGTAGTTTGCTTCCACGTGACAGAGCCTGGACTGAATTCCATGAGTCTACGTTATGTTTGGTAGACTTTTTATCAAAAGAAGACATACAAACAACACTTCGGTCTTCCTTGCTTGTGCTGCTATGTGTATGGGCCCAGTGGCTCACCTTCCTCACCATACCAGCCTTAACAGGCTGCCAAACTTCTACAGATCTCTTGAAGTACAGTTTAATCAGGTCCATTTGATGAGTGGCTCAGGGTTAATACTGGGTATTGTGCAATTAAGATTCAGTCACTATTACCAATGTGAAACCATTACTATAAAGTGGTTATTCAGTCAGCTGTGTAAAATGAGCTGTTGATCTCAGTCCATTTCACCTCCACGTATGTACATCATCCTTGTTTGTAGTCTTTTATTTTGGAACTGGCCTTTCCTGGACAAAGTTAAGGCACATTGATGGTACAGTGTGAAAAGGCTTGCATTGCTACAGCCCATCTTCTCTGT
This sequence comes from Chrysemys picta bellii, assembly GCF_011386835.1. Lineage (NCBI taxonomy): Eukaryota > Metazoa > Chordata > Testudines > Emydidae > Chrysemys > Chrysemys picta. Next base: position 21,372,481 of record NC_088793.1, on the reverse strand, counting down.
ATGTATCTCTATACCAAGGACATTGGTCTTCAAGGCTGAAATCTTTCACTAAGCCAAAACTAACTATGTTTAAACAAAAAAAAAAGCCATTTATGAGAAGTGGATCTAAATAGTCTTGCACGCCGCCTTTTTCAATTTATTGAGGGAAGTATCTCGTTTTTTCCCCATATCTTTCAGCCTTTTAGATTGTTAAATCAAATTGAGCTAGTTGCGCTGAGACTGGGTGATTAGAATAGAAGTTCTGAAAACCTTCTCTGTTAAGCGACCGTCTGAGCTCTCTCACAAGACTCTCTGCACAATTGGTTTGCTTAAATTTGCTGTAATAACCTTTTTAAGAGTCCTGTGCCCGTTCTTCATTCATCATCACAGACACTGCTGTGCATTGGGATTGTGTTATCTGTTGCCTTCCTGAATGCCTAACATGGTAAAAGTGATTTTTTTTTTCTGTTGCAAGTTTTTACTTTCAAAGTATAAACTTACATTGCTATGTCTCTCTTTCCCTTTTTCCCCCCCTTAAAGTTTCTGCTTGTAAGTATTGAACAAGCATGCAGAGTAGCTCTGATAATGAGGTAATTTGAATTCAGGGATGAATCTTCACTGTTAAGATGGAAGCTGTTTATGCTGTAAGGCGACGCTTTCTGTCTCTGTGTAAGAGCGAATGAAATGCCCTTTATATCATCACTGGTTGCCAGCCAGCCAAGGGTACAGTGTTGAGTGCAAATGCAATTGCATGCCCTGCTCACCCTCTTTCTCAAGAACAGCAGCAGATGTTGACAGTGAATATAGTGAAGAGGGAATGGGTAAAATAATGAACTGAAGTGGTAGCTTAATGGAATTATTAATGGGATTTGTGATCAAATAATGAACAAGGACTGATTTTATTAATATAGGTTTTACACATGTAAACCTATGCCAAAGATTATAAAATTCTTTTCCTTCTCTAGTAAAGGGTTTATAGAGTACATTGTGTAAGCAGAGTTCTCTGAACTTCTTTAAATATTGCTCTTTCTCCCACTTATCACACTGTACTTGTCAGTGTGCAGCACTCCATATAAATCTGTATAATGCACCTGAACAGTTAATTAAGCTGCAGGAAAATCTTGAAATTAAAGTAAAAGAGGGGTAGCCGTGTTAGTCTGTATCCACAAAAACAACCAGGGGTCTGGTGGCACCTTAAAGACTAACAGATTTATTGGATTTTTACCCATGAAAGCTTATGCCCAAATAAATCTGTTAGTCTTTAAGCTACCACCGGACTACTCACTGTTATTGAAATCAAAATGAAATTAAAATTAAAGTTGAAGGTGTGCATTGATAGTTCAGTGTTTTGACTTCATTTTTGCCAGAGTAAGAAGGGGAAACATGTTAGATAATGCCAGATGTTAAAGAGCAGAGCGCTCTGTGCCTTGGGTCATCTGATAAGTTATGTGCGTACAAGTTGGTGGCATAGGTGCTGGAACTAGGGGTGCTCCTGCACCCCCGGGCTTGAAGTGGTTTCCATCATAGACAGCGGTTACAGTTTGGTTCAATGGTTCAGCACACTCATTATGAAAATTGTTCCAGCACCCTTGGTTGGTGGTGTCATAGTTAAAAGCTGACATTTAAGAAAATGTTGGAAGGACACAGTTCTGTCCCTGCTTATCCGTCCTTTTTTCTTTTCACATTTCCTCTGCCCGTGCATACCCTCCGCTCTTCCAATTATAGCAGCCTTGATAACCTTTTGTCTGCTTTTTTGACAGGCATATCCATGTCTCCCTAAAACATAGAATGCCCTTCCTGAGCTCATCTGCAAGACCCCTATCCACTTTGCATACAGATTCTTATTAAAGGCCCCTTTCTACCATGACACCTGCAAGAACTAACCTGCAGATTATGGTTAGGCTGTGGGTACTTGGTGAGAATATGTATGTACGTGCCATGTAATATATATGCACATACCCAGTATTGTCCAATATCCACTGTGTATGTATGTATAAAATCCCAGATAGCACAGTATTAAAATATTGTTACCTAACATAGCCAATTATCTTTTACCATTTTACTTGTTTGTACCATTTTCCTCTGCTCGTTGTCTTCTTGTCTTTTAGTTTGCAAGCTCTTCAGGGCCAGGACCGTGCCCTTTCTGACATTTTGAAAGTGCCTAGAACCTCTACACCCTCTTCTGTTTGTCATTTTTTGTTTTTTCCATTTGGCAGACTTGGAGCCCCACCCCGTCTTAGTCCCTTTAATTTAATTTAGCTTGTAGTTAAAGGGGAGGGGTCTCTTTGTTATACTTCCTCTCTTGTGCACCAGCATCAGCAGTGATATTGGCACAACACTGTGAGTGTGGTTTAGTATTGAACAGACACATTGGTTTATGCAGTCCCTAAATATGGGGGGCAATTGATGATGAGTTTTACTTGAATTAGTTCTCGCTTTTAGAGCAGTGGATTATTTTGTTTTGTATTGTGTATCTAGAATCCAGGGAACATTCTTATTATATAAACTATAATAGCTGTAAGGTAGTTCAATGGCTACTAGGTGGTCGTATTCTTCTTAATAAAAGATATAGAAGCCAGATTTAAATAGAACAAGCTGGTTATTTATGTTCAAATACCCTTAACTGAAAAATTCTACCTGTCTACTGTCGTGGAGGAAGTTATTGGTTTTGTAAGGTATATAAAATATATATTTTTTTCATTATTGCCTATTGTTATGGGAAAGGGGGATCAATAGATGTTGGGCTAGTACTTGATCATTTTACAAGGTTTTACAAGGTTGATGAAGATAAAAAGGGTTAGATCCAAGGTTGTTTGCCAAATGTGGGCGTTCTCTTTTATCTGTGTAATAAAGGACCACATATGTCTTAAAATGACTGCAAGTGTGTCTTAAAACGGTATGTATAAGAAACTTGGTGTGCCTCAAAGGAAAAGCTTTGCTGTGGGGCCATTCCAGCTATGCTTCACGGTAACTTTCAGGTATGTTGCTTGCCATTAAAACCCTATATTCACCAACAGCTCTCACCACGTGGTACTCGTATCTGCGATACCACAGATAGGGCTCAATACTCTAAGGTGCTGAGCATTCTGGCCCTAGTCCAGTAAAACACCTAAGCATGTGCTTAAATTTAAGCATCTGTGTAATGCTATTGATATGAATGAGACTATTCTCATCCTTAAAATTAAACAGATGCTTAATTGCATGGCTGGACTGATGCCATACATATCACAGAGCGGCAACTGTTGGTAAATATTGACATTTTAATGGCAACAACTATAATTCTAGGTTATTGCTGCAGTTCTGCAAAACAGGCAGGCACAAAGTCAAGGTTAAATGTATAGTATCAGATATTGAGACTAATTTACAGTGACTTTTAATGCTTTCTACTTGAGAAATGTGCTGACTGTGATTTTTATTGTAGAATCATGTCAGGGCTTGGGGTAGATGATATTGGGTAAAATATATTGTACCCATAATTCATATTAATGGAAATTCAATAATGGCAACCTGTCATCCACTGAGATTAGAAATAAGTGAAAATATTGTGCTATAAAAACATTAAAAAGGCATTATGAATTAGATTCTATTCCACCACTTTGTGTTCCATATAAATAATAGAGGGAAAAGCCGGTCCTTGAAGTTTTTGGATTGTCCATTTTGAGAGAGCCCAGCAATTACTTTCTAGAGCTGACTGTGCACCATTGATCTGACATATGGATTTCATAAATGCAATGGTCTGGTAATTTAATAAACTTATTCAATCTACGTTTTTAAACAGAGTATAGTACTTTGAAAAATGATTTCCTTTCAAACTAAAATGAACTCTTATGGCTTTTAAACATTAGATTGTGATTTTTGCTTCTACTTTTCATTAAAATACCTTCTGGTTTCACATTTTTTTCCTAGGATGGTATAGAAGCCAGTGATTCATGTTTCATTATATTAAATACTCATATTTCATTTATGTTTGTTTGGAAAAGAGTCATGAATTGAGACCTTAGACAAACTTTATTTGGCTCTATATTGGCAATAAAGATTCCATCTGCCCACAAAGTTTACATCTACTAAAAACTCATATAATCCTTGGATGTAATTGTTTAATAACCTAGGTTTTGCCATACTATACTGGATAGAATGTAGCCAGTACTTCAGGCTCCAGACAGATATGGGGAAAAGTCCACAATGCGTCTGATAAATTGTGCAGTGCAGTGAATATTGTGTGTATTTGGGGCCGGGAATTTCCTCTTAACTCCTTTTATATTCTCAAGCATGAGATTTGAATACATCTGTTCTGGCATTTATAACCACAGTATGTCATAAAACTGTCCAGCTATGCATGTAAATCTATAACATCGGTGTAGGACTTTGGCTTATAGAGATGAAACATTGTGGTGGCAAATTTCGTTACTCAGGCTTGGGGTGAAGGGGATGGGTGGGAGAAGGTATAGTGATCTGATTCCTATTAACTTCCAGAGAAACCTCACATCTAAATTTCTCCCCTATCACTGAAAATGGATACCTGTTTGTCTAATCATATTGTGCTATGGAGCATACAGAGTATTTAATGAACAAGGTCTGATGTGTTAAATGAGTTCTGAACCTTATACTTCAGAACCTGTCCCTTCTCCACAGTCTACTCAGCATTTATGGTATCATGACACATCATTGAAAAGGTAAGTGCCTAGTCCTGGGTTAAGTGCCAGATTTAATCTAATTGTTATCAAGACCAAGAAATGACAGCGACAGAAATAATTATGTTCTGCTGAAAAGAAATGGAGAAAAAATGTATAATCTTCAACTAAAGGTGCAGATAAGGGAGAGTCAGGCAATTATATATATCATATGATTTTGACCTGTGTTTTAATTGCGCTTGACAATGTTTAAAAGGTACTACAATATATCCTAGCCAAGGAATAACTCTGTTCAAAGAAAATCCTTGCAACTGTTACCTTATTTGTATTATGTGTTGATAAAGTCGCCATTCAGACATGAGTTCCTGCGCAAAATCAATAACACATCTGCAGCACGGTCAGGAGCGCCGCCAGCTTTTTTGCTGCCCTAGGTGGCGGAAGGTCTCGCCCCCGACAGAGGCAGCGGAAGGCCCCGCCCCCGAAATACTGATGACAACCGGGGCAGCCAAAGATCCGGCTGCCGCAGTCACCACCTCCAAAATGTTAGTGCCCTAGGCGACCGCCTAGGTCGCCTAATGGGTTGTTCCGGCCCTGAGCACGGTACAATAGGGGAGGCAGTTTGGTCCCTAGGGTTGGCAACTTTCGAATCACACAAAACTGAGCACCTTTGCTCCACCCCTTCCCTAAGGACCCACCCCTTCTTCAAGGCCCCCACTCACTCCATGTTCCCTCCCTCTGTCGCTCGCTCTCCCCCACCCTCACTCACTTTCACTGGGCTGGGATGGGATTGGAGTGTGGAAAGGGGTGAGGGCTCCGACTGGGAGTTGTGGGCTCTGGGAAGGGGCCAGAAATGAGGGGTGCAGGAAGGGGATCTGGGCTGGAGTCAAGGGTTTGCAGTGCAGGAGCGGGCTCAGGTCTGGGGCAGGGGATTGGGGTGCGGAAGGGGGTGTGGGCGCCATCTGGTGGTATGGGCTCTGGGGTGGGGCAGGGGATGAGGGGTTTTGGGTGCAAGAAGGGTCTCAGGGCTGGGGCAGGGGGTTGGAGTGCAGGAGGGGTGCGGGCTCCGGGAGGGAGTTTGGGTGTGGGACAGAGCTCAGGGCTGGAGTTGGGGTGCAGACTCCAGGATGGGGCTCAGGGCTGGGGCAGGGGGTTAGGGTGTGGGCTCTGGGAGGGGGTGCGGGAGTGGGTTCTGACCTGGGGCCAAGAGTTGAGGTGCGGGGAGGGGGTTTGGGCTGCAGGCTTCAGCCAGGTGGCACTTATCTCAGGTGGCACCCACTCAGCGGTGCAGCGGAGCTAAGACAGGCTCCCTGCCTGCCCTGGCTCTGTGCTGCTCCCGGAAGTGGCTGGCATGTCCGGCTCCTAGGTGCAAAGGCGGCCAGGTGGCTCCGCACCTGCAGGTTCCACTCCTGCAGCTTTCACTGGCCGCAGTTCCCAGCCAATGGGAGCTGCAGAGCCGACGCTTGGGGCGGGGGCAACGTGTGGAGCTTCCCTGATCACCCCTGCACCTAGAGGCCTCAGGGATATGCCAGCCACTCCTGGGAGCCGCGCAGAGCCAGGGCAGGCAGGGAGCCTGCCTTAGCCCTGCTGCACCGCTGACTGGACTTTTAATGGCCCTTTTAGTGGTGCTGACCGGAGCCACCAGGGTCCTTTTTCGACCGGGCATTCCGGTCGAAAACTGGACACCTGGCAACCCTACATTTTCCCTTTCTGCTCTCCATTTTCCCATCAGTAAAATGGGGATGATAAAAATACTTTGCTAATTTTTTCTCAGTGCTGTTACGATGATTCTTTAGCCAATTTTATACAGCACTTTGAACAAAGTGCCTAAAAAGGTGCCTAAAAGATTTAGACCCAACTAAATTCAGTGGGTTTGGGGTACCTGATTCCTGAGTGTATTGAAAATTGGGCTTATAGCAGGAGCTAGATCCTCCTGCCCAGCCCCTGAGCTCCTGGCCCCCGGCCCCTCCCCCGCTGTTCCCCCTTACCCGCAGCCTCAGCTCACTGGGTCAATGCTCTGAGCAGCGGGGCTGCGAGCTCTTGCCGGGCAGCGCAGCTGCAGAGCCACAGCCTGACCCAGTGCTCTGCGCTGCATGGTGGCGTGGCTGGCTCCAGCCGGGCAGCACTGCTGCCTGTCATGGTGCTCTGGGTGGGGGAGTTCAGGGTAGTCAGGGAGCCAGGGGCTGGATAGGGGGTGGGGCGGTCAGAGGGCAGAGGGTCCCGGGGGGCAGTTAGGAAGGAGGGGGTGTTGGATGGGGCAGCAGGGGGCAGTCAGGGGCTGGGGTTCCGTGGCGGTCAGGGGACAGGGAGAAGGGGTGGTTGGATGGGGCAGGGGCCCCAGGGGGCCAGTCAGGAATGAGAGGAGGGGTTGGATGGGGCGGCAGGGGGTACTTGGGCAGGGGATCCAGGGACGGTCAGGGGATAGGGAGGGGTGGATGAGGCAGGAGTTCCAGGGGGCCGTCAGGGGACAGGGAACAGGGGCGGTTGGATGTGGGGTGAGGGGCCAGGCCAAGCCTGGCTGTTTGGGGAGACACAGCCTTCCCTAACCGGCCCTCCATACATTTTCGGAAACCCGATGTGGCCCTCAGGCCAAAAAGTTTGCCTACCGCTGAGCTAGATTCAACTTTAAACAGGGTAAAAGCAGTGTCCCATATTCCTTAAAGTCATTGGGAACTGCTTGGTACTCAAATTTTTGAAAATCAGACCACTTATTTGGGCACACAAATATGGATTTAGGAGTCTAACTTTTTAAAGATCTTGGCCCAAGCATTTTGCAGTCCTCCAAAGAAAGGGGCTTTACAAGTGCAAACGACTATTCAGCCAGGCCAATAGCTTAGTGGTGGTGCTATGCACCTCTTGTGCCCTATCTGAATTCAGCTTCTCAATCTTTGGGCAAATTCAGGAGTTGGGAATATTTCACCAACCACACAACTCTTCAATGAAGGTCTAATCCAATGCCCACTGCAGTCAGTTGAAGGACTTCCATTGAAATCACTGGGCACCTGATTGGGACTTAAATCAGGAGTTAGGTAGCAGGCATGGCAAATATTCCAAAGGTATTTTCCATCTGAGCAATGGGTTACTGAAGTGAATAGTTTCCCTTTGGCTTACTGGGTCATTCTGTGTTTTTTCCTCCTCCTTTCCCAACTGTCTCAGAAGTTTCCTCTGTTCCGCGCAGAGCTTTCTTTCTGATTCTCCATCTTTTTATTTTTTTATTTTTTATTTTATTGTATTGTATTTGCTCTTTCTCTAATGCAGAAAAAGCTGAATTTCTTTTTAATGAAATTTCCTATATGAAAATGGAAGGTTTCAAAATGGCTCATTGATTTTTTGCTTTGTTGCTCGTTCATCAAAAATGAAATACAAGAGACATAAATGAGACCCCGCTCGTCTCTTGTTTTTCGGTTTGTCTGAGATGGCTTTATTTCTCACCCTTCCTGTGCAGACATGGTTTGCCTTTTTTTTTGGTTTTGTTTTGTTTTCCTCCTCACATCTCATCTGTTTTTTCATTTTACAACTTTCCTTTCCACCTCCCCCTTCCTCCACCCCGAACAGTTTGTGAAATGCTTCTCAGAGGCATCTCTGTGTTATATCAGGAGGCAGCATGGATCTTATGGCATACAATGGGAGTTGCGTGATCTGGGATATACTATTGTTTTGCTGTGTGACCTTGGGCAAGCCACTTAAACGCTAGACCTCATTGACCCCATCTGTTAAAACAGAGATAATGATATCTTCATACAGTGCTTTGAGATCTAAACATGAAAAGCTCTATATGCTGTGAATACTTATTAATATTATTATGTTTTACCTTCTAAAGGGGGGAAGTCATATGTTGCTTAAGCCCGTTTGGCTCTAGTAGCAGAAACTTTGCCAAATACTTAGCAATAGCATTTTTTCTACATACGTTTGTTTCCCTCTTAATATCTCTTTTCATTTTCATTTTGGTATTTCTCATTATTGCTAATTTTGCTCATTTGTTTCACGAATGAGAGATATTTGGCCCATTGCACATAGCGTACTAATAAACAAGAGCTCTTGTATTTCTCATGAGATACAAAAGAGAGAGAATTTCGTTCTGGATTGGCAGATACATTATCATGCTGAAGTTTATTATTGTGAATAATTTCTATACAGAAGCTACACTGAGTGTCAATTTTTTGACAAATTAACAGCGAAAACAGCATAAACATACTGTTTATGATCAAACTGTCCAATTTCATTTATGGGGGAATAGGGTTGTGTAGGGGCATATGGAGGTAAACTAGGAGAGGGTATGGGATGTAGGGAGCCATAGAGTGGCTGGAAGGAGTGGAGAAGTGTGGGCTGGAGCTCTGAAGTAAGCGAGGAGAATGGAGCAAGGGGAAAAAAGGGATCTGGAGCTGGGTTCAGATGTGATTAGAAAGGGAGCAACATTCTGCTCTGACAAACTACCTGTGGTTCATCTGAGAGGATCTGTACTCTAATAATCCTTAAATAAGGTTTGTAAACTCTGTCAATGCCTTGGTACATTTTAAATCCTGGGCGTGCACATAAGTAAGCAAATTTGTTACTAACAAGCTATGCTTCAGCCAAGCACAAATTATTTGGCTCAATACAGGTGTAACCGGGTGAAATTATATAAGAACATAAGAATGGCCCTACTGGGTCAGACCAAAGGTCCATCTAGCCCAGTATCCTGTCTTCCGACAGTGGCCAGTGCCAGGTGCCCCAGAGGGAATGAACAGAACAGGTAATCATCAAGTGATACGTCCCCTGTCGCCCATTCCCAGTTTCTGGCAAACGGAGGCTAGGGGCACCATTCCTGCCCATCCTGGCTAATAGTCATTGATGGACCTATCCTCCATGAATTTATCTAGTTCTTTTTTGAACTCTGTTATGGCCTTGGCCTTCACAACAGCCTCTGGCAAGGAGTTCCACAGGTTGACTGTGCGTTGTATGAAGAAATACTTCATTTGTTTTAAACCTGCTGCCTGTTAATTTCATTTGGTAACCCCTAGTTCTTGTGTTACGAGAAGTAGTAAACAACACTTCCTTATCTACTTTCTCTACACCAGTCATGATTTTATAGACCTCAATCATATCTCCCCTTAGCCGTCTCTTTTCCAAGCTGAATAGTCCCAGTCTTATTAATCTCTCCTCATACTGAAGCCGTTCCATACCCCTAATCATTTTTGTTGCCATTTCATTTTCTGAACCTTTTCCAAGTCCAATATATCTTTTCTGAGATGGGGCAATCACATCTGCACACAGTATTCAAGATGTGGGTGTACTATGGATTTAAATAGAGGGAACATGATATTTTCTGTCCTATTAGCTATCCCTTTCTTAATTATTCTATTTGCTTTTTTGACTGCTGCTGCACATTGAGTGGATGTTTTCAGAGAACTATCCACAATGACCCCAAGATCTTTCTTGAGTGGTAACAGCTAATTTAGACCCCATCATTTTATATGTATAGTTGGGATTATGCTTTCCAGTTTGCATTTATCAACATTAAATTTCATCTGCCATTTTGTTGCCCAGTCACCTAGTTTTGAGAGATCCTTTTGTATCTCTTCGCAGTCTGCGTGGGTCTTAACTATCTTTAGTAATTTTGTATCATCTGTAGATTTTGCCACCTCACTGTTTACCCCTTTTCCAGATCATTTATTAATATGTTGAATAGGACTGGTCCCAGAACAGACACCTGTGGGACACCACTATTTACCTCTCTCCATTCTGAAAACTGACCATTTATACCTATCCTTTGTCTCCTATCTTTTAACCAGTTACCAATCCATGAGATCACCTTCCCTCTTATCCCGTGGCAGCTTACTTTGCGCAAGAGCCTTTGGTGAGGGATCTTGTCAAAGGCTTTCTGAAAATCAAAGTACACTGGATCCCCTTGGTTCACATGCTTGTTGACCCCCTCAAAGAATTCTAGTAGATTGGTGAGGCATGATTTCCCTTTACTAAAACCATGTTGACTCTTCCTCAACAAATTGTTCATTTATATATGTCTGACGATATTGTTCTTTATTATAGTTTCAACCAGTTTGCCCGGTACTGAAGTCAGGTTTACAGACCTGTAATTGCCAGGATCACCTCTAACGCCCTTTTTAAAAATTGGCCTCATATTAGCTATCCTCCAGTCATCTGGTACGGAATGATTTAAATTTAAATGATTTAAATGATAGGTTACAGACTACAGTTAGTAGTTCTGCAATTTCACATTTGTGTTTCTTCAGAACTCTTGGGTAAATACCATCTGGTTCTGGTGACTTATTGCTGTTTAATTTATCAATTTGTTTCAAAACCTCCTCTAATGATACCTCAATCTGGGATAGTTCCTCAGATCTGTCACCTAAAAAGAATGGCTCAGGTCTGGAAATTGCCCTCACAACCTCAGCCGTGAAGACCGATGCAAAGAATTCATTTAGTTTCTCCGCAATGGCCTTATCGTCCTTGAGTGCTCCTTGATTGTCCAGTGGCCTCACTGGTTGTTTAGCAGGCTTCCTGCTTCTGATGTACTTTAAAAAAAATTACTTTTTGAATCTCTGGCTAATTGTTTCTCAAATTCTTTTTTGGCCTTCCTAATTGTATTTTTACACTTCATTTGCCAGGGTTTATGCTCCTTTCTATTTTCCTCACTAGGATTTAACTTTCACTTTTTAAAAGATGCCTTTTTGCCTCTCATTGCTTCTTTTACTTTGTTGTTTAGCCCCGGTGGCTCTTTTTTGGTTCTCTTATTTTGTTTTTTAATTTGGGGTATACATTTAAGTTGAACCTGATCTAGACTATTCTCAGTGGTACCAGATGACAGAACAAGGCATAATGGTCTCAGGTTGCAGTGGGGGAGGTTTAGGTTGGATATCAGGAAAAACTTTTTCACTAGGAGGATGGTGAAGCACTGTAATGGGTTACCTAGGGAGGTGGTGGAATCTCCTTCCTTAGAGGTTTTTAAGATCAGGCTTGACAAAGCCCTGGTTGGGATGATTTAGTTGGGAATTGGTCCTGCTTTGAGCAGGGGGTTGGACTAGATGACCTCCTGAGGTCCTTTCCAACCCTGATATTTTATGATTCTGCAGTTCTGCCTGTCTAACTGGCTCTGCATGTGGAACTGGGAGGATCTCAGATAATGCTACCATGGAGGTCCTGGACTTCAATCTCTTACCTAGCAGTCTAAATTTGGTCTCCAGGACTTCTCTCCTATCCTTCCCTATGTCATTGGTACCTACATGTACCACAAACACCAGCTCCTCCCCAGCACTACACATAAGTCTATCTAGATGTCTCAAGAGATCCGCAACCTTTGCATCAAGCAGGCAAGTCACCGTGTGGTTCTCCCAATCATCACAAACCCAGCTATGTTTCTAATGATCGAATCGCCCATAACTATTACCTGTCTCTATCTAATAGCTGGAGTTCCCTCCCCCAGAGAGGTATTCTCAGTGTGAGAGGATACCAAAACATCATCTGGAAGGAGGGTCCCAACTATGGAATTGTTCCCCTCTGCTCCTCTGCTTCAGTTCTCCTTCCCTGGGACTTTCATCCTCCTCAAAAGCACAGAGGCTGTCAAACCATCTATGTATCTCTGTCTCCCTCAGGTCCTCCAGTTCAGTCACTCATATTTAATGGCCTGTGATATCTAGTGGTCCCTCCTAACCTTCAATTCTATGGGGATGTATACACTGGATTTTGGATGTGTGATTTCCAGTGTGGGCAAACAGACTTGTTCTAGTTCAAGTAATCCAAACTAGTTGAGGCTTTTAGGCACAAGCCAATAAAAATGTTAAATCCATCATCATCATCATCATCATGAAAGAACAAATGCACACACATATAGAGATTTGGGTGTTCCCTTACTTCAAGCTCGGACCTACGAACTCGGGTGGGTTTGGACTCAGGTGGCAAGCCGGAGCCACCATCTGTGTCACAACATCCACAATGCTATTTTTAGCATGCTAACTTAGCAGAGCCAGCATGAGTCTGTCTGCAGGAGCTGGGAATCACACCTCCCAGCCACAGTGTAAACATACCCTATATATTATAGATTCATAGAAATCTAGGGCTGGAAGGGATCTTGAGAAGTCAAGTCCAGCCACCTGCACTGAGGCAGGACCAAATAAACCTAGACCACCCCTGACAGATTTTGTTCAACATGCTCTTAAAAACCTCCAATGATTGGGATTCCACAGCCTCCCTTGGAAGTCTATTCCAGAGTTTAACTACCCTTATAGTTAGAAAATTGTAGAAATAGCTAATCTAAATCTCCTATGCTGCAGTTTAAGACCATTACTTCTTGTCCTACCTTCAGTGAACATGGAGAATAATTGATCACAGTCCTCTTTATAACAGCCTTTAACATATTTGAAGACTGCTATCAGGTCTCCCCTCAGTCATCTTTTCTCTAAACTAAATGTACCCGGTTTTTTTTTAACTTATCCTCATAGGCAGAGCCAGGGCTGAGCCTCGGCTCCTCTAGGCTTGTAGTTCCTCTAGTTCATAGTTCCGGCACCTCTGGGCTTGCCACATCAGTTATGAAAGTAAAACAATTACTTGAGCCCCGGCACCTCTTTCATTACAAATTAAGCACTGCTCATAGGTCAGGTTTTCTAAACTTTTTATCATTTTTCTTGCTGTCCTCTGGACTCTCTCCAGTCTGTCCACATCTTTCCTAAAGTGTGGCACCCAGAACTGGACACAGTACTCCCGCTGAGGTTTCATCAATACCGAATAGACTGGTGCAATTACCTCCTGTGTCGGACATACAATACTCCTGTTCAGACACCCCAGAAATACATTAGCCTTTTTCACAGCTGTATCACATTGTTGACTCATATTCAGTTTGTGATGCTCTACACCCCTGATCCTTTTCAGCAGTATTTCCACCTTCCTAGTTATTCCTCTTTTTGTTGTTGTGCATTTGATTTTTCCTTCCTAAATGTAGTACCCTACACTTTATTGAATTTTATCCTGTTGCATTCAGACCAATTTGCCAAGATCGTTTTGAATTCTAATCCTGTTGTTCTGTTGCAACCCCTCCCAGCTTGGTGTCATCTGCAAATTTATAAGCATACTCTCCACTCCATTATCCAACTCACTAATGAAAATATTAAATATTATCAGACCCAGGACTGAACCCCTGTAAGACCCCACTAGTTATGCTCTCCCAATTTGTCAGCAAACCATTGATAAGTACTCTTTGAGTATGACCATTCAATCATTTGTGCCTTACAGTAATCATGTTGACCACATTTCCCTAGTTTGCTTATGAGAATATCATGTGGGAATGTGCCAAAAATCTTACTAAAATCAAGATATATCACAGCTACACCCTATCCACAAGGCCAGTAACCCGTCAAAGAAGGAAATTAGGTTGGTATGACATGATTTGTTCTTGACAAACCCATGCTGACTTTTCTTTATAACCCTAGTATCCTCTAGGACGGTGCTTACAAATTGATTGTTTAATAATTTGTTCCAATAACTTTCTAGGTAACAAAGTTAGGCTGACTCGTCTATGATTTCCTGGGTCCTTTTTGTTGCCCTTTTTAAAGATCTATTTGCCCTTGTCCAGTCCTTTGGGACCTCATGCTTCCTCCATGACCTCTCAAAGATAATTGTTAATTGTTCCAAGATTTCTTCAGCTAGTTCCTTAAGTACCCTAGCATAAATTTCGTCAGGCCCTGCTGACTTGAATTCATCTAATTTACATAAATACCCAGCCATCCCACAGCCTGACTCCTGCACCCCTCACACACCTCCAGCCCCCCCACACCCCATGCCCTGACTCTTGCACCCCCCCACATCCCCATCCCCACCCCCACCCTGAGCAAACAGGAGCTCCTGCACCCTTCCCCCCACATTCCCACCTGCACCTCTCGCACCAAATGGGAGCTGTTCCGGGTAAGCGCTCCACACCCAAACCTCCTTCCCCAATCCTGAGCCCCCTTCCTCATTCTAGCTCCTGGCCAGACCCTGCACCCCACCCCCAGCTTGCTCCTTCACCCCCAACCCTGTGCTCAGTGCACTCCCACCCTCAGCACAGTGCAGAGAGAGAGGAAGAGAATGGGCTTGAACCAGGGAGAAGGTAGGTACCCACTCTATGTGGGCAGGGCCGGGACCCCAGACCGGCAGCCGCTCAGCCCACTGCCGGTCTGGGGTCCCGGCGGCCGTCCCCTTGCCAGCTGTGATCCTGGCCGTAGGCCCCGCTCAGCCTGCTGCCGAACTAGGTTAACAGAACCGGCAGCGAGCTGAGCAGGCCGGCGGCGTAAGATCAGCATTTTAATTTAATTTTAAATGAAGTTACTTAAACATTTTGAAAACCTTGTTTACTTTACATACAACAATAGTTTAGCTATATAATATAGACTCATAGAGAGAGGCCTTCTAAAAAATGTTAAAATGTATTACTGGCACGCGAAACCTTAAGTTAAAGTGAATAAGTGAAGACTTGGCACACCACTTCTGAAAGGTTGCCAACCCCTGCTATATAGAATAGAATAGCATGTTGCAAATGGTGAGTATCTAGTTTTCTGCCTTCTTATCTTTCTGTCTCTCTAGAACCTTGTATATCTCAGCCCCAAACATAATAAAATATGCCATTCTTATGTTCTTATCATAGTATCCAAGTGCCTTCTTTGTAGTTATGACCGGATGGTCTGAAAATATGTGCTTTCTTTAAGGCAATGCTGAATCCCTATTGGTCTTGAGGCAATAAAATCCTAATATAGTTCTCCAGAAAAGCATTCAAGCATCTGTCTTGTGCTTACACATGTTACCAGTCTGTTTTATTGCATTTTTCATCCAGTTGCTATTTATGTCTTCCAGTGCTGCCAACCACAGATGTTCAAATATCATGAGTCAATCCCCTCAAAATCATGTGACTGGCTTAAAAATCATAAGATTTTTTACAATAATCTTTTTATTTCCCATCTGGCTTGTGAGTCCGTAGGGTACACTCTACTCACAGTTCCAGCTCTCCTCATGACCATGAAGCTTAGAAACATATTTATTTTTTAAGTGAAAGCAGAGGTGTGTGTGTTAAACCTGTCTGTAGAAGCTGGGGCTTTTAAATAAAAACACAAAAATCATGAGACTCAAGATGAGATTGTAGAAGTTGGCAAAACTAAGTTCTGCAGATGACCATTAATGCATGATTTGTTTGGGTTTTTCAGTGCTATGAGAAAGCAAGGTGCCATATCTGCCTTGTCTCTCATATTTTTTGAGGAACAGCGAATTGTCAAGCTAAATTGCCAAGCTGTCACACCTCTGTTACTATTACTAATAGTCAGATTATTAAACCTTTAAATTTTAAAATTATCACATGCATCTACTTTTGCTTGGACAGCAAAACTGTTTAATTTCACTTCTTGGTTCCAATGCACTGACACAAGGCTGTGCTGTATGTTTGCCTCTGCGTTCTCAGATCTTCCAATGAAAAGGGCTATACCAGTGTAAAGTAGAAGGCTATCTTGCAGGCCAAAGTGTGGGCTTTAAAAATGTCTTGACTTAAAGTTCTGTACAAATTTATCAAAACACTTCAATTCTGCTGTCACCCTCTTCCTCTCCCAAAACCATTTGTTCAATAACCTAAATTTCAGACCCCAAACCACTTAGGCAGTTATTCCATTTCTCTCTTTTTTTCCCCCAGATGCAGTTGAATTCACCCCTTTGCAGAGGGCTGGTGCAAGGCCCATGTGCTGCTTAAGCCCCACTTAAGGGATGCAATTTTCAAAAGTTCCTAAATGCCATTTTCAAAACTGACTTAGGCACTTATGAGCCTAAGTCTTCTTGAAAGTCAGTGGAACTTAGAATATGAAGTGCTTAAGACACTTTTGAAAATAAGATTCAGGCTGCCAAGTCACATAAGCACTTCTGAAAATTTTACCCAGGCCCTATTTTGAGGTCCTTTATAGATGGCTTGTGCTACGTGTTTTCCTCCTCCTGCTCTGCTGCTCCTGTACATGAAATCAGATTGCTGCTGAATTTTTTCCAGCTGTTCTCCCATAGTCACACAACCCTTACTGGTATTTTAAACAACATTCACTACTCTCCTCCCAGTACTGAAATCTCACCCCCATCACTTAAGTTAATGCTATGGAAATATAGTCCCTTTTCCTTAGTGTCATGCATTGGGAGGTTAGGTTCCTCAGACTTAGGGCTTGTCTACTCTACAGTTTTGTAGATGCAAGATAAGCCGACAACCAAAAACCAATCTAATTATATTGCTTGTGCATGTTTACACCATGTTCCTTCCATCGGCAGAGTGCGTCCACAGTTGGTGCTCTAGCATCGACAGAAAGAGCAGTGCACTGTGGGTAGCTATCCCACTGTACTACTCACCATCTTCTGCAGCTAGGATTTGTGGGAAGGTGGAGTGCATCACAGTGCATCATGGTTGTGGGCTCAACATCCCATGATGCCATTCTTTCCGTCCTAGCATTCCATGGGCCTCTGACTGCATTTCACACCATTTTTCAACACCAGCAGTTTACTGTATGCTCGCCATCTCTGTCTGAAAGGATGGATCCTGCGCTGCTCTCTACTGTTGTAGTCACTGTTATGAACGCATTGCGGAGGATTAATGCTAAGGACCCTTTGGCAGAGGATTGGCGAGTACATCCAGGAAAGTTTCCTAGAGATCTCTCTGGAGATCTAATGGATTGCATTAACACACTGCTACAGCACACTGCTTAGATACATAAGGGAATGTGAAGCACATGCAAACACAGCGAGTCTTGTACATTTCTATCCCTTCACCCACTTCTAGAATATACAAAGCAAAGGGCAGCTCTACCTCATATAACCGAGCAGCATCAACTCAAAAAGGTCACTTACCTGGTCTCTCCTCTCCTGCATCATGCGCACCAGAGATGGAATGCTGGGACTGGCTAGACCCTTCCAGAGTGGAAATGAGGCCCTGACTCGCTGCACCACAGACGACCCTGCCGTGTGCTCCACATCATCCTCCAACTCGACCTCCTCATCCACGACTTCATCCTTGGGGTTGAGTCCATTGTCTGCTGCCTCCAGCCCCGCCGAACTATCCAAAGGGCTCTTGGCGGTGGAGGTGGGATAATCCCCAACAATGGCATCCAGCTCCTTATAGAAGCAGTAGGTCTTCGGCGCAGCACCAGAGCAAGTGTTTGCCTCCCTCGCGTTCTGGTACGCCTGCCTCAGGTCCTTTATCTTGGCACAGCGCTGATGTGTGTCCCCTTCGTAGCCCTTATCCAACATGAGAAATCTGACTGTAGGTATCAGAGTTCCTACTGTTGGACGGAGCTGGGACTGCACAACCTTCTTTCCCTATAGAGACAGCAGTTCCAACAACTTAGATGCTCTCCAAGTGGAAAAGCGTTTGCTGCATGGAGCCACCCCAGTCATCTGGGAAGACATGATGTGAGCTGCCCATGCCGAGCACACAGGAAGTGGAATTTCAAAACTTTCTGAGCCTTTAAAGTGGGAGGGGGAGATGCCTGTGTATCTGGGTGCAGGGCAGAGGAGTTCAAACTGCTGACCAGAGTGGTCAGGACGGCCATTGTGGGACACCTCCTAGAAGCCATTTACAGCGACATAACCAAGTGTGGTGTCTACACGGACACTTTGTCGATATAACTTTGCTGCAAAAAGCTCAACACCTCTCTTTGAGGTGGTTTTATTTTGTCGGCAAAGCAGGAGAGTTTTATTGTCAGAAGGAGCATTGCAGTGTGTACACCTCCACTGTTTTGCCGATGAAAGCTGACTTTTGTTGACAAAATTGTGTAGTGTACACAAGGCCTTAGATTTCAAATGCTTACCTAATTATTCAAATTCTAAGCAAGGTTCCTTTTGTTTTTAAGGTATATACATAAATTTGCCTGTTTTGCTGCTGTTCTTTTTTGGGTTGGAGCTGAATTTCATGATTTTTAAAAGGTGGGTATTTTGTTTTTTAGCGCATTAGGAGAAGATGGTTCATTAACTGATACAGACTTTCCGGGCAGAACAAGACTTATCAGCGACTTAAAAAAAACAAAACACCAAAAGACTGAACAATGTCTCATGCTCTAGGATAGTTGGCTAAATACAACTATATCGAAATTGCTAACTCAATAGTGGTGAAAGAAGAATGCAGATATGATGTTTGATATTTTCTTTAAATGGCAGTTCTAGAAAATTGTACTTGGTTTAGTAGAGAGGCATTCCAATATCCATAGTGGTATCCATTTGCTATGTGGGATCTGACTATATGGGATACCTGACTACTGTGTCTGGTATCCTGCATCTGACAGTGGCCATCTGATACATCAAAGAAAAACAAACTTTCCTCACACTGTACCTGAACAGTTCTGTGCTGTTATACAAACATATTGGTGGGGAATTCCTGCCTGACCCTTATTGCAGTCAGTTTTGTTCCACGAAGCCAAATATTTTATTACCCAGGTTACTTTAGCATGCATGCCCAAAAATATTGCTGCTATTTGTAAAATTAACCAACTCGCCTATAAGTCCTGCTGCAGTGTTTGACTCTTTGACCTCCTGTTGCAATAAATTTCTCGGGCTGAGTAAACAATATAAAGTCTTTCCTTTTTATTAATTAGACATTCACTGGCCTTTAATTTCACAAAATGACCCCCTATTCTTGTTTTATGAGGGAGTTTAAAAGCAGAACCCTGGTCAGTTTCCTTTATACCTCTTTGTCTTAAATACCTCTCTCAGGTCCCTTTTAATTCTTCCCCTTTCCAAAGGGAGATGACTACAAAGATTGGGAAAGCAAACCATGTGCTGAAGACTGACAGTGAATGAAGCTGTGGTGCAGCAGAAAAAACTATAATAGAAGTATGCAGTATAAATGTCTTGTCAGGACTCCTGTGTGTAGCACATATGGAAGCTAAAATCTTTAAAAGAAAAGAAATGGAATTCATTAGTGAAAAATTCTTGGAGTAAGGTGGTTACAGCATGTGGCTCATAGATTAGTGCTAAAATTTCCAGATGTATTAAGTGCATTCAGGAAAGGGCATAGTATTTGCTGAGCATTTGACATGATTATTAGTCCTCCCACTGCCTGGATAATTGGGTGGCATGCTAGAATGAATACAAGGAAAATGTATTAAGTAGGTGGGGGAGAAAATAGTTGGCATAAGGGGTTACTACTTAAGTCTTTAACTTCAGGAATCCAGAGTTCAATTCCAATGGTAGGTTTGCCAATGAGTGCCCAATCCTTAACGTTATTCTACACAAGTTGGTATGATTGTCTCAGTCTGAAAATGCTCAGGACTAAAATAATATGGTTTATGCAGGTCAGAACTTAGATTGGCAGCATAGAGTGAAGAAGAATTTGTGGGTAACCAGTGCAATCAGTTCTACACTTCCTTAAGCACCAACGTTTAGCGTGGCCTACTGAAGGAACCAATGTTAACAGAGCTTCACTGATCCACAGAGAGCCTAAAACCTGTGTTGTAACCAAGATACCCTTGAAATTTGAGAAGAGGGAAATTTTAAGCTAATAATCATGGGAAACCTGCTAATACTGAGGTCTATATGACTTCCATGTGATGGAATGGAAGCCTCAGTGCTTTTGACTGCATGATTGGACTGGATAAAGCACTAGAAAACATGCTAGGGACCAGTCATGCATTATCAGGGTTGGACTGGATTAGCTAATGGCTCTTTTTCCTGTGTAATGTCTGTGATCTAATGAGGAGGGCATGTAGCTGGAATGAACTAAAGAGAAATTACACAGTGGATAAAGATATTACACCGAAAATAAAGGGTTCAGGTTCCTGTGTGTATCCTTAGTCATAAGAAAATCCAGTCTTCCAGTGTGTACTAACACCTTTAACTCACGTTTTCTTAATCTTCAACCTAAAATAATTTCTTCAGTGATTTGAATTCTTTTTCCTGATTAATTTTATTGGACTGTAGAGACAAACATTTAAAGAAAGGAAGTGGTAGGGAGGCAAATGTTAATGTTATAGCTTTTTAATTAGAAGTCTTTTAAATTACGGCAGTGTTTTACTATGGTAAGTTTTCAGTGCCATTTAGATTCTAAAATACCTGCCAATTGGGAAAGCCAAAAGTTCAATTGTTGATTTTTTCCTCCCTTCATTATTTTCCCAGCAGAATGGCTTTTATGGACATTTTGTTTACACTGTTACCTGTTGATGCTTTTCCTTGTGATACTACATAATGCTGCACATGCTTCAAAATAGCTTATTGTGTACTAATCACTTTTGTACCCCACAGTTGTCCGTGTTTGTGTGGGACCAAGGGAATCAGTTATATTTCCTTGTGGATGCAATAGGTTGCTTAGGGCTTACAACTACTGGAAAAGGAGCAAAAAAAAACCCCACAAAACAAACACCCTGTTCTGCTTTTCTTTTGTCTGCTTACTGTTTGCTTCCTGCATTCACACTGTTGGTTGGTGCCTGAAAAGATCTGGAACAGTGACATTACTTGACTCTGATTTGTCACTCCATTGGAGAGTACCAATAGTAATGTTAAAAGTCTAGCACAACCCTCTGTTTCATGAATATTTTAAAGTGTTTGCTGGCATAGTTCGTACTGAGTGGTGTATTATATACTGTACATAACACTAGAGTTCTAGATTATAGTTGGAGGACAGGGAGAAAAGATGATGTTTCATCTTTGGGTTTTTATATTATTCTTGGACACACACTTGATTAAGTAACATAACATTGACGGGAAAGTTTTGGAAAATTATCCTCCACTAGGTCAGATTTGTATATCATCCAATGAGATTTGACTTTGGGGTAGGTCAACTATATAGTTAACAATAGATGTTTTAGTCTTTTTTGTGATAATGTCCCTACTTTTTAATTTTTACATTGTTGTTTGTTTTTAAAATATCTTCATACTGTTCAGCAATTTTTATGTAATAAACACTGGGATTTGTTCACAGAGGCTTTTTTCTTTTAGTTTTGGCAACAGAGGCTACTGTGGGGGGTGACTTTTTTTTTAATCTTACATTATAGTCTTCATCATATGTATGTGAAATGATGTGAAGTAATAATCAAAGTACATACCATCTGATCTAAGTAGACCAGACACTGCAAAGGCCCTGTCGTTGTACTCAGCAAATGCCTACAGTGTCTGTCAATATTGTTTTGTATTAAACTACTGGCTGTGTAGGTCTGCATGGGGCATTAGAAAAGGTTATAGGACCTTTGATGTTGCATATCAGGCCACCTGTTGTTTATCAACAAGATAAGATTTGGCATGCAAGCTAGCCAGAGGTATTCACATTATTTTACCAGAGTTCACTTTTTCTTTAATGCTGGTGCATTTTGTATTTCTGTATCCACATACTTTGATTACAGGATGGATTTTGTTGTTTTCTTTTGTTTTCTCCTCCCTGCATGGTTGCTGATAAAATCCCTATGTTGCTCATTTCATTATATTATTTATGGCCTGCCTGGGTGATGTTATTGCTGTTGATTACTCACAAAGGTTATTTCATCAAACTGTTTTCACGATGACTAAGAAATGGAGAGGTAGAATTCTATAATTAATAATTAATGCTGCCAACATGATTTGTAATAGATGTGTTTTTCAATATACAGAAATGAATAAACACTTGAATGCTTTTTATTTAGCTTTTAATGTCTTTGCTGTCAAAAATGCTACCCTTTTCAAGCCTTCCATTTTTAGGCTACATTTAGTAACCTGTCAGATGCAGGTTAACTGCATAGATGGACTGAATTTAAAGAATATAATTGACAAGTGCCCAGTTCAGCAGAAAGGAGACTCTGCAACAGGCCCATAGATGCTGGGAGGGAAAGCTCAGTGATTTGAGCATTGGCCTGATAAACCCAGGGGTGTGAGTTCAATCCTTGAGGGGGCTATATGGATTTGGGGAAAAAATCTGTCTGGGGATTGGTCCTGCTTTGAACAGGGGGTTGGACTAGATGACCTCCTGAGGTCCCTTCCAACCCTGATATTCTATGATTCTATGCTTAAGAAGAACATCTTAAGGCTTCTCCTAGATCCAGGGGAGGTATTTCTCTCTTTGATAACATCAGTATAATGCCTAAATTGGTGGGCCCAGTTCAGAGACTTTCTTCAATGCTCCCTCTTCCCCAGGGTCATGGTCGAAGCTGTTCCTTTCTGAGGGGCACAACAACAGGCTCTGCCCAGCTTGATTGTTGCATTTGGCAAATGACATCTGAAAACTTAGTGAGCATGCTCCGTGCATCCCTCGAACTCCTAACCTAGGAATAGGGGTCTTCCCTGGCTGACTGATGTTCCCT
The DNA here is from genome assembly GCF_011386835.1 of Chrysemys picta bellii. Lineage (NCBI taxonomy): Eukaryota > Metazoa > Chordata > Testudines > Emydidae > Chrysemys > Chrysemys picta. The sequence goes on along the minus strand of NC_088793.1, from coordinate 21,349,641 downwards.
CAGTTGGGAAAGAATTTTAAATGGTCTTTGTGGCTCAAATACATCTCTGTCTGACAGCTCTGTTGCATAGGGTTGTTTTAAATGCAAGTTAACTGTCAAGACTGAAGCCTACAACATGAGGTGAAAACTTAAATAGTAAACTTCTGCTTTTCAAAGTTTTGTGGCTGCTTACTTTCAGGCTTCCCCCTTATTCACCCTGGGGCACATTAAAGAAGGAGCCAGCGATCCATAGCAAAGCTAGAGTATCATGGGACCTAAGAAAGGGGTGAATCATAACTAGTAACTTGCTGAATGGCTACCCTCCCCCCCATCCCACTTGCTTCTCCATTGGGGCATTTGGCATATATTGTTTAAAATGGATGCAAATATTACCTGGTTGGAAGGTCACCTTTAAAAGCCAGACAAATCACGCAATAGTTATCTGACAGATTCTAGCTAAGAGAGCACTCCATAGCCATCGGCCACACAATAAACACAGATGTGGCCGAGACAAACAACAGGCAAGAATGAGAATTTGAACGTGAAGTGAAAGCAGTTTTTGCATGTAAATGTGACTGGAAAATTTAGTAAACCGAGAAAATTTATCAAACACTTAAATGGATGCCTGTCATATCCAGCATGATTCACAATAAGAGAGAGATCTGTAATACAACACATCTACAAAGTGAAACAACTGTGCTGTAACCAGACAGCCAACATCTTAATAGTTCAATTAATGTGTTTGAGTAAATAACGTTATTTTATAACACTTTAAGATTCCAAATCATTAGCAGACTATTTGTGTAAACTTGACCTTTCCAAATAAGTTTTAAAGCAAAATATTTGAAGATCTGTTTCTCCATTATTTGTCAAATGCTGACTTCAAAGTTGTGTATTTCTCTCTTCTGTAGTTGTTGATGAATCACTAATGCCTTTGGCTGTGTAGAGAATGAAGGTCTGGCTTTGTTTCCAGGTGCGAGTGATTCATCAGTGGTTGCTGGAGAAAGAAAGAATCCCAAACTCTAGTCTTAGTAGGTAAAAAAGCTTTTCAGTTCATCTTTTAATCTTGAAAAATATAATGAAACACTGAGTGAGGAAAACAAAGAACGTTCTATAAATGCTTAACTGCACATATTGAGGAGAGATTAGTATGAATTACCTGGAATATAATAGTTATCAATCAAAAATAAACACTAGGTAAAGGCAATTTAAATGTTGCAGCTTTTTAGGTCAGTGAACTGAACACTTACTTGGGCGAGACCTATGGTCTAGTCCCAGCTGTGGTTTGTTAATCATTGTATTGTATGTGGTTATTTATTCTGCAAGTTGCTGAGAACTCTCTCTAAAGACAGTGAGATATGAAGGTGCTCAGGTGAGACTCAGCACCTTGCAGGATTTGTCCCACTATATGCTGGTGTATGCATGCATATGAAAATCTTCCTATGCCGTCCCATCTGGTGTCTATGACCTAAGCTTTTCTTTGCATAAGAAACTAGTGTAGTGTAGAGTAGTGATTAAAGAGTTTCTCCATTCTAGTTTAGTTTGGAGCAGGGGTCGGCAACCTTTCAGAAGTGGTGTGCCGAGTCTTCATTTATTCACTCTGATTTAAGGTTTCGCATGCCAGTAATACATTTTAATGTTTTTAGAAGGTCTCTTTCTATAAGTCTATAATATATAACTAAACTATTGTTAAAAGCTACAAAGAGTCCTGTGGCACCTTATAGACTAACAGACATTTTGGAGCATAAGCTTTAGTGGGTGAATACTCATGACATGCATCTGACAAAGTGGGTATTCATCCATGAAAGCTTATGCTCCAAAACGTCTGTTAGTCTATAAGGTGCCACAGGACTCTGTCGCTTTTTACAGATCCAGACTAACACGGCTATCCCCTGATACTGAACTATTGTTGTGTGTAAAGTAAATAAGGTTTTTAAAATGTTTAAGAAGCTTAATTTAAAATTAAATTAAAATGCAGAGCCCCCCAGACCGGTGGCCAGGACCCGGGCAGTGAGAGTGCCACTGAAAATCAGCTCAAGTGCCGCCTTTGGCATGCGTGCCATAGGTTGCCTATCCCTGGTTCGGAGTGAGAGAGAGCACCAGGCATGGAGTGTTGGGGAGGCAATTGCTAGCACCAGCCCTGAATGTGCCATGTAAATGAGCCAATTGGCTGGCGTGCGTTCCTGTTGGCTGACGTTTGTAGTGGCTTCTGCAGTTGCATTTGGAAAGAGGACACATCTTTTGTACTGTGGGTGGTGCACATTTCACCCTAGAGTAACAAAAGTAATGAATATTTGCAAAAACTAACACACGCAAAAAAGTTATAAAGCAGATTTCAGTTCTTGCCTAAATGTTGAATAAAAACATATGTGAAGAAAGCTGAGAGAGTCTATTCAGAATGCCATGGATAAATTCCAGGTGTGCTGTAGATTATAACACACTGTATTTTAAGGTTAAGCAAATAAAATTTGACACTCAGTAGGCTAAATATATATTCAGGACCCATATGGATATGTTTTATCTTTTTACCACCCATACACTCTATCCACTTCTTTGAGGACGCACACACAGTATACAGATTCTAGGTCTTGTGTTACTTGATCCACATCTACATCAAACTGCAATTATGATCACACCAGTTATAGCACCTCTTTAAAATGCTCCGAAGATGAAGTGAATACTTGCTTGATGACTTACTGTAGCTGATATTTTGTGTTGCCACCTAGGAGACTGTTCAGAAGTAATGTCACCATTCACTACTTGTGCTAGCTTTTGCTGCATGAAGGTGTATCAATCTCAGAAGTGAGCACATGTGGTGGAGGTGGCGGGGGGGGAGCGTCTGTGTTGCAGCTGGCATTGGAGAGATGCTGCAGTGCCAGGAAAGCTGTCTGTCCTCTCCCCCTGGATACAGCTAAGTACAACCATTGTGAGTTCTATGCTGGGGTTGGGGGAAGGTAGCATTATGGTCATAGATCTTCTAATGTTTCTCTTTCCTTAACATTCTTGATCTTTCATATTCCAGCTGCTTTTCTAATCCATCCCAGGGTCACACCACTGAACTGATCATCTCAAATTCTTTTTCCCCCCATCCCCTTCTCTGATCCCATCATCTGCAATCATTCTTCTTAAGTGCTTTGTAGTCCCTAAACTATTATTTCCCCCTTCATTCCTTTTGTCCCGTAACACACCTTTGCCTTTTGATTCTCTGCAAAAGAACAGTCTCCTACGAATATAGGCATCGCTATGCCAGATTGGCCCAGGGTTCATCTTGTCCAGTATCCTCTCTGACAGTGGCCAGCATCATATGCCTCAGAGGAAGATACTAATAACCTCCCACCCCAAAAAAAACCATAAGGTAACACAAGGTCTAGAGGCCATTGGTGCCTAGGGTTTTGTCACTGAATAATAATAATATAGGAGGTGGACAAAACACTGAACATCAGGCGGTGGAATTTTAATGACAGTGTGGTATATTTAGGATATATAGATTTAGAGGGTAGTTATAGTCAGAAAAATAAACATGTAGTAATTGTTCTTATATAGGTCCTTGAGTCCTGTTGAATAAAACGAAGTTTTTGTCTGGTATTTGTTACATAGCACTAACTACTATGGAACAGGAGAGGTAGATTATATTCTGCCTTGTGCATCAATAAAATAGCCAACTGCATTTTAATTGGAGATTCTTTTTTACTGGTGCTGGTGGATAATGTTGAGATTCCTTCTGAGACCTCTTCAACTCAACTTATTCAGAACATCTTTTTCCAGTTCTGGGAGAGCACCTCATCCAGTTTTCTGAAACTCCGTTCGACTCCAGACTTCATCACTCATGTTCCCTTATTAAGCATACAGCAAAGCTATACTGAGATGATCAGACTCAAGTGTAGGGGGTGGTTATAAGGTGGATCTCACATCCAAAAGTTACAGAAAAACCTTCTTCCATCTCATTGCATTTACTATACATTACATCACGCATTTTTTGATTGACTTGGTTACTTTTTAGGACCAAATCCTTGTGCAGCTACTCTGTCCATGCTCAACCTCCCCTTTACATTCCTAAATTATATTGTCCCTTGTTAGTAAATGGTTCCCTGGGTGTTCCCCCTCTTACCTTAGCTAGCTCAAACATTGTCTTTTTCAACCTAATGATTTGTTTACCTCCCTAATTCTGTTCTCCAAGAAATGAGGCCTCCCTCTCCGGTGTTAATTACTCATGTCAGGCCAGACCTCAGCCACAGTAAGTGGTTCAGTGGAGGGGACTATGGAGACTTGACCTGCTGTGTGAGGCTTGAGAAAGTCACTTCACCTCTGTGTCTCTTTTTTTCCCTTTCGCCCATTTTGGTCTTGTTTATTCAGGTTGTAAGCTTTCCGGAGCAGGGACTCTTTCTTATTATGTATTCTAATAGGTCCTACCTCCAACCTCAGCTGGGGCCTCCAAGTGCAATTGTAATACATATAAATAATAGTAATAATTCATAGTAAGAGGAACAAACTACCCAGCTTGACTTACAGATCCCAGGATGTTAGCAGCAATGACAGATAGGAAAGTAACTTGCTGCTGCTGCTGTTGTTTTGTTTTTAAACTGCATAAGATTTACATAGAGATCACAGAAAATAAAGGCTGCCCAGTTGTCAGATTTACAGTCACACTTAAACCAACAACCTGCAATTAATAACTTCTATTTATGGAGAAAATTGAATCAAGTCTACAGATTAACATATGAAAAAGTAAATATTCCCCCAGAATAAACATTACGTTGAAGATAGGAACAGTTTGTATTATATAGCATATGCAAGCTCAGAGCAACTATAGTAGCTAAGTAAATATTTAAGATACTGTGATGTGTGGTATTGAACACACAGTAGTGCATTACTAGTTATGCAGCACTTATCAGTGTTTCTAATGGAACTACCAACTTGTATATCACCGTAGCTCAGTAAGTCATGGCTGTATATGGTTCTTGAATAGCTATGAAATTAGTAATGGTATTTCTTTGAACTGTAGTTTTTAATTCCAGAAATGGAAGTTAACTTTTTCAGAGGCTACTAAAAACTGCCTTTTTGTTTCATGAAATCAATTTTAGAATTATACTGAAGGAGAACCCACAAGTTCTAATTTTTCTGCACGTTATGGAATGAAGACTTTAGCAGTTAGCATAACTCAGGCTTTACTTTCTCCTATCAATTCAGCCACTCTTCTGACTTAAAAGATGGTTTTATGTTTTCCCCAGTTTTGCTTATCTTTAAAGTTGAACGGCTGAGAAGGAATCATCTGCTAGTGTCTTTCAAATGACTTCTTACTTGTAATTAAAACCTTTTTTTATTAAGTAGATTTCTTCCATTTTTTCTTCCATAAATTAAGCTTCTTGAACTGATTTTCACAGATTCCACTCTAATCCTGAAAGCAGCTTTGTTTTCCTTCATAGCTTAATATGGTGTTTCATGTTTTATTTTGTCCAGAGTGGAAACCAGACTAGAACTTAATAGGATGAGAGGAGAGACAGTGTCTCATTGGTACATCTTGTCTTGGCACTGTAGTGATGCATGATACAGCTGCTCTCAGAGACATTAGAGATGGAAGAGACCTGTTCTGTCATCCAGATAAGGTGCCCAGCAGTGCTTCCACTGTAAAACTCACTTCATTAGGATTTGATATCTTAACCATTCCAAATAGTAGCAAGTTGAAAAAAACGGCTATAAAAGTGATTTAAAGACAGGTGTGGCAGCAGCCTCAACTCCAAGATTTCTTGCGTTTTTTTTTTTTTTAATCTAGCGTTTAATGTTACTGTAAATGAGACTTTTTCATCTAATCATTTTGGGGCTTTTATTCTGTTGTTGACATTGTTGCCTAAGCCCTTTAGTCTGCTGCTCTGTGTGCTATTTAAAGGTTCCCTAAGATTGTCATGACATTTTAAAAAAGACTCCCTCTATTACTCCAGGGTTCCTCTCAAAATCTTTTTTTTTGCGGTCAACTTCAATTCCGTTTATTTTCGACATGTGTTTCCTACTTCATAGACCACAATGGAGAGCTTTACATTTCTGTCAGACTTCATGTTGCATGTTCCAATCCCTCAATACTTGGAAGTTTTCTTTGTCTTTCCTGATCTCCTTACCTACATTACCCCAACTCTGTTTTTAATGGGACCATTCACAGATTAAGGTACAACTCAATGTGAGGGTTCCATAATTGGGACCAGTAGTAGTATTTATTATTGTTTATGTTATTATAATAATTGCTACTGTTTTATTAATATTTTATTCATCACTAATCTAGATAGTGCCATTTTTCAGTGTGGACTTCGTAATATAGATACACAAGACAAACGTTTCTCCTCTGAGATGTTTGCAGTCTAAATACTTGACCTTACTATGTTCTTTGCTCCTCCAACAAGGTCCTGAGTATCCTCAACCCCAAATTAAAATTAATGAATTTGAGCTTGCATGCATTGAAGTCAATGGCAAAAGTCCCATAGACTTCAGTGGAATATGTCATGCAGTCTGGAGTGGCTCACAACTGTGAGTGCCTATCTCAGGGAAGACTGCCAAAAAACAGGGGCAGACACCCCAAACTGGTGGTTTGTTCTATAATTAGATTTCACCAAGCCAGTAACAAATGTGAATTCCTGGAACACTATACCAGTCTTACCGTATAGTCACAGACAGTCCCCTTAACCTCTCCAGTCTATCTTGCCACCTAGACAAACTGAACTTCATGATAAAAGGTTAGTTAAACGTAAAATCACACTACATGAGGTTTCTCCAAGTCCCAAGAGACAAGTCACATAACCCAGAACAATTGGTACTCCAGATTTCACACCAAAGACAACACTGGCAGCAAATTCTATAGTAACCTAAAGATTTACTATAGAAACTAAACTCTAGAAACTTTACTAACTAAAGATTTATTAGCTAAGGAAAAGAATGAGAGTTATCGAGAGGTTAAAGCAGGTAAAATATAATAACAGGTAAATCACAGTTTGTAACTCTCAGTGGTGGGAGTGATGTCATAAACTGCCGGTTTCCCAAAGGTCTTTCAAGGCTACCCAGAATAATTCTTGGGATCTCCATTTTCTCATTCAGTTATTCTGCCCTATTGGAATCCAAAGAGTCCAGAGATAAAGGATCTTTCTTTGAATCCATATTTATAGTATTTTCACACAGAAAGCAAGCTGGCAGTGTATCTATACATGTGGGCTTTTCCTTTGATGAAGGTGGGTAAGGAATGCACGTAGACTTTTGACCTCCAACCATATACATAATGGGCACTCACTTTGAAATTAGCAATTTCTATTAAAGTCCTTAAGTCCATCATTAGCATTTCACAAGATTTCTTTGGTGGATAATTTAGTTACAAGGGTATGTACCATGTAAATGTTTGCTATTACATATGACAGGAACAGATAGGATGTTACATGGATTGTTTTCACTTATTAGTTTTATGAAGTTTGAACACCCAAAACACTTATACGTTTACAATCGCTTTAATTTCATACACAGTGAATTGACCTGAGTACACTCTAGCATGATCTGGTCAGCCAGCATGACAGATATGCGTTTTGGCCCAGTGGGAATCAAGGATGTCCCACACTTTATAGAGTGGGCCCTTAATGGATAGGAAACATAAGTAGTAAGATTAAAATAGCACTCATAACATGGTAAGTGGTGCTTAGAGAAAGATGGGCAAACAGATAGTGAGTAGGAGGTGATAAGGAAGTGGAGCGAGACAATAGTAAAAGTGGAAAAAGGGTGGATTACTAGGAATGGATTATTTTACAAGGAAAGCAAATTGAGCACATTGTTTAGTTTTTCATCTTTCTTTTAAATCATCCTGGTCAGGGTCAGAAGTAAAGGCTGCCACGGCAGAAGGTTGGCCGAAAGAGGTGCACTTTGATGATGGAAATGAAAGAAGAAGAGAGTGGTATGGGGCTATGTACAGCAGCTTTGTCCCCTTTCATAGACAATGATAGTTGGATATTGGGAAACAGCATGGTCTAATGGTTGGAACACTTGACTGGGATTCAGGAGACTTGGCGCTATTGTCAACTCTGCCATGACCAGTTATGTGACCATTGGCACCTCACTTCACTCCTCTGTTTCTTCTCCAACCCTTTGTCAGTTTTGTCTGGTAACATTTAATCTCTTTGGGGCATGTGTGTATAGTACATGCATATACAGTGCCTAACACAGTGGGACTCCGATCTCAGTTGGGACCTCTAGGTCAGAGGTTCTCAAACTGTGGTCCAGGGACCACAAGTGGTCTGTGAGCTCCATTCAGGTGGTCCGCAGATAGTTCCCTCTAAGGTGCGTGCCTGGGTGGCCGCACATGAGAGAATGAAGGTCCACCCACCTAATTAGTGAAACCGCACAGGTGTGGCTCCACTAATTAGGTGCCTGGAGAAGATGCACATGTAAGGTGAGGTTGTGGCCTTGTGGGGAATAGTGGGTAGGTGGGAGGGGGCAGTGGGTTGAGAAGAGGGGGTGGGGAGAATTTGGGATGTGCAGAGTTGCGGCGGCCAGAGAAAGAGGCGACTATCCCCAGCTCCAGGGCTGCAGCTGCCAGAGAGAGATGGCCCTCCTTCCCAGCCTCAGCTCTGTGGCTGCTGTGGTGGGGGAGAGAACCGCCTCCTTACCAGCCACAGCTCGGGGGCTGCCATGGCGGGGGAGAGAGAGAGAGACCCCACTCCTTCCCAGCACCAGCTCGCAAGCTGCCGCAGTGGGAGAGATGCCCCTCCTTCCCAGCCCCAGCTCAGGGGCTGCTGCGGCAGGGGAGAGAGGGCACATCCATAACATTAGAAAGGTGAGACTACTGATATTAAAATATGAGTTGTGTGCTTTTATCTGTAGAACAAAAAAGTTTATTATTATTAAGTTTTTTTAATATATATATAGCGCTTTTATCCAAAGTGCTTTACAATAGTTATCCAAAGTACAAACAACATTTGGAATGATCATTAAGTGGTCCGCCGAGACCCTCACCAATTTTCAAGTGGTCCATGAAAAAAAAAGTTTGAGAACCACTGCTCTAGGTGATACTGTAATACAAATTATAATACTTTCACTTGCCAATATGCCAGGGGATCTCATTCCTGAGATGTCCCCTAAATTGAGAACTGCTATGTGATGTTCAGAGAGAACTATCTGCCTTTTCTACCAGCAAGTCATTCAGAAGATTTTCTTTTATTTTGTTGTGATAGTTTCTGACATCACATATTAAATTGCAGCTCATCAAATTATGTCCTTTTATGGTAGCTGTGATGTGCTGCTGCATTACAAAATGTATGGTTAATTTCATTCTAAAGTATTATTTCATATCGTTTCATAACCCAGTGCCATATTTACTGATTTCTGTATTCCATCTGGAATTTATCAGGCTTTCTATGATGACTGCCAGTAGCCCAAAAGTTTCTCTCTTGATCTTCTCTAATACCCTAGGAAAATTTCCATCTGGTCCTAGAGATTTGTTACTTTTTTAGTCTCTCTAGGTTATTTTCTTCCTGTCTTGCTGCTGCTGAAATCAACCAGGGTAGTTATGACACTGGCATTTTCCCTCTTTTTACAAATACATTTAGAATTTACTTATTTATTTTTAGCTCTCTGGGTATCCTGCAGTTTTCTTCAATTTTCTTTCTGATTCCAATTTCTGTGATTGAAATTCTTTTGTTATTCTCCATTAGGAATTGGTAAAACAGCAAAAGCAAGAAATTAATGTCCCTAGCCCCTGGGGCTTTTCACAAAGTTAGATGAAATTAAAGTAAAATAATGAGTAGAGATACAACTGTATTTTTTTCTCCTTTGATTTTCCTTTCATAATTTATTAGTAAATATTTTTTCCATTCCATGCTTTCTTATGGTGCGTGACTTGTTATCATTTGAGTGAATTTACATACCAAATGGATTTTAATGTTATTTTTCAGCTTAGGGTCATGACATGTATTTATTATTATTGAAACACAAGTGGTTTTAATTATTTTAGTGCTACTTGTGCAACTCTGGATTGCCGCTAGCTACTGAACTTCTACAGTTTTTGTTCATGTTATTAATAAGTACTATTTTTAATTTCATGAAAATTTACTATTTCTCTGCTATTTAAATTAAAACAATCATTTACAATAGAAATGGAGCTTTTAATAAATTCCAGGAGACTTCATTTCACACTTAGTCTGGGGGGTTGAGTTCTTCCCGGGCTTTAACCATCAGCTCAAATCAGATCAAAATTACCCTTTCAGAAGTCATAAGGTAGGTTTCCAATCAAAGATGATGTTCTTGTCTAACTGCTAATGGTCATGGTAGCATCAGTTTCTCCTTTCTCCTAGTTGTTAATGGACTGTTTACATGCAAGAGTGTTGACTTTTGGTCATAATATATGATGGCTCTGCTTCTGTGTATTCCCACCAGGTTATGGCTGAATGCTCCGCAGCATTAAAAATATGTGTCTGGGCATGACACATTAATTTCAGTCCATTCACCCAGGGATAAACCTTACAGCGAGGAGCACCTTTAATCAGTGGGATTAATCAATCCTGAAATCATCAGGACTGCTCCCAGAGTAAGGTATTTCTCAAGCTGAGTGAAGGTGGTGGAATTTGGCAATAGAACAGTATTTTTCCTTGGGATCTGTATTTTCAGTGTTGCTCTAGAAGAGAGAAACTCCAGCTAATGCAGATGCTGTAATGTAAATGGTGTGAGGTAGAAAGGGATGTTGAATGCCAAGTAATTTTATCCCCAAAATTACTAAAAATATATAGTCTAGAAAAACAAGAAATGGTAGGGGCCTAATCTTAATAATTGTCTCTCTTAATGCCAGTTCAGGGATGTGACTCAGACTGTTGTAGTCACATGGGGTTTTCTTCCCTTGTTTTAGGGGATACCATGATAAAAGACAAGCAAAATAATCATAGTTATTAACTATGACTATTTTATTATCAACGAAAGAAAAAACAGAATGCAAACAAGTAATAAACAATGACTACTTCAGTTACAATCTCTTCTGTGAAGACCTTTCAGCAAAGCTTACCCCTTAGTAGTGGGTCTGCTCTGGTGTGGACTCTAGGTAAGCTAAAATCAAAGTACATTATTCCCAATCAGTAGTGAGTCCTACCTCAGTATCTAGTACTGCACGTCTACTCAAGTGACACCATCATAAGACATAATCACCTCAGCTACACCATCAGGTGCTTCTTAACCTGCACAATCTACCAATGTGATATATGACATCATGTGCCAGCAATGCCCTTCTGCCATGTACATTGGCCAAACCGGACAGTCTCTACGCAAAAGAATAAATGGACACAAATCAAACATCAAGAATTGTAACATTCAAAAACCAGTAGAAGAGCACTTCAATCTCCCTGGATACTCAATAACAGACTTAAAAGTGGCCATTCGTCAACAAAAAAATTCAAAAACAGACTTCAATGAGAAACTGCAGAACTGGAATTAATTTGCAAACTTGACACCATCAAATTAGGCCTAAATAAAGATTGGGAGTGGCTGGGTCACTACAAAAAGTAATTTTCCCCTCTATTGATATTCACCCCTTCTTGTCAAGTGTTGGGAATGGCCACATCCACCCTAATTGAATTGGCCTCGTTAGCACTGATCCCCCACCACTTGGTAAGGCAACGCCCATCTTTTCATGTGCTGTATATTTATACCTGTTTACTGTATTTTCCACTCCATGCATCTGATGAAAGTTTATGCCCAAATAAATTTGTTAGTCTCTAAGGTGCCGCAAGGACGCCTCATTGTTTTTACTGATTCAGACTAACACAGCTACCCCTCTGAAACCTGCTACCTTTGTATGTCATAGATAACTAATTAAATCCCACTACTTCTCTGTTTACCAAGGTCAACTGATGTCTCCACTCCAGCTGTTAGTACCTTAAATTACAATAGCATTTCAATATCTCATTAAAATTGTTACCAAAAAAATTTAAATCTATTCTCTTGGCTTTTGCAAACTCCATCTCATCAACAATGCTGAAGTCTTCAGTGATGTCATCACATTACAGAAGCAGTGCTGAGCTGGGAGGCTGCTGCTTCTTCATGCTGTGTTGTTGATTCTCTGTTCTTCTTAGCTGTCTGGTTGCTGCTGCTCTTTGCTTGTAGAGGTGCCAGGAACAGGCTGAACTAAGAGGAGAGTGCTGTGATGAGAGTGGTGCTGTTTGCTCTCTCAATTCAGAGAGCATTATACACTCCCTTTCCATAGTCTCGCTGAAGGAAGAAGGTATACTTCTTTCAAGGGCTTGGTTAGGTTCAAATATCAGATGCTGTCACTTTTCATTGTCTCAACAGCTTCCTGGGATTGTCTTGTTTGTATCTTCAGCTCATGAATATGCAGTCTGCTAATGCATAGGCAGCGGGAATGTAATTGCTTTTGTCCTTGTGGTGGGAAACTCTCAGAACATCTTTAAATCTAGAGTTTTAACTCTTTCTTTTGTTCAGTCCATTTTCTGAGATCTCTTTGAATTCCATCGGGGTTTACTAGGCAGGCTCCTATTTCCTGTATAAAGGTCTCTCTGCTCTCAAAATAGTATTTTTAAATTTAATTCTTAAACACAATCTTTAAACTTAAATAGTTATCAAATAAATTATTGGGGTTTCTTCTTACCAGTCTTTAGAGAGGTGACTCTTGTCTCTCTTAGTTTGTTAAGGAGTTGCTTCAGCGCTAGATAACTAATTCACAATTAATATCAATATTTTATACTCAAGTGGTTTTTATGTTATGTGACAGACCCAGACCAGTGGGGTACAAGAGTCTGGTAGAGGGCAAATATACTGGTCACTGAATGAGTAGTTTTCTGTTCCCTGAGTGACCAGAGCAGGCTTCAGTAGAGTAATCAGGAACCTGCTAGAACCAGTTAAGGCAGGCAGGCTAATTAGGACACCTGGAGCTAATTAAGAAGAAGCTTCTAGAATCAATTAAGGCAGGCTAATCAGGGCACCTGGGTTTTAAAAAGGAGCTCACCCCAGTTTGTGGTGGGAGTGTGAGGAGCTGGGAGCAAGAGGCGTAAGGAGCTGAGAGTGAGAGGGTGTGCTACTGGAGGACTGAGGAGCACAAGCGTTATCAGACACCAGGAGGAAGGTCCTGTGGTGAGAATAAGGAAGGTGTTTGGAGGAGGCCATGGGGAAGTAGCCCAGGGAGTTGTAGCTGTCATGCAGCTGTTGCAGGAGGCACTATAGACAGCTGCAGTCCACAGGGCCCTGGGCTGGAACCCGGAGTAGAGGGCGGGCCCGGGTTCCCCCCAAACCTCCCAATTGACCTGGACTGTGGATTCTTCCAGAGGGGAAGGTCTCTGGGCTGTTCTCCATCCCACATGGTGAATCTCTGAGGTAAGAAAATCCGCCAATAAGCGCAGGACCCACCAAGATAGAGGAGGAACTTTGTCACAGCTAGTAACCAGTTATGGCATAAAATGACCTTGCTACATTAGTACATATAACAATATAACATAACATAAAACAAACATTGATATCAGGCAGTTATATGAAGGCTTGCATTTAAATACATAATATTTGCAAATATCCATTTCAAAAGACGTTTGTTATCTTAAGCATTTGAGGAAAAGGTTTTTACCTTTCAGTGGAAATTATTTAGAAGTAAAACATTTTTCAACCATAAATGTTCTTCTTACATTTGTAGAATGAAAACTTTAGATAGCTTATAAAAGAAATCAGTTTCAATAAAGATATTTTTAGTATTCTTTGTGTGGGTTTAAACTAGAGGTTTTCTTTGCAAAGGGGAGGGACGAATTTATGACTTAGTTTATAGCTCTGATAACACACATCCTAAGCATTACTCCTCTTTGGAATTTCCTGAATAAAGAGCATCCTTGCCTTCTTTTACACAATTGGTTCTTTTTCTAAAACATTAGTATCTTACAATCATATCTATGCCAAACTAGTATCTTACAGGAGAGGGATGTGTCTTTTTCTTTGATAAGATACTCTGGTTGGCTTGCTGCCTTTTGACCAAAGGGTTTCTAGATTGACAACTCACTATTTACACTAGTACATTTACAATTTGCAGTTAAAGACTCCTATCAAGTACTCTATACAAGCATGAATCCCCACAACTAACATGTATATACATCTTTCAAAACATAGTATAAAAGAAAATAGTATGGAATGCTAAAGCTAAATAGAAGCTATAAAGCTGCTTTCCAGAATCTGTTTAAACACACGTGAAGGAAATAAACATAGTTTTATGGGTAAGGAGATATAAAAATAATAATATTAATAATAACAATCGACAATAACTAGATCTTATGGAGTATTTTTCATCAATGCATCTCAGAGTGCTTCACAGTTTAATGTATTTGTCCCCACAACACCCTGGTGAGGTAGTGTGTGTTCTGCTATCCCCACTTTACAGATGGGGAACTAAGTCACAGAGAGGCTAAGTGACTAGTCTAAGGTCACAGAGGAAGCTTGTGGCAGAGCAGGAATTCCCAATCTGGGTCTCTCAAGTCCTAGGCTACTGCCTTGTCCACTGGTGTATCCTTCCCTTCCTTATCACTCAGGGGCTGTCTGTGGTTAGCAGAAAACAGATTCTCTAGAAATTTCCTTAGATTGGCTATTTCATATAATTACATAAGCAACTAAACATAAGCATGTAAGCTATGATATTCTCTAAGCATTGTAAGTAATTCTTAAAAGTGCAGGCAAGTTTGTTCTAACCTAACATTGTAAAAATAAATTATAGTCGAGATTTATCCCCCCAAGAGAGTCTGCTGAACATTGGTTTGGGCATTACCTGTGCAAATTGTCCATTAAGAGTATATACACACATTTACTAACAGATAAAATATTTTGGGGTATTTTTCCCCCAAAGGACAGCTCTGCCAGTTAGCCAGGGGTGAGAATTGTGTGTGTATGTTCTGGTGAACAGCACATTTAACATAAATATCTTAATTATCAGGGCCTCAAGCATTTTGCAGTTTGGATAAGTGCCCAACAGCATTGTATGGGAATGATGGATGGTCTCATAGTCCTCTGTCCCCAACAATGCCCCTCTTCTCCAAGGATTCCCCCAACTGGCACTTGTCTTGTGAGTGAGGCCAGTGTCTTACCTACTTCCCTCCAAGCCAGTGGTGGGCAAACTTTTTTGCCCAAGGGCCACAACAGGGTTGCGAAACTGTATGGAAGGCCAGGTTGGGAGGCACAGCCTTCCTTCCCTAACAGCCTGGCCCCCGCCACCTATCTGCCCCCTTCCACTTCCCGCCCCCTGACTGCCCCCCTCAGAACCTCCAACCCATCCAACCCCGCCCTGCTCCTTGTCCCCTGACCGCCCCCCCACCCCAACCGCCCCCCGGGACCTCACCCCCTATTCAACTCCCCCTGCTCCCTGTCCCCTGACTGCCCCGACCCCTATCTACCCCCCCCCTCCCCGCCTCCCGACAGGCCTTTTGGGACTCCCACATCTATCCAACTCCCCCTGTTCCCCATCCCCTGACAGCCTCCCCAGAACCCATGACCCATCCCACCCCCCCGCTCCTTGTCCCTTGACTGCCCCAACCTCTATCCACACCCCCGCCCCCGCCAGGCCCCCAGGACTTCTACACCTATCCAACCGCCCCCCGCTCCCTGCCCCTTACCATGCCGCTCAGAGCAGCAGGAGCTTGCAGCCACGCCGCCGAGCCAGAGCCAGCCACGCTGCTGCGCAGCGCTTCCCAGCAGGAGTGGCGTAGCGAGCTGAGGCTGCGGGGGATGGGGAACAGCAGGGGAGGGGCCAGGAGCTAGTCTCCCGGCTGGGAGCTCAAGGGCCGAGCAAGACGGTCCCGCGGGCCATAGTTTGCCCACCTCTGCTCTAAGCTATTCAGACAGTTGCTCTTAAGTCTGTTACACCTCCCAGAGATATTGAGAGAGGAAGGCAGTCACATTTCTTCTTTCTCCCCAGTGTCTTTGATGGGCTTCTTCCCTCCGACCCCAACACACACTCTTTCTGGGGCTTCTTTATTCAATTGATGGGTCTTGGTTGTCTAAAGAGAGAACAAACGGGGCTCATGTAGGGAAGTTCCATGAAGAGATCTGTCACTGGGAATGAGAGGGAGAGTTCGGAGCTCTAAGGCAGCATTAAGTTGGCGAGAGGGGACTGATGTTGACGGTGATATTGCTACTCCCGTCCCTACTTAACCTCATTTGTTGCCTCAGCAGCTGTCAGCTCTGCTGGAGGCAAGAGAATGGGGAGAAGTTACTTGCTCATCTGCCCTCTCAATGCAGTTTTTTCATCCTCACGCCGCTGGAGGCTGGTATTTTTATAATAAAAAAACCTTCCCACATTTTTTCCCGCAAGGGGTCTGGGTCTGGTTTCTAAAGCAGGGGATAGTCTCCACCAGATTAGATAATTTAGCAATCTTATACATCACATAGTTCCACCAGCTCAAGGAGGTAAAAGCCTAATGCAAGTGCAAGGTCCCTCAGGCCTTTTCATTTTAGCTCTGAATGTTCACATTTTTGCTTTCAAAAAGGAGCAATCCCTAAATAAAGATCTTCTTGCCCAAAACACGAGCTTTTCCCAAGGTGTTCGCTTCCTCTGTGGCTTTTCATCTTGAGAAAATTCAGTGAGTGTTTATGGGTAGAGAACGAAACTATCCCACGCCCACGTTTTGTGCTAAGATGTTAGCGATTGGCATGGCTGTCTCGGAATTTGCCCCAGTGTCTTTGGATCGACTTCTGCATAACTGGAGGTAGCATCTTTGGACCCTTGGCAATGGTGTTAGCTTTTATTAGACTTGTGCTACATAACACAAAACACTGAAAGGATAATATCTGTTTCTGGTAGTGGCACCAGGCAGACCAGTTTTTATCCCACATACACAGAGAACTTCCATCTAATGGCTAGGTACCTTTTTCCTTTGGTACTATTAAAAGTTTAAAGGTCATTACATTTGGGTGTAATGCTGCTAGAATGAGTGCTGAACATCTGATTTTGGGAGTCCTATCTGAAGCAACACTCTCACAACCCTTCTCTGTTTGTGACTCTTCTCAAAAGGTGGCAACCACCTACATGTATTAAGAAGCCTGGAAATAGCACTGAATCATACCTATCTCTTCTAATTCATGAATGGGGACTGGTTTAAGAAATTCATTGTTTGGAGATGTAAACCATGCCTGCGCGGTATGGTGCTCTGTTCTGCTGTAGTGGTGCCTAGCCCAGCTGGAAATTGAGTCTGCTACAGCCTTGGCTAAGAATCATGTGGCTTTTAGTTCATGCGGCAGAAGCTCATACGCTAAACTTCAGAGGTCCCAAATTCAATGCCAACGACCGGGATCTGTCAGCGTTACACAGGCAGCAGAGTTAGAGATGGCACTGAGGATGAGAACTGAGGCTTGTGCATTCGTGAGTGGGGAGAGGTGAGTATGTAGTTTTGGGGGCCTGGAAGAATGAGGCTCCATGTAAGTGCATATGTTGTGTTTGTCATCAGGACAACGCAAAAAATTAACTTCAAACAGCAGAGCTAGCATCCTGGCCCCATTGAAGTCAATGGCAAAATTCTTATTGACTTCAGTGGGGTCCGATTTCATCCAAGGTCTTTGGGTAAGCAGAGATCCCAGAATGTCTGAGTCACTGCAAGGGGGAAAAAGCCTGGCAGATTTTATGCCTTGGCTTCACAAAAGTCTATATGATCTCTACAGGAGTTCACGTATAACTAGTTTTTACAAAAAACATACTTTACCATTCCCCTTGGTGAATGAAAGATGAGATTGTGTTGGATGGAAGCCAGCAATTTAGCAAATCTTTTAATTCTTTGCATGTGAACATTTTCTTCTAAATTTAGGATACAAAGAGTTCTTTTACAGGAATCCTGGGAGACTGCAGCAAAATCACTTCAGACAATGGAAGAAATATTATTTTTTAGACCGTCTACTTCAGATTCCGGCAGCTTACTTGGTTTCCTAGTAAATGTAAACCCAGCTACAATTGTCTGGTTCACCTATATTTCTCATTTTCTTTTTTTATTAGTCATTGTAGTTACCTAGATAATTCTACTTCTTAATCAATGTCCTCATATATCTGTTGTATTACTGTACGTACTTTGGATATTTTAAATCTCAATGGCACTTCAAGAATAAACCAGGAATTAATTTGATAAGAGGGTTTTGAATGTGCAGCAATTAAATGAAATCATTTTCAAGATAGTTTTATTGTATAAACCTTGTACAGATATAATACAAGCTATAAACATCTACCATAATTTTATATTAAAGAAATTCATTGTATAGCTAGACACTTTATAAATCCTCTGGGACCTTAAAGTATTAATTTAGGTTTTTATAGACTTTTATTGCATATACCAATAGTGATCCAGCCACCCATGGGAGTATCTTTAAGGCAACAACATTTTCAGAAACTATTATAGTAATTGTCCTAGGGTTCTTAAGCAGGATAGAACATTTTACACTACTGGAAGGCTAAAGTTTTGTGAGAGTGGGAGGTTAACAGTCCTTGACTTTAAACTACCTTTCTAATCAGAAATGTTTAAAATTATGTGTGACTTCAAAATGGATTTGGGCCCCATTTTGCGACCCTTACTGAGGTTGGGTGGTGTCAGAGTCTGACTCCTTAAATAGATGGAATAAAGCAATAAGAGTAATGTGAAGCTACGTCAGTAGTTGAGCAAATGAGAAGTTAGTTCTTGAATTGAGGTGGCATGTCAATTATCTGGTTAGTTTATTCATTTATGTATTTAAATTGTACTGACTTGCTTTTGGATTTTTAAATAACAGAGATTATTCTAGTGTGAGCCAGGGTTCTGCTGCCTGGAAAGTCAATGATAAAACTACCCTTCACTTCAAGGACAGTAAGGTATCAGCCCAATCTTCTTGATCCACTCTTGTGCATGCTGAAATCAAAAGAAGTCCTCAGTTGTGACACTAAGATTTTAACTAAAGCTGGCTAACATTTCTGTTTTGCTTAGGCCCTATCTACACTGGCAAGTTTCTGCGCAGTAAAGCAGCTTTCTGTGCTGTAACTCCTGAGGTGCACACACTGCCAAGCCACTTAGTGCGCAGAAACTGCGCAGTTGTAGCGCTTTAAAAAAACCACCCCGCCGAGAGGCATACAGCTTTCTGCGCTGGGACTCCAGCACTGTGGTGCCAGTGTAGACACCGTGGTCGATTATAGTGCTACGATTGGCCTCCGGGAGGTGTCCCACAATGCCTGTTCTCGCCTCTCTGGTCATCAGTTTGAACTCTACTGTCCTGCCCTCAGGTGACCAACCGTCAGCCACACCCCGTATATTCCTTTGGAATTTTGAAAGTCCCCTTCCTCTTTGCTCGGTGATACATGCAATGGTCTCAGAGCATCTTTCCAGGTGGCCATGCCTGCTCCACGCACCAGGCGATCCCCCGCTTGGAGCAATGCCGAGCTGCCGGACCTCATCAGCATTTGGGGAAAGGAGGATGTCCAGTCCCCCAACTGCGCTCCAGCTGTAGGAATGAATTATGATACCTATGGACAGATTTCATGATGCATGACAGAAAGGGGCCATGATCTGGACACATTGCAGTGCAGGCTCAAAGCGAAGGAGCTGCGGAACGCCTACCACAAGGCGCGGGAGGCAAACTGCTGCTCCAGTGCTGTGCCCACAAGCTGCCGGTTCTACAAAGAGCTGGACACGATATACGGCAGCGACCACATGTCCACTGCAAAGACCGCTGTGGATACTTCGGTGGCTCGCGTGCCAGTTGAGAGTGGACTGAGCCAGGAGGAGGAAATCTTGGACAAGGATGTGGAGGGGGAGGGGGACCCAGAGGCAGAGGACGACTCGGAGGTCAGAGATGCATACAGCCAGGAGCTCTTTTCTACCCCGGAGGAGGCTAGCCAGTCACAGCTGTTGGAGCTTGGCGGAGCACAAACAGGAGAGGAGGCCCATGGTAAGTGGATCTGATTTTGGGAATTGCTGAAGCAAGTTGTTGGGGGCAGGAGGGTTGCAGAAAGCAGGCTTGTCTCCCACTGCATGCCTAGTCTGAGCGGCGGAACAGGCTCCCTCACTTCACAGGAATCTCCCTCAGATCTCCAGGAAACTCTCGTGGAGATACTGGGCAATCCGCTGCTGCAGGTTCTTCGGCAGAGCTGCTTTGTTTCTTGCCCCATTAACGGTAACTTTCCCAGGCCACTGTGCCATCACAGGCGGGGACCATTGCTGCACACAGGCGAGCAGCATAGGGGCCAGGGTGGAAGCCGCAGGCTTGGAGAGGACCTTCTTTGATTCCCTGATCACCCTCAGCAACGAGATATCTGCCATAATGATCACATCCTGTGGAAAGTGTGGGGACAGGGAAGATTATCAGGTCCACCCCTACAGTGCTGTCTCTCCCCAAAAACCATGTGCGCAGTGTACAGTAGGGTCCGGGAAGTGTGATTTACCTTGCCACTGCGGCTACTCACCATTTTGAGGGTCGTGTGGCTCATGTGTGCTTGCCTGGGGTCAGCCAGTTAGTGACAGGTGTGTGAGTACTGGCTGTGTTTTAAATCACTGAATCATTGTTGTCTGTGTGGCAAACAATACTGCTTCTGTAAAATGTTGCATTTAAACTTCACAGAGATGACCTTGGGAGCCCAGCCTCCCTCTTTGTTATCAGTGGCTGAACGGTTGCGCAGAATTAGAAAGTGGCCAAGAAGAACTAAGGAGAACTTTCTGCGTGATGTTATGATGCACTCCGCCATTGAGAAACAGGAATTGAAGGAGTGGCAGAACAGCAAGAAGAGGGACCAAAAGAAGAACGCAGCACGCCAGAATGGAGCCACGGAGCGGCTCTTATGGAGCGCCAAGTGGACACGCTCTTCAAACTGAGCAGCTCCGCGCCCACCCTCTCCTGCAGCCACTGTCGCAAATTTCTTTCCTGTGTGCACGCCCCCCCCCCACACACACACACATCGCCAACACACTCTTATCAATCTCCTGGCTCCAGTCTATACCTGTGGCATTTCACTCCTCCCACTTCACAGTCCAGCAGTGTGGACTCCCACTACCCACTGCACTCAACACCCATCCCTCTGCAGTTTGGCCCTGCTGAAGTACAGCACCCGCTGCATCGTACTCTAAAGGAGAAGGTTGTATATGATCCCTGGACATACGCAAATCTGTAGCCGTCACGGGACCTTTCCTTCTCCTGGGACCTTCCCTTTCCCCATCCCCCTCACTGGTGATGGCTTTTTTATGTTTGACTCTCTCCTCTGGTTGTTGTCTTTTAATAAAAGAATTATGTTGGTTTGAAAGCAATCTTTATTCTATTAATTGAAAGCAAAAAGAGTTCTGCAAAGCAACATATAATTATGTTAAACTCACATATTGCATCATGTGCACCGATCACCTCCTAGTATTACAAGCACTGAACTCCCAAGTATATAAACAAATATTAGTGGCTTTCAGCTTCAAATTGCTGCCTCAAGGCATCCCTGATCCGTATGGCCCCTCTAATAGCCCTGGTCTCTGGCTGTTCAAACTCAGCCTCCAGGCACTGAGCCTCTGCAGTCCAGCCCTGAGTGAAGCTTTCACCCTTCCCTTCACAAATATTATGGAGCGTACAGCACGCGGCTATAAGCATAGGAATATTGTGATCGGCCAGGTCCAGCTTCCCATAGAGGCAGTGCCAGCAGGCTTTTAAACGGCCAAAAGTACATTCAACAGTCATTCTGCACTCGCTCAGCCTATTGGTTAACCGCTACTTGCTGCTGTCAAGTTGCCCCGTTTATGGCTTCATAAGCCATGGCAGTAAGGGGTAGGTGGGGTCTCCCAGGATCACAATGGGCATTTTGATTTCCCCTACAGTGATCTTCTGATCCAGGAAGAAAGTTCCTGTTTGCAGCTTCCTGAACAGGCCAGTGTTCCGAAAGATGCGTGTGTCATGCACCTTTCTGGACCAGCCTGCGTTAATGTCTGTGAAACGCCCACAGTGATCCACAAGCCCCTGAAGAACCATTGAGAAATACCCCTTGCGATTAATGTACTCAGTGGCTAGGTGGTCTGGTGCCAGAATTGGAATATGCGTGCCATCTATTACCACTCCACAGTTAGGGAAGCCCATTTGTACAAAGCCATCTACAATGTCACGCACGTTGCCCAGAATCAAGGTCTTTCGGAGCAGGATGTGATTAATGGCCCTGCACACTTCGTCAACACAAGTCCAACGGTCAACTTTCCACTCCAAACTGGTTAGCGACTGATCGGTAGCAGTCTGGAGTAGCCAGCTTCCACAGTGCAATCGCCACGTGCTTCTCCAGTGACAGCCTAGCTCTCATTCTCGTGTCCTTGCGCTGCAGGGCTGGGGCGAGCTCATCACACAGTCCCATGAATATGGCTTTCCTCATGTGAAAGTTCTGCAGCCACTGCTCGTCATCCCAGACGTACATGACGATGTGCTCCCGCCATTCTGTGCTTGTTTCCCAAGCCCAAAAGCGGCGTTCCACTGTGGTCAGCACCTCCATGAAGGCCACAAGCAATGTCATATCGTAGCTACTATGTGTGGCTAAATCAATGTCTCACTCCTCTTGCCTTTGTAGTTTAAGGAATAATTCCACTGCCACTTGTGACGTGTTGGTCAGAGTGAGCAGCATATTGGTCAACAGTTCGGGATCCATTCCTGCAGCCCAAAGAGGCAGGGCGTGCAGTACACAAACTGTTGAAAGATGGCGCCAAATGCGGATGGAAGCACAGGGATTGCTGGCATGCTAAGCAATGCAGTACGGGTCATTGGGACAGAACCCAGGTTCCCCGCAATTCCCTCTGTCTTCCCACAAGTCGTAGCGACATAAGAGAAAGAGATGCTCTGTGGGATAGCTGCTTAGAGTGCACCGCTCCGAATTCCGCTGCAAGTGCCGCAAGTGTGAACACGCTATTGCGCAGGCAGCTGACAGTGTGAACACAACAGTGGTTTCTCTTCAGCGCGCTCTGAGCGGCGTTGTAACTGCCGGCGCTATAACTCTGCCAGTGTAGACGTGCCCTTATATTCTTTGTCACTCTAAAGATTTTCATTTTAGATTTTTCAGGGCTAAGATATGTAAACTAAACTCTTACATGTACAATTTTAAAAAACAATGGCATAATCTCTGAAAGAGAGGAATGCTTTTATTTCGTGTCACTCTTTAATACTCCTCCAGGTTAACACCACTCCCACCCCAGTCAAACAAGGAAATAAACAAACAATTCCACCTGAGTGAAGTTCAATGGAAGGCTGGTAGCAAAGGAAGTAGATTGCTTTAAAGTTGCAGCAGTTCCTTTTCTAGGTTTAGATTGATGCACACTATACAATATTTGAAATAAGGATGTCCCTATGACATTAGTCATTTTGAATAATTTCATATAGTACCAAAAAATCCTAATATATATTCTAATCATACGTATTCTAAAGGGCTCTGAGGGCAATAGCTCTACATTTTGAACTTGCACATATGTCCTTGGTTAGTTATATACCTCTCCTATGACTCCACAATGGCATTTTCTATTTGGTGCAGTGGCTTTACACATAGCCTTATAAAGGCATTAGCAGAATATATATATTAGTGTGTGTGTGTGTGTGTGTGTATATATATATATATATATACTAAATTGTATCCTGAAATCCCTTTCTATCATATAGCGCAAGCCTACATTTTGACTTCTTATACTTTGAAGGTGACCTGCAAATGGAAAGTTTGGCTGATTTATAATATACTGAAAGGTGTTTCTGAAAATTACTTCTTCTTGCTTTATATATTAGAACTATTTTGTACATAACTTATTCCTTTTTGCTGGACAACTCCTTGTCATCTATCAACCAAGCTTACTTGTGAGAACTGTAGCTCATGATTTGAGGACTTCAGTATCTCAGCAAGAGGTTATGGGTCTATTACAGCAGTTGGTGGGCGAGGTTCTGGGGCCTATAATGTGCAGGAGGTCAGACTAGATAATCATGATGGTCCCCTCTGGCCTTGAAATCTGTGAGGATACCTAGGGGCATCAAAACCAGGACAAATGGTAATTTTATACAGACCAACTAAATCACTGACAAAGTGGTCTGTCAGAGAAGCAGCATTCTCTTCTGAGGGCTCTGGAAGTTCCCACTCCAGGTCTTTAGTACTCACTGGAGTCCTTCAGCAGAAATAAGGAAGAAGAGACTTGTTATTCCTAATATTGCTGTAGTAAGAAGCGCAGTCAGGAAAGTAACAAATACTTTCCTCATGGATTGTATTTTCTAAATAGAGAACCAACCTAATTCTCAGTTACTAAGGGACAAGCCCCGCTCATTGATATATTTAGCTTTCCACAACCAAATCCGTGTACAACTTTTTATGAGTGATGTACCTGAGTATTCGGATTCTAATATCTAAACTGTATTGTTAAATCTATTCACCTAAATTTGGGTTATTACTGATTATGTACTCTATGTATCATATGACTTTTAAAAAATTAACTTTATATTTGTGGATAATCTAAGCACTATACCCAGATGTACAGACACTCTTTTCCCAAGCTATGTATTATATAATTTTTTTAACATTAGCTTTAATAAAATTTTAAAATATAAGAAAGCAGAGAAAAAAAATCATTCAAGCCTGCTTTTTTTAAAGATCACCTTCAATTATAAGAATAGCATAGTTTATTATGTGTTATCTCATCTGAGACTGATTAGTTGATGAGTGCTGCTGATTCGCCCCCATCCCCACCCTCCCCCTCCCCGCCCCAGTCTCAGTACACATTATAAGCTGGTTTGCATCAGCTTTAGCTTGTATGCATTTGTCTTTTTTTCCCCCAGTTGTCTTGCTCTCCAGGGGAAGGTCCTTTCTGGCAAAGTTTGACCCCTCCGTTAGACTTTTACCCACCCATATACTCTTAGAAGCCTGTAGTTTTTATGCTCACAGAACGCCAGTGTTGCGCTAATTAAAAGGAGATTCCTGGAATGTGTATTTCACCGTAAACTATGCAAAAATTCAGTGGTATGATGATGGCATAAAATATTTTGAATAATGGTACATCTATCTGTTGCCCCAACCAATAGCCCCTTTACGTCCAAACTTAAGTGCTTGTAACATTTTGAGGCACTTAATCATCTAAAAGTAATTACTCTGAGACTTGGAGTTTTATTCCTTTATACAGAGACTGGCCTAAAAGCCTTCTGGAAAAGACAGGGTCCTTGTGCTGTTCACTAGTACTCCCCCTCCCTGTTCCCCTGACCCCCAACACACACTCTGCAAAAATGTTTTATGGTCTCAGACTGAACCATGTCACCCTGGTGGAGAAAACCATCTGAAACTTTTAAATCCTCACAAATTACATATGTTATAAAGCTGGGATGTTTCAAACCCAATGAGATCAGCAGGGGGATAATACATAGAAGATCCAATCTGTATGATTCCCTTCCTGCTATCCGCCTACCCTTACAATTGTTGTTATACTGAGTTATTAAAAATGGACCCAAAAGAAGACCATGATATGGTGGGCATGTTACTGTGTGCCAAGGTGGAACTGAGAGAATTGATCAGAATATCTGGCACAGTGATTCAACTGATTAAAGACAAAAGAAGAAAATCTGGTCACACTCTCAAACTGCTTTGAGCATATTTTTCACCTGTGTCTTTACATAGCTTAGAATGGAGGAAACTTTAATTACAAGAATGAGGGACGTTTTCTGAGTAGTCTTTGAAATATGTGTTTGTATCCAAGGATTCCCATCACAGGAAATATGAAGACCCAGGAAACTCTGCATGTTGAAATCACTGAGATTTTTCCTGTCCACACTCTTGTTGCCTCCAGTGCTGCAAAACCTCAGGCTGACCTGGGATGCATAGGAAAATCCTGCCTACCTGGAGATATACGGTGAGGGCAGGGGGTACTTGTGCAGAGTCTCAGTACCCCCAGCCTGTTCACATGGCCACTTCTTTTTCTGTGGCAGTGTGACTTCTCTGAACCCATACTTGGAGCTCAGCACGCTGAAGAGGACTAAGCAGAAAACAATACAGCCAGGGTCAGCATTACCTTCCATGAGAAAATTCCTGTATGTGCATGTATCATTAGGGGAGTATACTATGGACAGCAATTGGTGCTGCAGCCCTGACCCGGCACTTCCTCCATATTTAATGTGCAGACCCTGAAGCTTTGAGACAGAGAGGCTTCCAGAGGGGGGCGGGGGCGGAGAGCATGCTGCAGAGGTACTGCTCTGTCATGCTGTGCGTTTTCTACAGTTTTCTCTGGGTTTGTTTTTTGTATTATGAGCTATAGAAATTAGAGAGGATTAAAAGAAAATTCTGTGCCCATCCTTTTGCCAAGATTAGACCTGTATCCTTCAGTGTTCTTCCAGCCTGGTTTTAAAATGACCCCAGTGACTGAGATTTTTTTACTACTTTTGCTGGAGGCTGTATTCCATAGTTTTGTAGCTCTCACCAAGAGAATTCAGCTAAATATTCTTTTTTTCTGATTTCAGCCATTATACAAAATTAAGATGTAGGCGTCACGGTGTCTGGAGTGGGTCACGGCTGTGAACACCAACCTCAGGGAAGCAGGGCAGAGACCCCCAAACTGCTTGAATGTTCTTTAATTAGATTTCACCATCTCAGTAACAAGTGTGAACTCCTAAAGCACTATGACCAGGACCAGCTCTAGGCACCAGCAAAACAAGCTGGTGCTTGGGGCGGCACATTTTTAGGGGCGGCATTCTGGTGCGGGCCATGCCGCCCCTAAAAATGTGCCCCGGCCGCCCTAACTCACCTCCGCTGCTGCCGCTCGCGTGCCGCTGCTTGCCCTCCCTCCCAGGCTCTCAAACCCGAACGGCCGCGGCGCACAAAACAGCTGATTGGCACGACGCGGCCGCTCGGGATCTCCCCCTCCCTCCCAGGTTTGAGAGCCTGGGAGGGAGGGGGAGCAGTGGCGTGCGAATCAGCTGTTTCGTGTGCCACGGCCCCTCGGGATCTCCCCCTCCCTCCCGGGTTTGAGAGCCTGGGAGGGAGGGGGAGACCCCGAGTGGCCGCGGCGCATGCGCTGCTTCTCCCTCTCCCTCCCTCCCTCCTAGGCTTGAGAGCCTGGGGGGAGGAGGCAGGGCTGGGGATTTGGGGAAGGGACGGAGTTGAGGTGGGGCTGGGGGGGGGGGGTAAGAAAAAACAGGAGGGGGGGGCAAAATTGTTTTTGTGATAGATGGTTGCTATACACCAAAGATTAAAAAATATTCAGGTTGCTCACAGTCCCAAGAGACCAGTCACTTACCCTGTTAGGATATAGATATTCAGGCCTGTCTGTAAA
The DNA here is from genome assembly GCF_011386835.1 of Chrysemys picta bellii. Lineage (NCBI taxonomy): Eukaryota > Metazoa > Chordata > Testudines > Emydidae > Chrysemys > Chrysemys picta. Next base: position 21,322,450 of record NC_088793.1, on the reverse strand, counting down.
GGCCTATACTTTAAGAATTTAGGTGTATTCTTATCAGTTAGCTAGTTATAGAGGTATAAAAGAAGAATCAAAATCACTGTCTTTGTAAGGGCCTTCTCTTACTGTAGGGTTACCATATTTAGTGCCTCCGAAAGGAGGACACTTTAAAGGGGCCCCAGCCCCGCCCCCAGCCCCGCCCCTGCCCCAACTCCGCCCCCTCTCCAAAGTCTCCGCCCCCTCCCCTGCTTCCCGCGAACATTTGAGTCGCGGGAAGCGTGAAGCAGGTAAGGGGACGTGTGGGGGGAGGAGGCGCGGCCCACCCCCGGCACCGCAGGTCCCCAGCCCGTCCCCCGAGCCCCTGGCCCGGCACCGCCGGCCGAGCCCCCAGCCCGTCCCCTGAGCCCCCAGCCCAGCCCGGCACCGCCGGCCGAGCCCCCAGCCCGTCCCCCGAGCCCCCGGCCCGGCCCCGCCGGCCGAGCCCCCGGCACCCGAGCCCCCGGCCCGGCACCGGGCCCCCCCGAGCACCGCCGGCCGAGCCCCCGAGCCCCTGGCCCGGCACCCGAGCCCCCGGCCCGGCACCCGGCCCGGCACCCGAGCCGCCGGCTGAGCCCCCGGCCCGGCACCGGGCCCCCCCGAGCACCGCCGGCCGAGCCCCCAGCCCGGCACCCGAGCCGCCAGCCGAGCCCCCGAGTCCCCGGCCCGGCACCGCTGGCCAGGCCCCCCGAGCTCCCGGCCTGGCACCCGAGCCCCCGGCCCGGCACCGCATGTCCGATTTTCCCGGACATGTCCAGCTTTTTGGGATTTCCCTCCGGACGGGGATTTGGAGCCCAAAAAGCCGGACATGTCCGGGAAAATCCGGACGTATGGTAACCCTACTTACTGTGACAGTCTGAGGCCTGGTTCTTAGGCTAAGGCCTTCGGCTAAGCAGCAGAGGCCAGCAATAAACTGGGAAGTGTTTGGTCACATCCTCACATTCCAAACTAGTCACATTGAAATAAGGTGCTATTGGGCTGTTAGGAATACAATCCTGTCCTGATATTCCTCTCACCTCCAGAGAAAGGGAAGAGCCTAGAAGATGTAAAAGGAAACTTAGTTTGATAGCATCCTGTCTGGCAAGAACTCGCTTATCAATAGCTAGGATGTGAAATCCTCATTTCTGTATTGTTCTATCACTGTAGTCTCCACTTCCCTATTGTTTGTCTGTATAATCTCTGTCTGGTTCTGTGATTGTTTCTGTCTGCTGTATAATTAATTTTGTTGGGTGTAAACCAATTAAGGTGGTGGGATATAATTGGTTAAATAACCATGTTACAATGTGTCAGGATTGGTTAGTTAAATTTCAGTAAAATGATTGGTTAAGGTATAGCTAAGCAGAACTCAAGTTTTACTATATAGTCTGCAGTCAATCAGGAAGTAAGGGGGGGGGATGGAAACAGGGAATGGGGGTGGGGGAACTGGAATCATGTTTTGCTAAGGGGTGGGGGAAATGGGACCAGGGAATGGGAACAGGGAAACAGGCAAGGCTCTGTGGTGTCAGAGCTGGGAAGGGGGACACTGAGGAAGGAAACTGGAATCATGCTTGCTGGAAGTTCACCCCAATAAACATCGAATTGTTTGCGCCTTTGGACTTCGGGTATTGTTGCTCTCTGTTCATGCGAAAAGGACCAGGGATGTGAGAGGGTGAAGGAATAAGCCCCCTAACATACCCCAAGTAAATTTGTACCTTACATCTCACACTAAAGACATCGCTTGTAGCCAATCCTATAGTAAAGTAACTAAGGATTTATTAACTAAGAAAAGAAATGAGAGAGTTATTACAAGGTGAAAGCAGGCAAACATATATACATAAATGAGTTGCACTCTATGGTTTCAATAAGTGGCAGAGTTTTAGCAATCTATCAGCTCTGAATGTCTTGTAGGGCTAACCCAAGTTGACTCTGGGGATCTCTGCTTCTGGTTCATAGCTCTGGCCCTGTGAGAATCCAGATAGCAAAAGAGATGAAAAAATTTCTTGTCAGCTATTTTTATTTCCATCTTCCAGAATTCAAGCTGATGGGCTGAGCCCCTTTGCAAGTTGAAGGACATAAATTCACACCGTGTAGAGGTCAAGCATAGGAGTTTATTACACACAGCGCTGGCGGAGTGTCACTTGGCTTATTAGGCTCAGAGACACTGTCAATCAATTGATTACAATAGAATATATATATTTTCCATAGGCGGGGGAAGGTGACGGGGTAGGCAGTTCCACACCCCGGGATAGGTTTTGCAGCAAGACAAGATAGCACATTAGCCAAAGGTTAAAAGGTTACATAATGTCTCCGCCCATGGTCTCAAGTTAGCAAGTTAACATTTAATTAATACTTTGATAAAATGTTATTAGTATAAAATATATATGTTGAATTCTGATTTGGGGTCCATAGGAATGGAGCAACTCCTCTGATTGTCCAACCGGTATATTCCTAAGGGTTAAAGCAAAGAAACAGTGAGAGTATATGGCAATAGAGATTGTCTCCTTTATGTCTTAAGGCAGGGCATTGGTCCCTGGGAACGGAGGTGGAAGGATGCCATATTTTATACTGACATGTGCCAATTTTCATAAACTCAAGGTTGGATCTGTGGGAAGAAGGTTCCCTACAGGAGAAACACAATAGGAACAGGGGTCCTTTGTTCAATTTGAAACATTGGATGAAACATAATTATTCAGTTATTGCTTCAACATCTGGCATTTCTACTGACCAAGCATATCTTAGCAAAGGCAATGTTATCTTGTTTAGCTTTCTCTTAGCTGATCACTATTAGCTAGGCCACTGGTCTCCAGACCAAACTCTGGACTTTGAGTCTGGAAAAGAGTTGGTACAATCCATATACCAGGTTGTTATATAAAATGCACATGGATTTTAACCCTTCACAAGTAGCCTCTCCAAGAGTGTAAAGGGTAATTTACAAAGTCTTTGTATTGTGATGTCCACAATGGCCCATTTAGTTTTGATAGGTCGTCTTGATAGGCAAGAGATGATCCCTCCTGACTAGGTTCACAGTTTCAGAGCAAACATTTTTTATAGTCATAAACTAAAAACTTAAATATTACCTTATAGCATCCAAAAAGAAATTATAAGTGAGATTAATGCATGCAACAATTTACAAGCATTTCATAAAGTGTAAACACTAAACACATTATTATAAGTCCGATACCCATCTTAACCATATTAACACACAAGTGAAACAGACTGGTTTCCAGCAATGAATTTGTTGGTGCTTGGCTGAGGCCTAAAGCTTTGGCAAGAGCTGGCACCTGTTCTGCCAGTGTCACAATAGGAACAGGAGGGTATCTTATTGTTTATGTGTTTGTGCAGCACCTAGTACGGTGGGGCCAGGATCGAGGCCCTTAGGCCCTTTCACAATACAAATTAATAATTATTATTATTACTAATAAAAGTGGTAGTAGAGATCATTGTGAGAATATGCTTGTCTATATTGGGAAAAAGAATCTCATCAAAATACATTACATTAATCAGTTTCTCACCTCTTTCCCCTTCCATACCCAAACATACATACACCCCTACCAAAAAAAGAAAAAGGTCTGAAATTACTGGTGGGAGCTGGATTTCAGTTATTAACATACGATATGTATACTGAAATGCCTTATTTTAGCTTGACATGAGCCAAGTCCTACAACTTCTGTGCAGTCCTGCCTCTCTCCTTACTCAACAAAACAAGTATTTCAAAAGCTTTGCTTTAGGGGGTGGAATGAGTAGTGACCGCAAGGTTTGGCTCTCCATTGCTTCAGCGGTCATATGTGAGATTTAATTTTGTTGTATAACTGTTTGGCAGATATATAGGCAACATGTTAATCTTCATAACTTTCAAGCTGGTACTTCCATTTCCAATCTTACTTTTATTTTAATGGGGAAAAGTTAAGCTTTTTAAGAGTATAATTTTTCAAATGGTATTTTGATTCAGGGGCCTGGTCTAAAACTTTTATCAGCATAACTTTCATTTAGGGGAGTGATTTTTTCCCCCCACCAATATTGCAATGCTAGTAAAAGACCTACTGTGGAGACAGTTATACTGATCTAGGTGTGTGTGTACTATACTGGGAGTATAAACTTTTTTATTCCAATACTGCATCCACGCCAGAGCATTTTCCCATTTTATCTATATAATATATGTATACCAGAAAATCCTTCCAAGTGAAGACAAGGCCAAGATCTGTTTTAAAGACATTACCAAAATTCAAGCATGGGGAAAAGGTCAATTTCTCAAGTTAAAAAAAAAAAGTGCATTTTATCGGTCGCCTTTGGAGAGTTTTGGACTGTTTTAGAACATACTCAGAGAGGCCAGTCTTCTTTACAGCATATCCTGCAAGGTGCTGAGCAACCTCCATTCCCATTGAAGTCATTCAGAGTTGAGGGTGCTTTATTCTTCAGGCTTGGGCCCTTAATCGTTTTACATTTACCAACTAGGAATGGGGAAAGGCTAATTCTGTCCAGTAGTTATGGCTGCAGGGAGGTTAATTAAGCATTCAGTCATTGTCCTTATTACCTCCTTTATTTTAATGTAGCGGCCACGTGGAATATGTGGGGTTTGCATGTGTATGTGCTTTTGTCTTGTAAAACAGAATGATGACTTCATTTTTTGCCATTGAAGGGGATTTTTTATAGCTTTTCTTCCTTTCTAATGTGGACCATTGCATTTATTTATGACTCTTTCACTTTTTGGTTTGGAATCAATAAATACCATTGGTTTGTTTGCCCACTGGGAAGTGCACATGCAGCTTCACCTCATTCAGTACAACTCCTGTTTAAAATAGAAAACTTATATTTATTTGTGGTGTGAATGCAGGGTGAGGGAGAAGTTTATCCCAGTGTATTATCTTGAGTGCTATAGTACCTAAAGGGTGATGTTATAGAAATAATTGAAAGTAAGTACTGCAAGACTGTTGAGATAAATTTTGACATAAAAATGTAGGTAGGTTCATAAAAGGTTGCAGTGACAATTCGTTATAGTGACAGCTTTTCAACAACTATATGTGCCTCCAGATGGAAAGGAATTTGGCTTAATGAATTATAGGCAGCCTGTGTTAACACAAACTTCTTTTATAGGAACAGATCAGAAGAAAGAATAAAGTTATTCATATAGGCATGTGTTAAATAACATCATTGTTAAAAACACAGAGTTGAAAGAAAGAGGGAAAAGTGCTAAAGCTGTTAATATTGAAGGACCTTCAGGTTCACAACCAGGACACTGCACAGTCGTTCATTTACTGGCTGATAATGAACATTGTTGTCAGCAGACTGCAGAGGCTGACAGTCTTCCGGTGACAAGATGCTAATGTTACAGGACCTTCTTTAAGGGTGTGCATCCTTGGCTGAGCTGATACAAAGAATATTTGGGTGGATTTGTAAAGGAGGACACTTTTGGTTTGTTTTTCAATTTTGTTTTAATACCTTTTCCTAATGCAAAATTTTAAATAGAAAAGAAATGTACACACCGTTTTAATGTATTTTATGCATTCTAATACTGATACAGCATGTCCACTGGGAGCTATTTGTTTACCTGAACAGTTAGATATTGGGAGATACAAAAGGGCTTGACAGGACTCCTAGGTTTTGTTTCCAGCTCTGACAATGACTGGCTGCAGAATGCTGGGTAAATCACTTAACCTCTCCTTCGCTATCCGGAAAATAAGGATGATACTTATCTCCCTCCCTCAGGGGGAGCAGTATGGCTTAATTAAGGATTGGAAAATGCTCTTAGTTCCTATGCTCTTAGTTCCTATGCTGAAAGGTGCTTTCTAAAAAAAATTATAATTAAATAGTAAAAGCAAAAAAATCTGTGTCAAAGTAATATAAAGGATTAAACCACCTCTAAGAGCAGTGACAAAGTTAAAGTCACATAATTTGTGATGTCACTAACAGAAGAGTATGACTAGAGGTTGAGAAAAATAGCAGATCTGAATGGCCCTAAAATAGCAAATCCATATTTCCATTTTTGCCAAAGTATTATAGCTCTTTCAGTAGGAAAGACTAACCATGGTTCATATTCCATCTCATGGGATTTTAAGCACAGTGAGTTAAGAACAGAGTTACAGCGTTAAATCAGAATTCCTGAGTCAATGCCTGTCCCTTAACATTATTTCTAGTAAAGCAAATTAAAAGCCACAAGATTTAGTTTTCTATATGCAAGAATAATTTCTGTAAAACCCCTTTGCTCATGGTCTAGTAGAACATCAAGTTACATATCTGAGCTCTTGTATGTCTCCGAACAGACGAGGAATATGTCTCTAAAGGACAAGTCTCTTGATGCCGGTGGCTTTAACAGAATCCAGAAAGGGACTGTTTTTAAAAAAGTCTGGTATACAATTGCATAAAGAATATGCATGTGCATTTACCACAATTGTGGTGAATTGCACAGCAAGTATTTTCTCACACAAAGGGCCAGATGTATAACTGGACAATCCAGTGCTTAATTTGTGCCAGGGCTTGCCAGGGCTGAGCCCCGGCACCTTTAGGCTGGGCAGTTCATAGCCCTGGCACCTCTGGGCTTGCTGCATCAGTTATGAAAGTAAAAAAATTGCTTGAGCCCCGGCACCTCTTTCATTACAAATTAAGCACTGGGACAATCATTTATCAAAATCCCTGGTTCACTTTAATTGTGCATTCAAATCAGTGGTGTACATTTTTTGTGCATACAGTTGTGCGCTTGATATCTTGAAAATCAGGATCCTTGAGCTGTATAAGAGCTTTTACTTTCAGAGCATTTTTTACATTCAAATGCGCCCCCGCGCGTTTATCTTTCCCCGTTGGTCTTAGTGAAGCTGGTTTTTAAATGTCCAGTATGTGTCAGATATGGATATTGTTCGTTGCATTCTCACAAGAGTAGGGAGTCTTTCACAGTAACCATTTGTGCCTTGCATTTTTATAATAGCGTGACAAATTTTGTGAAACAGTTTTTACCTGTACCTAGACACGCTCGATTCTGTGTTAAGCATTCCCACTGAACACCAACGTGACAGGTAACCTGGAACTGTGTGGCCTTTGTGCTCCATCTTCCTTGTCTGGTTAGGCTGTAAGCTCTTTGAGGCAAGGAGTAGTCTGTTACTTTGTGTTTGTAAAGTGTCTAGACCATTCTTGATCAGTCCTTAGGCACTACCATAATAAACATTAATGTAAAGAGAACACTGACTAGCGCCAGGGTGTCACTGCCAGTATTTTCCTTCCTTCTAGGTATTCATGTCTCTCTTGGAGTACAAAGCCACATTGTATGACACAGAATGACAAGCTGTTCTATATTAAGTAAGACATGAAAATACAGCTCATTAGAAGCCACACGGTTGATTGAAAGCATAATAAATGGCAACCTAACAACAAAGATTGTTTCTCTGGGTAGATAATCTGATTAGTAAATATTTATTTCATTATAAAACCTTTTTTAATATTTTGGATCCAAGTTCAATCAATGCAACTAACTGACCCTTTGAACAATTTAAATTGGATCTGGAAGTTCTATAGTTTGAACCAGAGATACTGCTAAACAAACAAACACATTCTGAGCAGTTAGAGGTAGTGGAAAGAAACGTAATAGTATTTATTTAGAGAAGCTTCACAGGGCATACATTGTTTGATTAGGCAGCTTATTTGCTTTGAACTCCTAAATCGTTTAATCTTAAATGTTTAAAAGATGCAGCCCACCCCTACACAACAACAAATGTCAGTCCTTCAGTTACTGGTCTTCTAGAACAAGCAGTATTACTGTGGTTCATTAACCTATTTTTTTTATAAATCAGTGGTGTAGTACATTGCACTGTACCTGGTCTATTCAAGCAGGTAAGCAAGTGCATTCTGCCTGGGCCTGCCTGGTATTTTCAACTGTCAAGGGATTAAGATGGTGTGCTGTAGCTTGAATATCATGTTGGGAATTGTCCATACCAAATAAGAATGTGATTTGTACTTTCTTACAGAGTGTTCAATTATAAAACATACTTGGAAATTGTTAATTTCTGTTGCAGTTAATCTGGCCGAAAGGCAACAAGCAACTAATTAGTGAATTCCACTGTTGACTTTTGAACCAATATAAGACGTGAGGAAGACCATAATCTGGTTTTATCAGCAATGCAGATGTGTTAGATCCACCAAAGTGAACCTCACAAATTGCAAGACCTTACCAACTGCATTCATTATAAATATATATCGCACAGAAGCTGCACTCTGTCTTTATGAACTCTTAAATGTAATGTTCAAGAGCTGGGGAAATAATAAAAGCCCTCTTCCTTTGTCCAGGGGGAATGTTTCAGATAAATGAATGCAGATTTAAGTAGGAGAGTAGAGTGCATTCTCTTACTGGAGGTTGTGGGTTTAGCTTTAAATTCAGAAAGTGCTTGGGAGAACCTTATAAAATGTAATAACATTCCCCCTCTCCTAGCACACACTCTCAAACTGATATTGTACTGCAGGAACTTGAGATTCAATAGTGTACTTACAGAGCTGCTGCGCTTATTACTTAGATATTAGAGATGCCCTGGTGATGTACAAACATTTGAATTCCAAAGGGAAATAAAGTCTGTATTTTCAGCTTATTATCGGGCAATATTGTAGACACTCTGCAGCGGATGTCTGGGAAAAAAATCATTTTCTCTTTCCCCCTAATTTTCACCACATAACGTTTTCCCCTCTGCTTCATACCTCTGCTGCAAAAGAAAACATCCGCTTACATTTCCAGTCTCCTAGGCGAGGTATTACATCCATAACTCCTATTATTGTTAATGTTGTTTGTGCTCATAATTCGTTGTGCTAGCAGAGGTGGCCAGGATTTGAAATTATCAAGCCACCTGGCTCCGCATGGAAATCACTGAAAATGCCAGAGAGCAGTTTGCTAACCAGATGCTATTGCCTCTCCTCTCTCACCCCATCTGACATTCTGTTTTAGCTTTCCCCCGCCAAGTGGGCTTCTAAGCATAGTTGCTCACCTGCTTACACAGCTCTAATGCTATTGCTTTAAGGGAAATCAGAACAAAGCGGTACCACACATGCACAAATGCACCTTGGAATGAATGGGTTGTGGATACAGAGCCCTTGCCGCATCCTTATAATCTCATTTTCACTTGCACATGCTCCTGTGGTGTTGTGGGAATATACTGGGTGCTTGATCACCTGAATCCCAGTCTTGTTTTATTCTTCTGTCTACAAACAAAATAAAAATTCTCTGTTCTTGAGAAATGTAGCTGGGTGGACGGGGTGAGCACTTGAGCATGTGTAGTGATAGGGTAAGATTAGGAAGCAAGCCCATCCAGAGGGCCAGCAGCTGATCAATGTTTCCTACAACTCAGTCAACAGTCATCTCCCTTTGCTATGGACAGGAGTCCATATAAATGATCCACGGTGGGATCCTGGGGCCTGGGAAGACGATTTAGCGGTAGACTCATGAAAGGCTTACATGAGTGTAGGCAGCCAAAGCTTTTTGGCATTTTCTCTCATCCTTTTCCCTTGCCCACAGAAAGGTCCTCGGGAACTGAACAACCCTCTACTCTCTTAAAGAAGCAGTGGTGGGAGCAGCATCAGTCGGTTGTGCCATTGGTAGCCTTCCCACTGGGCCTTACTGCCACTATATATTAATACTCACCTTAATTAAAAACTACTTCTGGGTTTTACATTTAATCCCAAGAGTATGTTTATATAGATGCATTTCGAGCCATTTTCATTAGAGGTAGAGTGATGGATAAAGTGGGGAGGGATAGCTCAGTGGTTTGAGCATTGGCCTGCTAAACCCAGGGTTGTGAGTTCAATCCTTGAGGGGGCTATTTAGGGAGCTGGTGAAAAAATCTGTCTGGGGATTGGTCCTGCTTTGAGCAGGGGGTTGGACTAGATGACCTCCTGAGGTCCCTTCCAACCCTCATATTCTATGATTCTAAGTGCACCATGCATCTTAGGGGACCCCTTAATATGCTGCACCTTCTCCTCTACCCAACACATACAAAATCTTGTTGCTAAATAAACCCGGAGGATGAAATCTTAGTCCAATGAAAGTCAATAGGAGTTTTAACAGTGACTTCAGAAGGGCTAGAATTTCACCCTAAGGTTTTCTCTAAAATGTGATAGCCCTTCCTTTTGTTTGGTGCTTCACTGTGGCTGTGTATTTTATAATGTGATTACTGAAATATTCATATAACAGTTGAGTGTATATGTGCATTTCTTATTATACTTATGCCAACAGTAGCACTGTACAGTGTAAGCTAATCTCCTTTCTATTTTATTAAGCCTGTTGGGGCTATACCCTAGCTGATTGGAAAGTGTCTGCCAGCTTGACCTTCTGGTATGATTTATGACTGTTCTACAAAAGGCATTCTCATTAAAACTAATTATAAAAAGTTAAAGGGATACTCTTAGCCTGCTTAAGTGAGTTGTGACCAACTTCAAAATTGTCCTAAATCCCTTCAGATTGCAAATATTTAGCTAAAACACAAATACACCTTCAAGTCTCTCTTGCAAAGAAAAAGTGTGTAAAAGAGATTGAAGTATAGTACACACATTCTGTAGTCAATGTTTTTGTATTACCTACCTATCAAATTTCATAGAATCATAGAATATCAGAGTTGGAAGGGACCTCAAGAGGTCATCTAGTCCAACTCCCTGCTCAAAGCAGGACCAATTCCCAGCTAAATCATCCCAGCCAGGGCTTTGTCAAGCCGGGCCTTAAAAACCTCAAAGGAAGGAGACTCCACCACCTCCCTAGGTAACGCATTCCAGTGTTTCACCACCCTCCTAGTGAAATAGTTTTTCCTGATATCCAACCTAGACCTCCCCCACTGCAACTTGAGACCATTGCTCCTTGTTCTGTCATCTGCCACCACTGAGAACAGCTGAGCTCCATCCTCTTTGGAACCCCCCTTCAGGTAGTTGAAGGCTGCTATCAAATCCCCCCTCATTCTTCTCTTCTGGAGACTAAACAATCCCAGTTCCCTCAGCCTCTCCTCATAAGTCATGTGCTCCACACCCCTAATCATTTTTGTTGCCCTCCGCTGGACTCTTTCCAATTTTTCCACATCCTTCTTGTAGTGTGGGGACCAAAACTGGACACAGTATTCCAGATGAGGCCTCACCAATGTCGAATAAAGGGGAACGATCACGTTCCTCGATCTGCTGGCAATGCCCCTACTTATATAGCCCAAAATGCCGTTAGCCTTCTTGGCAACAAGAGCACACTGTTGACTCATATCCAGCTTCTCGTCCACTGTGACCCCTAGGTCCTTTTCTGCAGAACTGCTACCTAGCCATTCAGTCCCTAGTCTGTAGCAGTGCATGGGATTCTTCTGTCCTAAGTGCAGGACTCTGCACTTGTCCTTGTTGAACCTCATCAGGTTTTTTTCGGCCCAATCCTCTAATTTGTCTAGGTCCCTCTGTATCCGATCCCTACCCTCTAGTGTATCTAGTGTATTTCAGCAAAACCAACAAATAAACTCAATTTCCATAGATGTTCTGGCATCACTGATGAAGCTGGTGAACCAAAACCAAAAAAAGAAATCTTAATTTTCTGCTCCATTCAAAAGAAGGAGAAAAAAATCCTTATTGGCAATTTTTAAAACAAGCAAGGTAAAGACAGATAAATACTTTATTGTTGTTTTTGTTAACCGCAGTATTGTCCGTCCCAAGTGTTAAATAAAATCATGAATCTGGACCCAAAAATCTGAGAGTTTGAGAAATAATAAATTTTGGATTCTTTTTACTTGCTTTCTGGATTTTGAAGCTTTGCTCTGCAACTCTGAGTGCTAGAAACACTTTTCATATTTTTATTTTTTAATGACACTTGGCATTCTGACACAATCACAATACTCCAGAATTTGGGCCATTAAGAAAAACACCAACTGTTATGAGACTGACAATAAAATAGTGACAATTGGCAACACCGTAGTGGTTTCAGTTATTTTAGACCATATCTTCTGAAAATAAGGGAAATTACCGTGTAGAAAACCTTCCCTTGCTAAACATAAAGAGCTGGCAGTACAGTAGAAGTCCATTTTTATCAGTGATGTACCAGCTGTGAGAGTTTTCACATTCAGTGGTTCATTTCTACCAGCCTAAATTTCTTTCCTCTGAACATTAGATAGATAAGGTGCATGATGGATTATCTTTGGTGGACCAACGTTTGTTCGTGAAAGAGACATGCTTTTGAGCTACACAGAGCTCTTCTTCAGGTTTAAACATGGAGCACATTACCAATACACAACAGTTTAGGTCAGCAATTGTGCAACAATACTGGAGCCAACTCACTTTATGGGCTGTTGTCCCAACCCCCGACATGGTTACTCTGCTTTCAGTACAGAGATCACTGGATTCTCTTCTTACTTGTGACAGGGTAAATAGAAAGTAATTCTCCTGAAGTTAATGAAATTACACCAGTGGAAAGCTGGTGTAAAGGTAGAGGAGAATCCCCAGTTTGTAAAGCATTTTAGGAGTCCTTTAGGTCAGGATAACAGTAATAAGGGTTATTAGTAATTGCTCCCTAACCTTTTCTTGTGTTATGTTTCATTCCTTTTCATTTTACATTTGTTCTGAGTTTTGCATGATTAAGTTTCTGCTACCAAACCCATTGCTTTACATGTATGCGCATATTGCTACTTGACAGTACTGGATGTCCTGTCAGTTGGATGCATTGACATTCAAGCAGACAGAACATTGGAGAATGTGTATTGACATTTAGGAATTCTCTATATCAATCAAAGATTTTTTTGCTCACATGAAAAAGAAAAATCCAAACCAAATAACCAAAAAGTCCCTATGTAGTCTGCAAGCTCAGAATGTGTCTTCAGCTGCTGAAGATAGTGGTAAAGAACACACACTCTTTTATCCTAAATAGCATTTTCCTTAGCAAAGTTCTAGTGTACAAATCATTGAGATTGATTGATGGCTGGAGGTTGGCATGTGAGGTTTTTCACCCTTGGTTTCATACATTGTGTAAGTTACAGGAAAAAAACTAGAACAGGAGTACTTGTGGCACCTTAGAGACTAACAAATTTATTAGAGCATAAGCTTTCGTGGACTACAGCCCACTTCTTCGGATGCATATAGAATGGAACATAGGAAAAAAACTAGGCAGTCTGAAGAATTACACAAGGCTGAAATCATTCAAGCCTTGGAGATAATTAGATAAGTTGGAGGAGTCTAAGTACCCCACATGCAGAACAGAGTTGCTAACTGAGATTAGTTAGTAAGGTAGCCCATTCTGCTACAGACTGATGATGTAATTGTTTATGCTGCACATATTCTGCCATTTATGCACATGCATTATAGCAAATAAACACTCAGGATCACATTCGGACCTTAGAATGTGCTTTTCCAGTGGACATTTCTAAGGGATGAATTTTTGGTTTATGATTTTTCCTACCATGTCTTGGTTTTAGCTTCGCAGGGTTAAGAAGGTTAGCTCCAGCGGTTCTGTACTGTAAACATTAGAGGCTTGATTCTTTCTGCACTAAGGCAGTGTAATGCTTCTTTGGTATAAATCTGAACCAAGCCTTAGAAGTTGCTTTTAGAAATAAAATTTGCTGAATAAATAATTTTAGTAGTAACATTCTTTGGGCGGGAGGCATGGTCCTAACTGCCCTTTTTATATCCTTTTTCTTGTTAAAGCTCCTTTACTTTTCTTGTTCAACAAGAAATGCCTTCTCTGCATCAGATACCTACCTTCTGAAAACACACCCTTTCCCCAAAGACTTGCATCAATGATCTCTGAAAATATCCATGCTACTTCACAGGGAGCTGGTCTCCAGTGTATTTGGACGTCAAACTGTCTAGGCTTGGCGCAAACGCAGCCTCATTTATATGCACAGCATCACCCTGCACTTGGGACAGCGCTCAGCAAATAAAAGCATGAGTTTTATCTGTTCTATTTTATGGTAAAAATTAAAAAAAAAATCACAGTCTAGGATTGCCTGTTTGTCCCCACAATCTTCCGCATTTTTTAAATTTTCATGCCACATGCTTTAAATATTTGTATTAACCTAGGAAAGCTTTTGGGCCTAGATTCTCAAGTCGCCTAAGGCCCCATTGCACAAAGAGACCTTAACCCATCTGGATAGTCCCAGTGGAGAATTCCCCCTGGATAGGGGGATTTCCTATGGCATACATCTGGTGGAGGCAGCATAGTCTCCTCCAGTGCTAGCTGCTCTTCCTTCCCAACCCCAAGAATAAAGCTGAGGGAGGGGTGTGTTAGGGGCTGTCTGGAGGAATATCAGTAGCAGAAGGTAAGAATTCTTACACCATCAATATGAGTTAGAGTAGGACCCCTCTTTATCTAACTTGCACCTGGGCTTGGTGGCCCTGAATTAGGGATCTGCAGGTGACTCCCTGCAGTCACCGTCTCCACTTTGTCCAAGCCCCGCTTGGATGAAGAATCAGGGCTGTGGTGTTTGCCTGCTCTGGAGGAAAGAAGCACAAATGGGGGATTTTAGGAGCTATTAGACTGTCTGTTCCAGGGAAGTGAGAATTATTGTGAAAAGCTACAAAATAACATCTTTAGCAAAATATTGAAGTACATAAGCCACAGTGAAACTAGGCACCCATTCAGTCCATTTGCCTAGAAGTCTGTAGGTCCCATTCCAAGACAGATGAAAGCAATAATAATTAGTAAGACAAAAAAAATTAAAGATAATCTGCATCCAGAATATTTGAATAAAGTGCCTGAGTTTGGAGTGGAGAGTAGGAGCTGTGTATAGAGGAAATGGTGGGGCAGGGGAGGGTTTGAAAGGAGGGTTGTTTTAGACCTACAGTACCAGCTTTGTTTGCTGTTAGAAGTGTGTATGTGCACATTTCACCATCCCTTCCTCTCTGCCTGTCAGCCCCGTTCTTCTTGAACAGCAAGATATACACGTATACTGTTCTCCACGGGATATCGCATAGGTAAATGGCAATTAATCTGCAGGGTGACCAACCAGCTTCAACACCCCGGGGCTCTAGGTTTGTTTGTGCTCATGAGCATGTCTGCACATAACACCTCTCTCTGTTTGGAAGCCACTGGAGTATTGAAATATACAGGGTTCCCGCCCCTCGCAGAGGTACTGATTGCATCCAAACTCGGCATTCTGACCTGTTTGTTATATAAACATACATGAATATAACCCTAGTCCATTTGTCCCTGATACCAGATGTTCTTATAATTCACAGATATGGAGGAGTGGGAGGTAATGTCAATGAAGAGGAGAGATTATAATGGTCAAGGATGGCCTGACCTGCTTGGTCTTATACTGAATGGTTGAATGAGGCAACAGTGCAAGTCCCTCAAGGAAAGAGTTCTACAATCAGGAGCACTGAACTGAGAAGACCTGACCTCAGTATAACGAGGGGCCAGGGAGCATGAGCAACCCAGCTGCCTTAGCAGGATATAGATGGCCACTCAGGTATCTTGGGCATAAATTGTAGTTGGCACTTTAATAATCTTGCAGCCCTTGCTTTGGCAGGCTAATATATTTTTTCAGAATCAGGAGGACATTTGAAAAATTTATTTTCTAGGCTAGGTTTTAATTTTGGGGCCTGCCAACCTCGGCAATGTCCTTTTTAAAATAAGGTCACTGCGAATTCCTTAGCCAATAGAATGTGTACATCTTCCCAATCATTTAAATCTTTGAGAACTAATGTAATTCACGATGCTGTACAAAATGCTGTAGCATATTCTCAGGGTTGCCAACTCTCATGATTTTACTGCAGGTCTCTCATCCTATTTCATGGGGGCGGGGAGGTTCTTAAAGCCCCAGCTCCGGGGATTGTGTGATTATGGGAAAATGTTAGCTTTCATTTTAAAAAATAAAAAGGATATATCTGGTCCTCCTGGTTAGTGAGTAAAGCTCAAAAACAGGACGCCCTATAGGTTTAAAAAACCCATAAAGCAAATGAAGAGAACCCCAAATGTTTCATTTTCAAAAATCTCATAATTTTTAAGACTCACGATTTTTGAGGGTCCTGACTCATAATTTTTGAATGTTTGGGGGCAGGCAATGCTGTATACTCTAAGGAACAATCTCCACTAACAAGGAAGTAGACTAACTGGTCTAATAGAGCTTTCATCTCTGAAGAGATCATAGAAATGGAAGTTTATTTAACCTTGTTTTACTGTATTTGATTCTCTAGATCAGGGGTCGGCAACGTTTGGCACGCAGCTCGCCAGGGTAAGCACCCTGGCGGGCCGCGCCAGTTTATTTACCTGCTGATGCGGCAGGTTCGGATGATCGCGGCCCCCACTGGGGGCGGCGGGAAACGGCGCGGGCAAGCGATGTGCTGGCCGCGCCGCCAGGGTGCTTACCCTGGCGAGCCGCATGCCAAACGTTGCCGACCCCTGCTCTAGATGAGACCAAATTAATGCTGTCTAGTAATGGTGCTAGGGTTCAACCTATACATTGTATTTGTACTGCCTTGATTGTACTAATTTCAGTTCAGTCCTGCAGTTGCATATTGCAATGAGAACATTGGTGACTTGCTCAGTGCTCCATGTTTTGTGACCAGTTTGTATTATGTACAATATCCATTACTTTGCTTGATTCTTTACTTCATGAATTATGGTAATTACAGTCTCCAGCTTATCAGCAGGGAGCTGCATTCTCCTTTTACTCAGTCAGGTGTTTCAATTATCTCAGTCCTTCTGTATTAATTATTTGCTCTGCCTCCCAAGATAGAATCCCTAACAAAATTAGAAGTCTTGCTTTCAGAACCTTCCAAATCACTTAGAATAATAATAAAAATAACAATTATAATGATATTCTTGGTGTCAGTATTGATCCTGTGTGACACTTTTCCCCAGCCTGAAAGTATCAATTTATGACCACCCCTTTGTCTCTTACCTCAAAGCTTTTCTTACAGCATGTCGATTTTCTTCCTGTCCTAGATATTAACCTGCAGTCAGAAACAAGGTCAAAGGGTTTTGCAAATCCAAATAGCTAATCTTTGCTGTTCTTTCCTTGTCAAACATGGCAGTAAATCCTCAACGATATCCAGAAAGTGAAGCATGATCTCTCTCTCTCTCTCTCTCTCTCTCTCTCTTTCTCTTTCTTTTCTCCTTGCCTGAAATAAGATTGAAAAATAAATAATTAACCCATGCTGACTGCCTGCATTGAGTAGTATTTTGAAATTTCATTTTATAATAATGCATTTGTTCCCCACTCCTCATTTTCCATTTGGTTTCTGATTCAGGAAAACTGTCACCATCTTACAAAGTCATTTTAATAAGCTGTCTTCTGTTTTCCTGGCTCCTTTGAGCAAAACAGAAGAGGTTAGGATTGTCAACTTTTGAAATTTGTCAAATTTTGCAAGTTCATAGTGGAAGCTATTTTTATAGATTTCTGCAAACTTGAATAATTTCTTGTTCAAGGTGTGTAAATGAACACTATAGGCAAATGACTTAAAATCTAGTGGGCTCTGTCAATTAGTTCATAGAAAAATGAGTCCTGTTCAGATTGCCTTCTTTAGAAAGAGCCCTGTTCAACAGTGTGTAAATATTAGCAGACTTCAGATCTGTATAATGGTGTTCAAAGTGGCTGAATGTTAGGGATTTTGTTATACAGTCTTCTCAAAAATGTTTCTTTTTTAATAAATCTCATTTTAAAAAAGTCTTTAGTTGGTGTGGTCATCGGAAGAATAACAGTTCTTTGATGTTTTGTCTGAAATCTAAAGCAGGTTGGTAGCTAGACAGTAAGTGACAGATTGATTGTGCTGCACGTATTCAGCATCCCCGGCCCTATACTATTAGGGGTTCCTAATGGAACATGGTTGAAACTGCAGCTGAAACCTGAAAACTACAGCAGCACTGCAGAAAGAGAAAATGGGTGGGTTACCACCCATCATTTGGTGGCATAATATCCCACTTCCCAGGTCAAGCCAATAAAGAGTGCAAACTAACCTGTATTTTAGCAATAATCCGTGCAAAGGATCACATACGCCATAACACAAATGCATGATCTTGTACCATAAAAAACTCATGGTGGATTGCTGTTCCTTATAATGCCTTGTCCGCTATTTGTCATACAGTTGTTTTGTCCTTTTTAAAAAAAATTTCCTTGAAATGTAACCGGGAGGTTTAAAACTTGGCCCAATTTATAGAAAAAGCATGGAACAAATCATGTAAAATTGACCATTAAACATCCTAGAAAGAGTGATGTCTTTTTAATACTCTGCAACAGCTCTGCTATCGTAGACTGTGTTCAAATAAATTACCTATCTGTCTACGTATTTCAAAGCCACTCATGGCTATAATATCTAGGGGCCTAAAGTGTTTCCATATCCCCCTACCACAATCCCCTGAGCCAGACAGCTCCCTGAAGCAATGGTGTTTTTAACAAATAATGATTTTTTTAATGCAGGCAAATGAAGTTGAATACAACAAATATGTGGCATAATAAGAAACCTTTTATGAAAGATAATTTAAAGTTACCTTGGTATTGCCTACAGCTTCACTGCACTTGTACTCAAGGTAATCAATGAATTTTGCATGCATAGAACAAGGTATTCTAAACAAGAATACAATGGTTGGAAAGTTAAAAGATTAAAGTGCAGCTCAAGGAAAAGAATCTTCTTCTGTCTCCCTTGCTTACCTTCCATAGTAAGTGAATAATTGACTGACTCATCTCTGGCTGTATCCTCTCTTTGGCTGTGGTTTATAGTTGCTTTTGTATCATTTATTCATGTGTGTTGTTTATGGTTGCATGTTAAAGGCCGAGTCTTATGCAAGAATGCAAGAACTAACGTCAATTTTAAAACCAGAGGCCTGATTTTCAGAGATGCGAGCACCTCCCGCTCCAGCATTCAGCATTTCTGAAATTCGGACATTGTGTCTATGTGTATATGAGACAATGGATGGATAATGAGAGAGTGATGGGGGAGCACAAGGAAACAATGATACAATATTGGTCAGCATGACAGGTAGGGGTCTCAGCACTCCCGCAGCCTAACCATTGTCGAGTTTTTTGTAGGCATCACAGAAGGGGAAAGTTTTAAGAACGTGTTTGAAGGAGAACAATGAAATGGCTTTGTGGATGTTTACAGAGAATTCCTCCCAACTCTGAGAGGGAACATGGGAGAAAGCATAAAGGTCCTTGTCTGAAAGTTAACAAGCGGGAATGGCATCATGGGCTTATTGCAGGCTGGAGTAGACCTTTTGATAACTGAATGAGAGATGGTAAGTTGGATGGGGAGGTCATGAAAGGCCTTAAAAGCGAAGACAAGTAGCTTATGTTGATAGAAAACAGGGAGCCAGTCTTCTTCTTATCAGATGCGGAGATTGCCAAGCCAATTCACGAGAGGCTCATGAGCAAAGAGCAGAGACCTCAGAACACTATCAGATCCAGTCTGAGGGCAGTCATCAGTTATGTGAGACACGGTCCGTCTTTGGCCACAGCCACATCTGAGACCCTCTTGTTGGCCCCAGGTGTGAAGGTAGCTGCACGTTGACCCTGACCCATTCAAAATCAGTTCAGAGAGCCCCAGAAGCGGTGTGGCAAATCAAAGCTGAGCACACGCTTGATTGGGTCAGTGACAAGGGATTGGTTTCTGACATCAGCTGCAGACCATTTTTCATACCACATTGACATTGCAGAGAAACCTGGGAAGGTCAGGTGGGTCCACAATGGGTGGTCGAAAAGGTCTGTGTATACTGCTAGGCCCAGGTTTGCCCTGATCATCTCAACCATTCTGACTGTAGCAACCTACTAACAGATATGGAAGAGTGATGTTGCTTAACATGGGGAGCTTCAGAACTGATGTGGGTTGAATCCTCCCAGTTATGATGAGTATGTTTGTATAAGTTGTGTGTCAACCAACTTGACATGTGACAGATGGAGCCAGACAAGAGCACAGTATTCTGCTGCAAACTAACAGAGGGATAAATCAGATGATCAGAGAGTCTGAGCATTTGCTCCCCGTGAACTGAAGTTCAGCAGTCTCTCTTTGAAGTCTGGTCCTGAAGTTTTTTTGCTGTAAGATGGCTACCTTTACATCTGCTATTGTGTGGCCAGGGAGGTTGAAGTGTTCTCCTACAGGTTTTTGTATATTGCCATTCCTAATATCTGACTTGTGTCCATTTATCCTTTTACGTAGTGACTGTCCAGTTTGGCCGATGTACAAAGCAGAGGGGCATTGCTGGCACATGATGCCGTATATAACATTGGTGGATGTGCAGGGGAATGAACCGGTGATGTTGTAGCTAATCTGGTTAGGTCCTGTGATGGTGTCACTGGTGTAGATATGTGGGCAGAGTTGGCATCGAGGTTTGTTGCATGGATTGGTTCCTGAGTAAGAGTTGTTATGGTGCGGTGTGTGGTTGCTGGTGAGAATATGCTTAAGGTTGGCGGGTTGTCTGTGGGCGAGGACTGGCCTGCCTCCCAAGGTCTGTGAAAGCGAGGGATCATTATGCAGGATGGTTTGTAGATCACTGATGATGCGTTGGAGAGGTTTAAGCTGAGGATTGTAGGTGATGGCCAGTGGAGTTCTGTTGGTTTCTTTCTTGGGCTTGTCTTGTAGCAGGAGGCTTCTGGGTACACGTCTGGCTCTGTTGATTTGTTTCCTTATTTCCTCGTGCGAGTATTGTAGTTTTGAGAATGCTTGGTGAAGATCTTGTAGGTGTTGGTCTCTGTCTGAGAGGTTGGAGCAAATGTGGTTATACCTCAGCGCTTGGCTGTAGACCAGGGGTCGGCAACCTTTCAGAAGTGGTGTGCCGAGTCTTCATTTATTCACTGTAATTCGCGTGCCAGTAATACATTTTAACATTTTTAGAAGGTCTCTTTCTATAAGTCTATAATATATAACTAAACTATTGTTGTATGTAAAGTAAATAAGGTTTTTAAAATGTTTAAGAAGCTTCATTTAAAATTAAATTAAAATACAAACACCCCCGGACCGGTGGCCAGGACCCGGGCAGTGTGAGTGCCACTGAAAATCAGCTCGTGTGCTGCCTTCGGCACGCATGCCATAGGTTGCCTACCCCTGCTGTAGACGATGGATCGTGTGGTGTGTCCGGGGTGGAAGCTGAAGGCATGAAGGTAGGCATAGCGGTCGGTGGGTTTTCGGTATAGGGTGGTGTTAACGTGACCATCACTTATTTGTATTGTGGTGTCTAGGAAGTGGACCTCCCGTGTAGATTGGTCCAGGCTGAGGTTGATGGTGGAGTGGAAGCTGTTGAAATCGTGGTGGAATTCTTCCAGAGTCTCCTTCCCATGGGTCCAGATGATGAAGATGTCGTCAATGTAGCATAGGTAGAGAAGGGGCATGAGTGGATGAGAGCTGAGGAAGCGTTGTTCCAGGCCAGCCATAAAAATGTTGGCATATTGTGGGGCCATGCGGGTGCCCATGGCGGTGCCACTGGTCTGGAGGTATATATTGTCACCAAATTTGAAATAATTGTGCATGAGGATAAAGTCACAGAGCTCAGCAACAAGTTGTGCTGTGTCATCATCAGGGATACTGTTCCTGACAGCTTGTATTCCAAACTATTGTTGTATGTAAAGTAAATAAGGTTTTTAAAATGTTTAAGAAGCTTAATTTAAAATTAAATTAAAACGCAGAGCTCCCTGGACTGGTGGCCAGGACCCGGGCAGTGTGAGTGCCACTGAAAATCAGCTCGCCTGCCGCCTTTGGCACGCGTGCCATAGGTCGCCTACCGCTGATCTACGCTATGAGCCAGAGATATGATTACCAGCTCGCAGACACATATGTTAACTTTCATTGAGCTAGCATGGGGATTAGTGGCAAGAGTAGAGATATGGCTCAACTGTGCCAAGTACACTCACCCCAAAACCAGTGCATATGTACTTGGCATGGCTTAGCCATGCCATCGCTATCTCTGCTACTGCAGCTGCATTATTTTTACTCACGTTAGCTTGGTTAGAGCTAGCATATGTATGTGTCCACAAGCTGCAAATCACGCCCCTAGCTTGTAGTGTAGATGTAACCTCTCTGATCAAGGCATAGGACTGATGATTGCAAGATCCAAATTCTCTTCCCATTGTGCTGAAAACACTCACAGGCAAGTCATTTAAATCTCTCTCTGCCTGAATTTCCTCAGCTGTGAAAATCATGATAACACCAACTTTCCAAAAGAAAACCTAATATTTAAATTTCTTATTGTACAGAATCGGTTTCCTTGGCTGCTTTTTTTGCTCCTGTTTGGAAGAAAGAAGTTTGTATGACTAGTCTGTTGGTACAATATACAGCTGCATAGACTGCCAGTTGTTAATATATACACTGCCACTTTATATCACCTCCATGTCTGGGAAGAACTGTCACATTTAAAAAATACAGTTAAACTGTGTGGGGCCAGGAAGATGCCCAGGTCTGTGTAGTGATAGAGGAGATTATGATCTAAAAATATTAACTTGCTGCCATGCTGTTGAAAACAAAGGGATAACATCCTCCTTTTTTGGCAGAAAATCGATGTATAACATCAAGACTGTATATTGACAACTTGATTATAAAGGGCACTGAATACGCTTAACCCTGGAATAACACAAGAGTGGAATAGAACAAGACATTTATGCAGCACCAACAACTCTAGTATGCATTAAATCTTACTTGCTCTTTTCATTTATGGCTGGTGGCATTATATTGCTGTTACTTTTTTTTTTTTTTTTTTTTTTTTTTTTTGGTGACTTGTGTTTTGCCTTTAGCTTTCTTGAATTCTTTGGCATCAGTAGTCATTGGTGAATGGGTAACTAGGTGTTAATTTTGTGTGCTGAAATTTAAACGCATCATGTCAATCCTCCAATATCCTGGTGCATCAGCT